>NC_046166.1:6691642-6991642 GCF_011064425.1 Rattus rattus | reverse complement strand
AGCAGCAACAACACAAAAGACGAACCCCCCGAGCGTCTTGTCTGCTCTGTCCCTCCGGTCTCCCATCTGCTGCTGGAAGTGTGTGCTTAGCCGTGGTGCCCTGTAAACCAGTAACTGCTGGCACCACTAAGGACAGCGTCACCTTCCTCTTCCAGTGTGACTGCTCAGCCTCCATTTCTGTTTAAAGGTCTTTCCCGTGTCCACTAGAGACTCATGCGAGTGGTGGTGGGGTCCACAGGTCAGCTCAGGAAAATGTCCCATGGAAGAAAAATATTTAACTGTATCTCAAAGCATGCTAAAGAAGACTTTGTTTGGGACCATGACCACAAATATAGAAACCAGCTGGGCAGGGTCTCAAGGTTGGGGACAGAATGGACTCAACTCCAAATACAGCATGGGCCAGTGGGGCAGGGTAAACACTAGTGGATAGAAATTTTCTGAGAGGGCACATCGGAGGTAAGGGTGTTTGTGGCTAAACTGACCTCACAGGATTCTTGCTTAAGATGGGTCAAGTGGTCAGATCTCACCTGCAGGAGGAGGGGCGTAGGGGCCTGAACAGGTGTTGAGGTGGGTAAGTCTGCGAGGTGAGGGCTTGTCTAGCTGACGTCACAGGGCTGGTTGCTAATGATGATTTCATGGGGAAGCGCATATATGGGCCTGAGAGACTCAAAAACCAAGCGGAGACTCTTTACCTGACAGAAAAACTGGTGGAAACTGAGCCCTTCTCAGGTTAGGAAGCAGAACCTTCTCCATCTCCTCCCACCTCCCCTCTCCACCTCTTCCTCCCACTGGGACACCACCATTCACCTTCATGCACTGTGACTTGCGTGGGAACTCAGCAGGGGTGAGGTCATGGTCCCTATACCGTGTTACGCCGAGAGCTCCCACGTTCCCATTATAATCTTCTAATGAGTGGAGACATGAAACTCATTAAAAAGATGTTAAAAAGATGAGAGTCAGTGATCTGCAATATGTTATACGTAAGTAATACAGTAGCCAAAATAAATAAATAAATAAAGACACCATTAAGGAAATTAATAGAAGGTCATAGATTTGGAAATACATTTGTATCTATATGTGACCTTAGAGTTTTATTCAAAATACAGTAGAGCCCTGGCTGTCCCTGCCCCACCTCATCAGACAATTCACTTCTGTCCTGAGGTCAAGTGCAGTCTGTAAATATTAAATGGAAAGTCCCAGATATGCATAATCTGTGCACTTTAAATTGTACACTCTGAACAGTGGGAAGAACTCGTGTACTAATCCATCCCATCCCACGATGGGAAATGAGTCTGCCCAGATGGGAACCCAGTGGTCCACTGGGTTCATGCTCTTTCTCTCCCCGTGAGCACCGTCAGCTACCAGACTGATGATGGCCTCGCTCCTTTGGTTAAATAACTCCTAGTGTAACCAACGCTGGCTCCAAAGTGTGAACTTTGATTACAGTACCCTACTACAAGTGTTCTGTCTGTTAACATATCTAGATTATAAATCAACTTTCTCATATGTATTTATATATAGAATAAACCAGCTTATATATAGGATTCTGTACTATACACAGTTCCGATATTCACAATGGGGGTGGGGGTGGGGAATCTTAGAATGTATCTTTTGAAGATAAATCAGTATTTTTAAGTAAAAACCCAGTTTCTCTCTCTCCAAAATTGACCGATACTTCTGTATCCACTTGGTACCTACTCAAAACCTGTATTATGTCATATATGAAGGCAGTATGGTGGGACCCACTGTTAGACATAGTTAATATGCACTGATGTAAACTTATAATTAGTATGTGCTAATGTAAGTGTTAAGATAAGAGGCAGTGGGTAACCATCAACGCCCCCCGCCCCCGGCACTGACATCGCTCCTCCTCCCTGGTGGTTACAGGACGGATGGGATCTTCCCCTCCCTCATCCGGGCCGGTGCCATCGCTTCTGACACCAATAAGAAATGGTACATGTTTGACGGGCCGGTGGACGCTGTCTGGATCGAGAACATGAACACCGTGCTGGATGACAACAAGAAGCTGTGCCTCAGCTCTGGGGAGATCATCAAACTCACAGAGGTGCGCTGCCTGCCCGCCCGCCGCTCTCCTGCGGCTCGCTGGCCCCGGAGACTGAGCCGCGCTGGCCAGGCCTCATCCCACTCTACCCGGATGACAGGATCTTGGCTGACCCCGGGGACCTGGTCAGTGTATGTAGCTCAGCCCTTGAGAAGCCTGGCTGAGGCCTGGGTGTGAGAGCACCTCAGGGTGTGTGCACTAAACCCCTAAGAACACATGGCAGTCGGTGTGAACCTATGAGCCTGTGCGTGTGATGGGGGCTATGCAGCAAAACAACCTATTTCCTGTCTGGTTTTCCAGGCTTCTAGGAACTCCACATTCTGCAGAAAGTTCAGGGCTCTCCAACTTCTGCTCTCTCTCTCAGGGCTCTGTGGAGGGCCACATCATCGCATGAGGATTCAGGCATCCCTGAACCTCAGCTACAGCCCTGATCCTCCCCACGGCTGCCCAGACAGCCTTCTGGCAGGATACGCAAGCAGTTCCCCCAAAGCCCCGAATCCCTTTTCCTTACCTGGGGGCTGGTAGCTAACCGTCTTACATGTTATGTCTTGGCACCAGGCAATGACCATGATGTTCGAGGTGCAGGACTTGGCAGTGGCCTCGCCAGCCACAGTTTCTCGCTGCGGCATGGTGTACCTGGAGCCCAGCATCCTAGGGCTCATGCCATTCGTTGAGTGCTGGCTAAAACATCTCCCTTCCATCATAAAGCCCTACGAGGAGCAGTTCAAGACACTCTTTGTCAAGTTCCTGGAGGTAGGTGAGGTCACGGGTATGCCCAAGCCAGACAGGTGGCAGAAGACCGTCACCACTGGCCACACAAGCCTGGTGCTTGTTCCCAACAGAGCTCCATCGCCTTTGTTCGAACCACAGTGAAGGAAGTGATCGCCTCAACCAACAGCAACCTGACCATGAGCCTCCTCAAACTACTTGACTGTTTCTTCAAACCTTTCCTACCCAGAGAGGTACAGCCCAGAGGATGGAGCTGGAGGCCTCTTCCTTCCTGTGTCCTGTTCTCCTCGCCTGGGCTACAAAGAGCCTGTTCGGCCTCCAGGAAGTACTGAACTGTGACCCCCTCCCCCATCCAGTGTGATGCAGGAAAATGAAAGCCATATGATCTGCCCGCTGAGGTTTCCCACCACTGCCTGAGGCTTCGCCTAACGCTGTTCCCTCTGTTCCCAGGGCCTCAAGAAGATACCCTCTGAAAAGCTGAGTCATATCCCAGAGCTGATAGAGCCCTGGTTCATCTTCTCCCTGGTCTGGAGTGTAGGCGCCACAGGAGACCACAGCAGTCGCCTCAACTTCAGCCAGTGGCTAAAGATAAAGATGGTGTTCGAACAGGCAAGAGCTGGAAGGGCAGGCCGGGTCCCCGGGACCGGTGGCAGGCGGCCCGCCTGGCCTCACAGGCTGCCTCCCTTGGTCCTGACAGATAAAACTAGCTTTCCCAGAAGATGGGCTGGTGTACGATTACCGACTGGATGACGCAGGGATCAGCAGCACTGAGGACGATGATGATGACGATGAGGAGAGCAAACAGGTGGCCACGGCGCTGCCCATCCAGGAAGGAGGGAGGGTGAAGCCCCACTGGGCTGTGGGATTTCCCCCCTCGGGATAGTGGCCACTGGGAGAAAGCCACGCTGACAGCCAGCAGGTCAGAAGCTGTTGGCTGGTGACACCATCGCAAGGAGCCTCACGCCCTACCAGCCGTTTATCACTGCGCTCATTTCACAGGCGTGGACACTGAGACACAAACCTCGCATAGTCAGTCAGTCAGTGGGAGAGCCGAACTTGAGTGTGGAGCTCGGAGGCTTCAGTGTGCCTTGCTTCCCAGACAAATGTTTCTTCTCTGCTGGTGCTGAGTCCAGGGGCCGGCCCTCTTTTCTAGTTAACAGCCCCCACTTTTCCTGAAGCCTCCCTCCCTAAGGGCCCAGCAGTGCCTGGTGCCCTGCTGTACTGTCCCCATCTCACCTACCAGTCAATCAGAGCTCTTGTTAGGGCCCTCGAGCCCCAGAGGAGGTGACAGAGTCACTACGTAGAGTCATACTGTGGCGCTCAGAGCACATTAGGGTCTAAGCATCAGAACGGCCACAAGTAGGACCTGTTGCTTTGGCCAAACTGAGACTTCGTCAAAGGAGTTTTGCAAGGGTCGTGGGTGAGGGAATTTGTGAGGCAGGAGCAGTGAGGTGACAGTACCAGGTGGCCTCAAGCATCCAGCTGTCAGTGCCCTGGGCTCTGGTGTCCCCACTCCTCATCAGCCTCAAAATAAACAGTGAGCACCGTGGCATTCCCAGGCCAGTCAGTTCCCAGAGCATCTTCTTGCCAAGACTTAGGGTCTGGCTGTGGCTAGGAAAGCTACCACCTCAGCAACTGCAGTCAGGTAGCCCCGACTTCTCGCTGTGTTCAGAGAACCGCCATTCCTGGCCGTCTGTGGTGGGAGCTTCCCATCCCATGTTAAGAGCAGAGGACAGGAATTCCTGTCTCTGTCAGAAGTAGCTCTTTCCCCGATGTTCTTACCAGGGCCCAGCAGGACAATTCCTCTTCCTCCTGCTGTGGACCCATCCTGAACTAGATGTGGTTCTAGGTTGCCTGGGTAAAGTGGATGGACTCCTCGGTTCCATTCACCATGATTCCAGACACCAACTACTGCAACATCGTTGTGCCCACCATGGACACCATGCAGATGTCCTACCTGCTGGGCATGCTGATCACCAACCACAAGCCTGTGAGTGCCCCATTGTGCCCTGTCCCAGCCCACCCGAGGCTCAGATCAGGGCGTGGCTAGCCCTGCGTACCAACAAGTTGGTAGTTCCCTCCGCGTCCTCTCTGTATGTGCCCCACCTTTCTGCTCACCACACTCCCAGGTGCTGTGTATCGGACCGACGGGCACAGGGAAGACGCTCACCGTCTCTAACAAACTCCTCAAGAACCTGCCACTGGAATACATCAGTCACTTCCTCACCTTCTCAGCCCGCACTTCAGCCAACCAGACCCAGGACCTCATTGACAGCAAGCTGGACAAGAGGCAGGACACCTCTGGTTCCTTCCCCAGCCACAGTGTCCCCAGCCTAGCAGAACCAGCTGCTGTGTCGCACACACACACACACACACACACACACACACACACACACACACCCATCACCACCAAATTCTGTTCCTGGCTTTGCCTGAAATGATCCAGCAGGAACCTGAAAGCCCCACAGGGGACTTTGTGTTGCCTTTCGGATCTCCCCTGGCCTCTTTTAGGATGTCTATCTGCAGGGCTTTCACTGACCTTAAGGCGGAGCTGTGCACATATTATCCACTTTTCTGGGAAGTAGGACTCTTTTTAAAGACCTAAGATAGAGATCAGCTCGTCCCCAGTGTCCCAAAACAGAGGGCTGGTCTGAGTGTTAGCTAAAGTTCAGCGAGGCGCCATTCAGCTGCTTCTCATTCCCGGGGGCCTGGTGCCCATGCATGCTAGGCTCACGAGACTCCTCCCACAGGCGAAAGGGTGTGTTCGGGCCACCCCTGGGACGCAACTTCATCTTCTTCATTGACGACCTGAACATGCCAGCCCTGGAGACGTACGGCGCCCAGCCACCTATTGAGCTGTTGCGCCAGTGGATGGACCATGGTGGCTGGTATGACCGAAAGATCATCGGTGCGTGCTAACATGGGACAGCAAGGAGGGGCCGCACATGCTGGGTGAAGAGTACAGTAGATGCAGGAGCGAAAGCCATGTTAGGAGTCCACACATATCTTAACTGTTAGGTCAGAGAAAACTTTCAGTGTTTGTTAAGACAGTCTCTTTATATCGGTAAATAACATTTCTGCACGCACGTGTGTCCATGTGTTTGCATGAGTGTGAGCATGTGTGTTTGTGGGCTCATGTTGGCTATCTTCCTTGATCGCTGTCCATCTAATGGAGGCAGGGTCTCTCACTGAACCCAGAACTTGCTGATTTAGCTTGTCTAGCTAGCCGTCTTGCCCCTGTCTCTACCTCCTGTGTTGCTAGGATTACAGACACACTGTCACACCTACCTGGCTTTTTTTTTTTTTCTGGAGCTGAGGACCGAACCCAGGGCCTTGTGCTTGCTAGGCAAGCGCTCTACCACGGAGCTAAATCCCCAAACCCCCTACCTGGCTTTCATGTGGGTACCGGGGATGCAAATCCTCTATGCTCTCTCTACCACACCAGTAATTACACTTTCAACATATACTCTTATCGTGTGATCCTGACCTCCTACTCCCACTCAGGAGCCTTCAAGAACCTGGTGGATATCAACTTTGTCTGTGCCATGGGTCCCCCAGGGGGAGGCAGGAACGCCATCACTCCAAGGCTGACACGTCACTTCAACTACCTGTCTTTCATTGAGATGGATGAAGTCAGCAAGAAGCGCATCTTCTCTATAATCCTGGGATGCTGGATGGGTGAGTGTCAGATTGGGCCAAGAGAGGCCATGGACAAAGTTAGTTGTCACAGCAAAGACAGCCGAGCGGCACTGGGCGGAAAGAAGGCCCTGAGCTACTAACTGCAATCCCAGCCTTTACTTTGCTGTTTCAACCAACAAGTTCACGGCTTCTTTACCAACGGATGCTAATACTAGTACTCATCGCTCCGAGTCTTGGGAGTTGGGTAATATGTGACACAGCATCTAACATAAAGCCATCGGTAAATCTGCATATATGTATGTGATAGACGCGTGCGTCTCGCGTTTGATTCGCTCGTGTAGAGACATCGTAAGCGCTTGCGGAATGACCACCACTTTTCTAGAACAGGAAAGCCTAGAAAGACCAAAGGGGGAGGTAACCCTGCTCCATCCTGGAGCTTGGGAAAAGTCAGCCCGGATGCTTTTCTCCAGTAGCCCGCCTCCCACCCAGCACACCCTGTCCGTGAAGCACACTGGCAACGCTGGAAGTCAAGCCTTCCATCCGGCCTGGGCTGCCCTGCCAGACCCTGAACCAAGCCTCCCCTTCATGCACAGCTGGAGAAAGGGCATATTCTCTGGTGAAGGAGAGGAAGAAGTGGCTTCAGGATCTTCCTAGGGGGCCGCAGCTGGCCTGGGTGGGCAGCAAGTAATCACCTAACTGAATCTTATGTCTGTCTCTCAACCCTGCAGATGGACTCCTTGGAGAGAAAAGTTACCGAGAGCCTGTGCGTAAGTGTGGCCAGGGCCTGGGAGGATCTTGAAGGAAAGGGACTGTAGTCTGGGGGTAACCCTGGACTCTGGCTAAAGCTAGGTAGGTTAAGGTTGGGACCATGGACCCTAACAGGCCCTCCTCAGGCTCATCTGGAGCCAGAGCGCAGTCAGCACTGCCGCGGCCTCTCTTCAGGGTCCTGTACCACTCTTGGGGCCACTCCATTCCGTGTCACACTCATAGCGGGGAATTAAAGAGGAAATGGATCCAACAAACTCCACAGTCTGAAAGCCACAGTGAAGAGAAGCCTGCTTGTCCAGGGAGCAGGCACAAGCAGTTTGCAGCCAGGAGGCAGACTTCCCTCTGTGGCAGCGTCACACAGCTCTGATCTGTCAGTCATCACTCAGGGCAGCTGGCCACATCAGGTTCTATCTTGTCCTGGTGCCCGCCTCTTCCTTCTCTTCCTCTTAGCTGAAAGAGCTTGTCCGGCTCCCTCTCTGAGCCTCAGGAACTACATCTCTCCTGTTACAGGCACCCCCAGGGGCTCCTGTCACTGTGACTGGTGCTTCCTATTCTAGCGCACGTCCGGGCCCTCCTCTTTGGCCTAATGGAGGATGGGAGTCACACAACCCCCAGGATCAGTATTTTGTGTTCCGCTGGACCACTCCATCAACATATAAGGATGTCTGTATGGGGGGGGGGTGCATGCCTTTAATCCCAGCACTCAAGAGACAATGGCAGACAGATCTCTGAATTTGAGGCCAGCCTGATCTACTGGTCTACAGGTTAAGTTTGAGGACAGTCAGAGCTACATTGTGAGACCCTGTTCTAAAAACAAAACGAAACAGGCGAGCATGTCCCGGTTTCCCCAGTCTTAATTAAACAAAACCCCAAATTATCTCTGCCGCCCAGATCCCACTTTCCCCCACTGCCTCTCTTCGCTGCTAAGCTTTCTAACAACAAAGCGCTCCAGAGCTCTTCTCCCACGGACACACCCAAATCCCTCCTGGCTCCCATTGGGTTACCTCCTCCTCTGCTGACCACAGTGACATCAGCTCTCAGGCTTTATCCACTCTGCAAACAGCCCTTCCTCCCAGGCCCTTCTCCCTTCTGGGTGTATCAGTCAGTGTTGTGTTGCTCTGGAAAAGTAGCCTAAAGAAGGAACGGTTTCCTTTTGCTCACTGGTTCGGAAGTTTCGTCTCTGATTGGCTTGATCCTGGTCTGTGGTGAGAACAACTCCATGACAGCAGGAAGTATAGGAAAGCCAACTTGTTCACTTTGTGACATCCAGGGAGTGACAGGAGGATGCCAGGGCCGTGTACAGTCTCCGAAGATGCTCCTGAAGCAGTCTTCTTCCTCCAGCCAGGCCCACTTCCTTCACAGGTTCATTACAAACTCCCTTCATCCCTGAATTCACCTACTGATGAGTTTAGTGTGTTTGTGATCCAGGCATCTCTCGTGAGCACATCCACCAGCTAGGGACCAAGCCCTCAAATCACGAGCCTTTTTGCAGGGAGTCACTTCAAACACAAACCATCATCTTGGCACCCATCTTGGACTTAGACACTGACCTCCAGCCCCCTTTTACATATGCTGTCCTCAGACAGTCTCATCCCAGCTCAAATACAAAGTCACCTTTATGTCACCAGCATCCAAATCCACACCCTCAGTCCACACATCTGATTCCACACTTCTCAGATTGAACCTGACCAAATCCGGGTTTCTGGCGCCCTGTCAGGCTCACCTTCGGTGATGGCAGCCCCGTCCTTCCAGATGCTCATGACAAGAACTTCATGGTCATCCTCATCCGTTGGCTTTCTCCACAGGGTCTGTCCCAGTCAGCATACCGCTCTGTCCTCATTCTCCCAGTCACTGGGGCAGCCCTCCCCTGATCCTCTCGCTCTGCCTCCGCTTAGCAACGACCCATCCTCCTTCGGCCTGTTAAACGTCCATAAGCCTGCTATAGTCCTAGCGACTCTGGAGGCCATGGTAGGAGGAGAGTCACTTCAGTCCACGAGTTTAAAGTTAGCCTGGGCAATACCCTGTCTCGGAAATACATAGCACCAAACGTATCGTCAGGCCAGTGCTCCCCTTCTGGCCAACCGTCATAGCCAAGGGACTGTGCCTGGAAGAATGTCCCTGCCTCACACCCCACATGACGTCTTCAGCTCAGCCTCTCCCCTTGGTCCATGACCTCCTCTCTCCAGGTGTTCGCTCCTGTTGGCCCCTCTGCCTGATCACTTTCTCCAGCAGTGCACACGCTGCAATCTCGCCCCTTTATCTCAGCTCGAATGTCTCCCTTCTCAGGGTGATACCCCCCAGAATTTCTGGAGTCACTCCAAAGCCTTACTTTGAGGTTTCCCAAACTTTCCTCTTGCTGCAAGTCTCACTGTAGCACGTTCCACCTGGTCACTGTCTCCTTGTCGGTCCGTTTCCAGGACAAAGCTTGCCAAGGGTGAGAGGCATCTGTGTGCGTCGACCTCTTGCTCGCCACCTGGAATGTGCTCCGTCTCCTGACCCTTTGTCCCTTCCGCGTCCTCCCGGGACCCCAAGTTCCCACTCTCAGAGTTTAGTTCTGGTGGAGACGGGTAGTTTTCATGGAGCCAGCACATGGCTATGGTAGTGATAAGAACCAGATGGAGCTTTCGCAGCTTGACAGAGGGTAGTGAGCCCACAGGGTCAAGCCTGTGGTCCAGGTCACCCTACACCACCATAAAGTCACTCTTAAAGCCTGCAGACCCATGTGTGATTCAGCATTGCCATGTTCAGGCCTGACTGACCATAGGCTCAGGAGGCAAGGCAGGAAGGGCTCACCCAGTCCTAAGCCCATTCACGCCCACACCTCTGTGACTGCACCTCAGTGCCCCGTGCGTGGCTAGTTGTCAGGAACGTGGGGGTAAATCTAGGGCACAGAGAACAAGAGATCCCCATTCTAAGGTAGGGACATCAGACAGGCCTTACATGGGAGGAAGTGTCTAAGAAGGGGCTGAAACGAACGTGGAATTCAAGCCTAAGACTATGGAATGAGTCCTGAGGGAGAGCAAAGAGCAAAGCCAGGACCTGTCTGTGTGACCCAGCCCACTCTCCTGTCCCACAGCTGGGGCCCCCAACATCGTCCACATGACGGAGCCCCTCGTGAACGCTACCATCAGTATATATGCTATCATTACCTCCCAGCTGCTGCCCACACCAGCCAAGTCCCACTATACCTTTAACCTGAGGGACCTGTCCAAAGTCTTCCAGGGAATTCTCATGGCTGAACCAGCTAAGGTTGAGGTGAGTGTCTGCCAGGCCTCCACCCCATGCCCCTGTTGCCCTCGTCGTCCTCTCAAGTTTAAGCCTTCACAAGAGCCTGGCCTTCATGCAGCTAAGCCTATCTTGTGAGCCAAACTCATGCCCAAAATTGTGACCATGATGAGGTCATGAAAAGAACAAGCCAGGAGAAGGCAAGGAGGCAGGAGAATGTCTAGTAGAGGCCTTACGTGTGAGAAGACTTGGGTGGAGACAAACAAGGTGTCTTTGGAAGCTAAGTGTGTGGAGATACAAGGAGTGGGCAGTGGGATGCCCAGGAGTCGGAACGCACAGGCTGTGGGTCTGGCAGAGAGCTCAAATGGGGAGCCACCGGGAACCACTGGCTAAACAACCGAAGTGTGGCTAGCCTAGGAAGGTGGGGTGGATAAGACAAAGGGCGGTTCTGCCTTTGCTGAGCTCATAGCCAATGAGTTAAAAAAAAGTCTGCGTCCCCAGCTCCGAAAAAAAGAAAAAAAAGAAAAAGAAAAAAAAAAAAGAAAAGTCTGGAACTTCCTTAGTGTGCCCAAGTACCTTGGTGGAGAGGCATGGAAACTGGACTAGAGTAGACTAGAGTGGGCAGCAGATCTAAACACAGAAGGATTGGTGGAGCTTTCTGAGCAGTCAGATGTGGGGTGTTGGGATATGCACGACCAACTGCTGGTGCTGGTGCATAGTGGGCGCTGGGAGCCGGGGATAGGCAGGCTCAGCGTACGCTGCCATCCTCTTAGTCTTCAGTTGTGCAGAAGGCTGGTCTCCCAGTAGTTCCTGTATGTGGCTCTGAGACAAAGGAGACCGATCCCGTGAGCCACATTCCTATCGTCCCGGTCTGTCTCCCCCGGGACTTCAAATGATGACGTCAGGCCAGCAACCAAGGCAGGACCTGACACTGGGTGCTCAACAGGACAAGGTGCAGCTGCTGCGGCTGTGGTACCATGAGAACTGCCGTGTGTTCCGTGACCGCCTAGTGAATGAGGAAGACCGTGGCTGGTTTGATGGTCTCCTTGAAACGAAGATGGAGGATTTGGGGGTGGCCTTCAACAAAGTTTGTCCCTTCCAACCCATTCTTTATGGGGACTTCATGTCCCCAGGCTCAGATGTAAAGTCCTACGAGCTCATCACCAGTGAGAATAAGGTGAGTTGGTGCTCTACTCTGGGAGGTGTTCAGTCTGTCGCCTGGAATCCAGAGAACACCCAGTGTAGTGCCTAGAGAGTCTGAAGGTCTACACAAAATAAGTGTGAGACCCCAGGCCCTCTCCCATCACCATTAGAAAGTCAGGAGAGTCAAAACAAACAAAACGAAACAAAAGCTTTTGATCTCTCTGAGTCCCCATTTCCCCTTCACACGGGTTTAGCGAGGCAGCCCATCCGTGAGAACAAGAGTTCATCTCAGACAAATCCTGTCAACAGTGACACACCATGCCCATCTGCCATGCTGCCATTCTTGTTCATAAAGGGGCGGAAGGGGTTTGGTGCCATGGCTCAGTTAGGACCTAGGAAGACAGGATTGAGGTTTTCATCGATGACCTCAGAGCTGTGAAACTGCCGTGGACTTCCTGGTGGGTTTTCCCACACACGTCCACTCCTAGTTCCCAGATGGTCTCACCCGAGTTCTACAGACTAATGTGCCTCAAAGGTCAGGCTTCTCATAGGCAGACCTGACTTCTGAAAGCCAGCATTCCTTACGTGCACAGGGAACAGAACTAGCTGTGGCCAGCTCTCTGTCAAAGGGGACCTGGTACTCATCATCCCAATGTTCCGACTACCAAACCTATCTACAGCGAGAGCTGCCACAAACCCGGTAGCACAGGATCCCTGCAAGGGCCTCCCCCAAACACTTTCAGGGTAGAGCCGGCAAGAATCGAAAGAAAGTAGCAAGAGGTCATGGGCCCAAGGCAAAGTTAGTTTCCTCATGAAGCAGAAGTGAGATAAGATATCCTAGTGTGTCCACAATAGGGGATGGATGCTGGAGCGAGTTAGAGTGCAGAGACTTGGCTGGGGGGGACAGAGCGTCTGTTCGCCCAGTTTGTCGAATGGCAGCCTGAGCTAACTCAGCTTCCCCTGAAGACGTACAAGGTTCAAGCCCACAGGAGAAAATTTGCATCTGGCCAGGTCACAGAGTAACCACTCACTGACATTTCCGGGTCTGAACAGAGAGAAGCGGGAAGCTGGGGGACCCCTCCATGGAGGAGAGCCTGCTATTCCCCACCATCCCCCTGTTCCCAGATGATGCAGGTGATCGAGGAGTACATGGAGGATTACAACCAGATCAACACAGCCAAGCTGAAGCTGGTCCTCTTTGTGGATGCCATGAGCCACATCTGCCGCATCAGCCGAACCCTGCGCCAGGCTCTGGGCAATGCGCTCCTGTTGGGCGTGGGCGGCAGTGGCCGCAGCTCCCTCACTCGGCTGGCCTCCCACATGTAAGGCATCATGGCGGGCAGTAGGTGGCATGTGGCAGACTGTTTATAACAGATGCCTTCCACCATGGTAGAATCCTGTTGTCACCCCAACATAAACTTACTCAGCCCATGAGATTCTAGAAGAGCTGCAAACGGGACCTGAACCCCAAGAAAAGGCAGCAACAGTACCCTGCGGTGCGATGGGAGGGAGGTTAGAGGAAAGCATCCCGGAAAGATGCCTAGGAAAGAGACTCGTGGGCCTGTTTTCAGAATCCGAGCTTGGAGGGTAGGTGGCGGATGGGGCAGGAATCTAGGCTATAGGAATCGTAGGCGTAGGTCAGGAAACGGAGAGAATGGGTGCAGGGCCTAGGGAAGCTACAAGTCCGATAGGAGCAAGATGCCAGGTGGCTGGCGGGGTCTCTGAGCACCCACCACCCAGCAGCGCCTGGCTCCAGGCCTCTGACACGCCTTCACTCAAACTCCCACCTCCAGGGCGGAGTACGAGTGCTTCCAGGTTGAGCTGTCCAAGAACTACGGCATGTCTGAGTGGCGTGAAGATGTCAAGAAGATTCTGCTCAAGGCTGGCATGCAGAACATGCCCATCACCTTCCTGTTCTCAGACACTCAGGTGCACCCACCACAGCAGTGGGCAGGGCTCAGGATGGGCTCACCACAGAGCATCCCCAAGTGGTATCCCGTAGGGTGCTCAGTCCTATATGCTCAACTCCCTATACATTAGGTCTGGGTAGGGTTATGATTAGACTGGTCAAGAGAGGAACCAAAGCCAGTCTCTCAAGGCTAAGGGGAAGCAGTGATCATTACTCATGCTCCAAGAGTAAAAAGCACCTTGGTGCTATAACACACTACTCATGGCTCAATGGCTTCCTACCTTAAGGACCACAAACTTGTTCCTGAGGAATAGGGAACCCATAGCTCTGCATTAGGGGGCATAAGGCCTCTTTCCAGGTCTCTGAGGAGAGAGGCCACAAGGCAAACAGGACAGTACTTAAACCTGACTGGCAGTACAGGTTGTGTGGGTCAAAGGCTCCAAGATCATGCCCCGACCCTAGACAAGGTCCCTTCCCTCTTAGACCTGTCCAGCCCTTTCATATAGTCAAGAAAGTGAGGTTTCCCTCAACGCAGGCCAGATGGCTCTGTCGGTGGCCATGGCTTCTTCCTTAAGTAAAATAAGGCCTTGAAGAAAAGCTAGAAAAGGATCAGGAAGACTCCACCCCATCCCACCCCCGACTCTGGGCCCTGCCACAGCCCCGCAGGTTATACTCCCAGCCTCCAGTATGGGGCAGATCTGAGTGGAAGGCCAGGACCTATGATGAAGTCAATGGCGTGACCTTGGCCTAGTTTCTATATGGGGCTGTTACAAAGGTCAGGCAAAATCGTTCATGGGATGCGACTGTGGGGGTGTCCATAAAAGCTTAGCTCCTGCCCCTTGTCCTTCTCCAGATCAAGAACGAGTCCTTCCTGGAGGACATTAACAACGTCCTGAACTCAGGTGACATCCCCAACCTCTACAGTGCAGATGAGCAAGACCAGATCGTCAACACCATGCGGCCCTACATACAGGAGCAGGGCCTGCAGCCGACCAAAGCCAATCTCATGGCCGCCTATACCGGGCGTGTGCGTAACAACATCCACATGGTGCTGTGCATGAGGTACGTGTAGCTGTCACCGAGCTACACGGGGCCTCAGGGATGTGAGCGGGTACTTCTGAAGTGAAGTGGCCCCAGGCCTGGCCACCATGCCACTCAGACAGGACTACTAGGTTGGTTTGGCCTGGCTACTCTGATGCGGGGTTCTAGACAGGCCCTGAGTGCCGAGTGCCTAAGTCAGCGTTGCTGGGCCTCATGGGGATCCTTCTCCCTCAGTCCCATTGGAGAGGTCTTCCGTGCTCGCCTGAGGCAGTTCCCCTCACTTGTCAACTGCTGCACCATTGACTGGTTTAACGAGTGGCCCGCAGAGGCCCTGCAATCTGTGGCCACCAGGTTCCTGCATGAGATCCCAGAACTGGAATGTTCGAGTGAAGTAATTGAAGGACTGGTGGGTACCGTGGTGAGATGCAGTCTCTTGGGGGCGGGGGGGAGAAATGTCTCACTTAATAGAGGCTCGGGGTCACTGAGGCCGACCACGGCCAGCAAAGTGTTGGTGAGATGGTGCTGCCTGGTTACGCCTCAGTTCTACCATGTGTGAAACGAGGCCGTAAGTAACATGGTGACCTGGAGTGTTCTACAGACAGCTAGCACCCCTTAGAGACTACAGATAGGATCAGGCAGATTTGTCAGTTCAGTCTTAGAGAGCTGGCCCTCTGAGGTTCAAGAGCTAAGATGAAGCCAGTGTTTCCCTGTCTTAGACCCAGCCTCTCTGATGGGACACCATCTTAGGCCTTCCAGAGGGAGGCGGCTCATGGGGCTGAGTCAAGGGCCACGGCTGGACGACACCTGGGTCCATCGTCAAGGCCAGGTCTGTTCTTGACTAGTATGGGCCTTGGGCTTTTCATCCACATTAAAGGTTACCTAGGCCCGGAGGTCATGAGGATCTTAGGAAACCATTTATCTGAGGTAGAGTTGCGCTGTGACCCTTTCCTCGGGACCAGGGCACAGTGGCCTTGTGGGTACCTGGTACCTGGTCTTTGCTGAAGCACCGCAAACGTCCATGATCTCTGCCTTCACAGATTCACGTTTGCGTGTATATCCACCAGTCCGTGGCCAAGAAATGTGTCGAGTACCTGGCAGAGCTGGCCCGCCACAACTACGTGACCCCCAAGAGCTATTTGGAGCTGCTCAATATTTTCTCCATCCTCATTGGACAGAAGAAAATGGAACTGAAGACGGCCAAACACCGAATGAAGAGTGGCCTTGACAAGGTAGGCCCGAGGAAGGCCGGAAGGCAGTGGCTAGCCTAGCTACCCGTGCTGGGCTTCAGCAGTCTTTGATGCCATGGCACCCCAGCCTTGAGGCGCTGCAAAGGGTGACTTCCTTCTCAGTGAAAAAAAATAGAAATTATCAGTGAAGGGCAAAGGCAAACAGGTACCCCCAACTTCTCAGGGAGGGAGGCCCCCTCCTCTAGAAACCACTGAACAACCAGGGGCACCCGAGTGGAGGTGATTCAGCAGAACCCTCTCCTCAGAACCCTGAGGCCTGGTGCCTCTCTAGTTCCTGTAACACCCGTTTCGTGTTTTGTTTTCTCTGCTCCCAAACTCAGCTTCTGCGCACCTCGGAGGATGTGGCCAAGATGCAGGAGGAGCTGGAGATTATGCGTCCCATGCTGGAAGAAGCTGCCAAGGACACCTTGCTCACTATGGACCAGATCAAGGTCGGGTGCTCACGAGAGCTCTTAAGTCCAGCTCCTTCTCTGGTCCTGTGTGAGGATGCTCAACACCTCAAACATCAAAGGGCGAGCCCCTGGCTTTCACACCTCACCGGTTTCTCGTTTACCTGGCAGATACTTAGGCAGGACTATCCCCACATCAGGCCAGGCACCCCTTTGGCTGGGCTATTATGAAGGGCAAGGCTGATGAATCCAAAGAGGCCGGGAACTGATGATGTCACAGCTCAGACTGAGCGGCAGAACTGGCATACACAGACATGCAGATGCCACACAGAATCAGGGTTTACATGGAGGGCTCGGTCCTCCCAGCACAGACCACCATTAGCATGACAGCTTTCTGCCAGGATTCAAGGCTTGATCCTGCAGAGTCAGTATTACAAAACGTTCCCTGAAGAAAGGGGAGGTACACTTCGGCATTGTGCACAGACGGCAATGTGGGCCTGTAGGACTGGATTGCCCAAACCTGGAAACCCCTAAGGCCCGTGGTGGGCCTTGGAGATGTGTGGGAGAAGCTCCTAGACTTCCCAGGTCTCTGCAACCTATTGCAACTAAGAAGCCCTTGGGGGGTTGGGGATTTAGCTCAGTGGTAGAGCGCTTGCCTAGGAAGCGCAAGGCCCTGGGTTCGGTCCCCAGCTCCGAAAAAAAGAAAAGAAAAGAAAAAAAAAAAGAAGCCCTTGGAAAGGGTGGACATCTAAACCCTCAGAAGTGGGGAGGGTTGGTACTCCTGCCCTTGCCACTGGCCACTAACTGGATGATGCCCTGTCTCCCAACCGCAGGTGGACACAGCCATAGCTGAAGAGACCCGGAAATCAGTGCAGGCAGAGGAGATCAAGGCCAACGAGAAGGCCAGAAAGGCCCAAGCTATTGCTGATGACGCCCAGAAGGATCTGGACGAGGCCCTGCCGGCCCTGGACGCAGCCCTGGCCAGCCTTCGAAACCTCAACAAGAATGACGTGACAGAGGTGAGCAGAGGGCGTCACCTCGCACTCTCTGCGTCCCTCTCTGTGTCCTCTCAGGTCCTAATGGTGTCCCCAGGCCCACCTTGTGCACATCCTGTGGTGACTGTGTACCAACAGGGGAGAGCAGAACAAGGGCCAGATCCTCACTGTCTGTCCCACTTTCCTGGGACCCTAGGTCTTGTGGCAGTAAAGACTTGGTTGGCAGGGCCCCACCTTGCCCGAGCTGGTAAGACCTTCCCCTTCTATACCTCTTGGCATGACCCATAGGTGCGTGCCATGCAGCGCCCACCCCCGGGAGTGAAGCTGGTCATAGAGGCCGTGTGCATCATGAAGGGCATCAAGCCCAAGAAGATACCCGGAGAGAAACCAGGCTCCAAAGTGGATGACTACTGGGAGCCCGGCAAGGGGCTGCTGCAAGACCCGGGCCGCTTCCTTGAAAGCCTCTTCAAGTTTGACAAGGTAACCACACTAGGCACATGGGTCAGCCAGTGGTCAGGACACGGCAAAAGGGTAGGAGCTGGCAAAGTACCCATCACCTATCTGCAGGAGCTATGCTCTGTTCTGTCGTCACCAGCAGTTGCAGCACACATGCCCCTGGGGGACATAGAGCTGTCTGGGGCCATTGGACATAGAGTCTACCTGAGGAGCTGTCATGTGGGATGAGACATCCCCTTCCCCACCAGAAGTTGTTGCCAGGGCAGGTCCCTGTGCCTATATGATGTCACCCACAGTCACTCCAAGGCTCTGCAACTTGGAGATTCTTCTTATCCTAGCCAAGAGGTTTACCGGCTTCCTCTGCTGCCTCTCTGTTCTCTGTACATGGATCCAGTTGAGATTTTCAGTCCCTGGGTATCTGTTCTCTTGGACTGTGCCATGGTTAGGTCAGCCAGGAGGCCAGAACCTTCAGGGAGCCTCTCTCCAGTCCAGAAAGTCACTGAATACCACTTGCCTGGCCTACATGGGCAGGGCCAGAGACACCCTTCGTAGAGAGGCACCCAGTCCAGGATGGCTCACAGTCTGAGCTCTGTTCTCCAGGGCATGACTTAGCCCTGGCCTATGAAAGTACAGTATAGGTTCCCAGGCCCATCACCAACAATGGTTGGTTCAGGTGGGGCAGAGCATGAGTGTGAGAGGCTCTCCAGCCCCTGAGATATGGGGAGAGAGGATCTTAGTTGTCCCTCTTAAGGAAGCAGTGTCCTGAGATGAGTGGTCTCTGCCTCAGGACAACATTGGGGATGCAGTTATCAAAGCCATCCAGCCATACATCGACAACGAGGAGTTCCAACCGGCCGCCATTGCCAAGGTGTCCAAGGCCTGCACGTCCATCTGCCAGTGGGTGCGCGCCATGCACAAGTACCACTTCGTAGCCAAGGCTGTGGAGCCCAAACGGGTGAGGACTGTGCAGAGCTGGTGGGGGCTGGCTCTCCTTCCCGGGGACTGGCTATGAGCTGCACCTTTCTGTCTGCAGCAAGCCTTGCGAGAAGCCCAGGATGACCTGGAAGTCACCCAGAGGATACTCGAGGAGGCAAAGCACCACCTGCGTGAAGTGGAAGATGGCATCTCCACGCTGCAGGCCAAGTATCGAGAGTGCGTGACCAAGAAGGAGGAGCTGGAGATGAAGTGCGAGCAGTGTGAGCAGCGCCTAGGCCGGGCTGACAAGGTACGCCCCCCGTGGGAGACCACAGAGACCATCGGCAGGCCACCCGTGGGAGACCATTATGGGTTGGCTCTCCCGACCCCCTTTATAGCAACCTATGGGTGGGGTCACCGTGGGCGGAGATAGTCCCAGTCCCCAGGCCAGCCTCCCGGAGCCCATCCCACAAGGCTGCTTCCACAGCTCATCAACGGGCTAGCAGACGAAAAGGTTCGCTGGCAGGACACTGTGGAGAATCTGGAGAATATGCTTGACAACCTTTTTGGCGATGTGCTGGCGGCTGCTGGCTTTGTGGCCTACCTGGGGCCCTTCACGGTAAAGAATCCCCTACTGTATCCTAACCAGCTTTATCCCACAAAGAGAGCCCCCTCCCCTTGAGGCCTTACCTCTGTGAGGACAACCTGTGGGGCAGCTCTCCTTCCTTCCCTCATTGTAGCATACAGGTACCAAGCAGGTACACAGCTGTTCACACAAGTTGCAAGAGCCCCTATTGGAAGTATATAAAGGCTCACACATGTGCACCCATGCTAAACACTGCTCTAAAATGCTTCACGGTGTGCCCCATTGAATCCTCAGAGCCATCTTTTGGGAAGACACTGCAGGCATGACCCACTTCATAGACAAGGGTCTGAGGTTTGTAGGATCCAAGCAGGTCTGAAATGTCTATAATGTCCAGCTCCTCATCTGAGATCTGACTCCTGCATGCAGTGTTGTAGCCAGAGGGGAGGAGAACACTGTGTGCCTAGTGTGGTGGCCTTAAGTTTCACATCTCCCCAGGGGCAGTACCGTGCAGCGCTCTATGAGTTCTGGGTCAACCAGCTCACAATTTACCATGTCCCACACACCTCCAAGCCCACACTGATTTCAACCCTGGGAAACCCCGTGAAGATCCGCTCTTGGCAGGTAACTATCAGAGTGCACTTCAGGCTGGACCTAGAACCCCCTGCCTCCTTTCCACCCTCCTTTCCAGTGGATGCCTCCTCTGGATCCTCCTGGTTGCAGCAAGAGGGTGGTGAGAAGAAAAAGAAGCAGGCCAGGTGGGGTTGGGGATTTAGCTCAGTGGTAGGCGCTTGCCTAGCAAGCGCAAGGCCCTGGTTCAGTCCCCAGCTCAAAAAAAAAAAAAAAAAAAAAAAAAAAGAAAAAAAAAACAAAGAAAAGAAGCAGGCCAGGGGTGGCACAGATGCATCTGTGGGGAGAGGTTTCAAGTCAGGGCTAAGCAAGGCCCAAAGGCCGGGAGAGGCCGATGGTGGGCAAGTATAAAGGGCCAGTGGGACTTGGGTACCCTGAAGGTAATATCACTAAGCAAGGATGCAGAAACCACAGGGACAAAAAGGCCCACAGAGGAGAGCACCGGGAGAGCATCCGGCAGCAGAAGAGAATCCAGGAGACACGTCCTATCCACCCTGCCATCTCCACCCCTCATGCTCCCCCATCCAAAGCATTCGAGGAGAAACCTACAGCCTTACAGTTAGTGGGTAGCTAATGTCCCAGCCAGCTGTGCTCACACAAGAATCGTGACCGAGCATGGCGCCTGGTTTCCCACAGATTGCTGGCCTCCCCAATGACACTCTGTCAGTGGAGAATGGGGTCATCAATCAATTCTCCCAGCGCTGGACCCACTTCATTGACCCTCAGGGTCAGGCTAACAAATGGATCAAGAACATGGTAAGCAGACCTCCTCACACAGGCTCAGGTGCCTTTCCCAGTGCTCATGGAGCCCTGGGCCCACTCTAAGCTCCTGAAACCCCGCCATCCCCTGCAGGAGAAGGAGAGTGGGCTGGATGTGTTCAAGCTGAGTGACCGCGACTTCCTGCGCAGCATGGAAAACGCTATCCGCTTTGGCAAGCCTTGCCTTCTGGAAAATGTGGGTGAGGAGCTGGATCCCGCACTGGAGCCTGTGTTGCTTAAGCAGGTAGGCCTGTGGGGAAGGGGAAGCCACGGACTGCAGGCCCGAACAAAGAGCTGTCCTCACTCCAACCACTGCCGGCCCATCCTACCTACTACAGACGTACAAGCAGCAAGGGAACACAGTCCTGAAGTTGGGAGACACAGTGATCCCCTACCATGAGGACTTCAGGATGTACATTACCACCAAGCTGCCCAACCCTCACTATTCACCAGAGGTCTCCACCAAACTCACCCTCATCAACTTTACACTGTCACCCAGGTAAGAGCCTCCACCCAAGAGAACACACCCACGCACGCGCGCACACACACGCGCGTGCACACACACACACATGCACACACGCACACGCACGTGCACACGCACACACACATGCACACATGCACACACACATGCACACACGCACACACACACAGCCTGCTACATACTAAAGTCTTCATTTGAGTAGCTACAACCAGTGGGAGGAAAACCAGGCCCTCTTAAGCCGTATCTTACTTGATTATTCACAGCCCCCTTTGCCAATGAAGAATCTAGCTGGCCAGCCCCTGCTACTCAAGGTCTCACTGAGAACCATTGGTTTGAAAGCAACCCTGCATTAGTCCCACAGATTGAGGCTAGGTCTCCCAGGCTGACACTGGCAACGGGCTCTTGATAGATAAGTGTGGACAGCATTGATCCCTGGAGTTCTCAGGGTGTTATAACCATTGATGTCCCCCCCTCCCCCCCCCCCGGTAGTGGCCTAGAGGACCAGCTACTGGGCCAGGTAGTGGCCGAGGAACGGCCTGATCTGGAAGAGGCCAAGAACCAGCTGATTATCAGTAATGCCAAGATGCGGCAGGAGCTAAAGGACATCGAGGACCAGATCCTGTACCGCCTCAGTTCCTCCGAGGGTAACCCTGTGGACGACGTGGAGCTTATCAAGGTGCTGGAGGCTTCCAAGATGAAGGCTGCTGAGATCCAGGTTGGGAAGTGCCTTCCTTCCTACCAACCTGACCCTGCCTGTTTACCCCAACCCTGACTCGCCCCTAACCTCTTACTGTTACCTTCTGCTCTTTGCAGCCTCCCTGGACTTAACACCTCTCCTATTGCCCCTCTACCTAGGCTAAGGTCAGGATTGCAGAGCAGACAGAGAAGGACATTGACCTCACGCGCATGGAGTACATACCTGTGGCTGTCCGCACCCAGATCCTCTTCTTCTGTGTGTCAGACCTGGCCAACGTGGACCCCATGTACCAGTACTCTCTTGAGTGGTTCCTCAACATCTTCCTCTCGGGCATCACCAACTCAGAGAGGGCAGGTATCTCTAACACAGACATAACAGTCCTGCTCTGAGATGGATGGGATGCTTATGGGCGCATTTCTATGAGCCCCTACCAACCTTCCCCCTTACACCACACACCCCGATACCTAAGAACAAGCCACCTCTCATCTTCACCCCACTTAGAGCCCCTTATTGGAAGCATTTGCTGTCCAAAGAGATGCACAGGCTACCCTGCTAGGAAGACTTTCGAACCTGGGCTAGGCCTTGAGATTCTCTCCCTTCCCCCATTTTCCCGTGCTCTGCCACCATTCCTTCCACCCCGTAGACAACCTGAAGAAGCGCATCGTCAACATCAACCGCTACCTAACCTTCAGCCTCTACAGCAATGTCTGCCGCAGCCTCTTTGAGAAGCACAAGCTGATGTTCGCCTTCCTGCTGTGCGTCCGTATTATGATGAATGAGGGCAAGATCAACCAGGTGCAGGAGCAGGCAGATGGCTCAGGGACTGTCTGTCTGTCTGTCTGAGGGGTCACCATATTGTGGGCCTGAAAGCATGGGATCATGATAAAGGGAAAGCCAAGCAAAAGAGCCTAACACAGTTAAAGGGAACAGAGATCTTTGAAAACACAATCCCTTGCTTAAACACAACAGGGGACTCTAGATTAATATGGCCCAACTGAGGCTATGAACACAGGTCTTCCCAGAGCCTTAAATGTGCTACTGAGCAGAGAGATTGTCCCCAGGGACAAACTGTCCTGAGCCTTCCATACCGGTCTACTCAGGAGCTTCTGTGAACCTCATATCCAAGAAAGGGCAGAGTAGTGGACGCTAAGAGTACCTCGGTTTCTCTGGGTAAGTTGCTGGCTACAAGGTGTGGGCACTAACCTAGTCTGTACTCTGCTAGGGTGAATGGCGCTACCTTTTGTCTGGAGGCTCCATCCAGACCATGTCTGAGAACCCTGCCCCACATTGGCTCTCAGACCGGGCCTGGAGAGACATCTTGGCACTCTCAAACCTGCCAGCCTTTTCTACCTTCTCTACCGACTTCGTGCAGCACCTCCCGCAATTCCAGGCCATCTTTGACAGTGCTGAGCCTCACAGGTGTGCTGGCTCCCACAGTATGCTCCCAGGGACCTAAGAGAAGACCCCAGAAATAGGCCCACCCAGAGACCTCCTCTGAAAGGCCTGGTCTTGCCCTGCCTCTATGGCCACATCTCCCTGTGCTTCTAGCCCTGTTCTCTTGGGAACCCCCATACATCTGACAAAGTTCATGGGCCTGTGGTTTCCTGTAGGCTGGTTCTGAGTGATAGGTGGGCTTTATTGCAGGGAGATCTTGCCTGGCATCTGGAACACATACCTGGACGACTTCCAGAAACTGCTTATTCTCCGTTGCCTGCGTGGGGATAAAGTTACTAATGCCATGCAGGACTTTGTGGCCAACCACCTGGAACCCCGATTCATTGAGCCCCAGGCAAGTGATGATCCTGGCAGAGCTGGTGTCCTGGGTCTCAGGAATACGGCTGCTTTGAGACCTACCTTCCAGCCCTGTCCAGGAGAGAAATCTTGGAACACAGATGAGCTAGGACCTCAAAGGCCCTTCTGGCACTGCTCCAGGAACCTCTAGAATCCCTGCCCTTGCCCTGAGCCCTGCCTCTCACCAGCCCAAGGTGGTCTCAGCATCTCTTCCTACCCTTCCAGACAGCCAATCTGTCTGCAGTGTTCAAGGAGTCCAACTCCACAACACCCCTCATCTTTGTGCTGTCACCTGGTACTGACCCTGCTGCTGACCTCTATAAATTTGCAGAAGAAATGAAGTTTTCCAAGAAGCTCTCTGCCATCTCTTTGGGACAGGGTCAGGTAAGGGGAAGGTAAGGAAGAGGTAGGCTAAGGCAGATGAACAGCTCAATGTACTCAATGTTCCTGTCCCCACAGGGCCCTCGGGCTGAAGCCATGATGCGCAACTCCATAGAGAGGGGCAAGTGGGTCTTCTTTCAGAACTGCCACTTGGCACCAAGCTGGATGCCAGCCCTGGAGCGTCTCATCGAGCACATCAATCCTGACAAGGTGTGCCATGATGCCTGCCCACAAAGTGTACAGGCCAGACCCAGACACATAGATGCATGCCATGATGCAGCTAGAGTATTCTGGATTTTTTTTTTTTTTTTTTTTTTTTTGCGGAGCTGGGAACCGAACCCAGGGCCTTGCGCTTCGTAGGCAAGCGCTCTACCACTGAGCTAAATCCCCAACCCAGTATTCTGGATTATTAACTACACTATTATTGGCCTCTGAGTTGCTGGGTCTTGGCGTTGGTGGCTTCCAAGGGCTATGCAGGACAGACTGGTGGCCCCAGGACCTGCTATGCTAAGGCCTGTTCTCAGCCAGTTGTCTGCACTGCCTTATTTCCTAACCAACTCAAGGAAGGAATGGGTCAGAGGAACCTAAGTCTGGGTCTTTGTGCTCACGCGGTGCTGTGGCCACCAGGTACACCGGGACTTCCGCTTATGGCTTACCAGCTTGCCCAGTAATAAGTTCCCAGTGTCCATCCTACAAAATGGCTCCAAAATGACTATTGAACCGCCACGGGGCGTCAAAGCCAATCTATTGAAGTCCTACATCAGCCTCAGTGATGACTTCCTCCACTCCTGTCAAAAGGTAAGGCATCAGCTAGAGAGATGATGCTCCGTGGTCGAGAGTACTGGTGGTTCTTCCAGATGGACCTGAGTTCAATTCCCATCATCCACATCAGGCGGCTCACAATGGCCTGAAACTCCAGCTCCACAGGGATCTGACACCTCTGGCCTCTGTGAGCAACTCTGTGTGCACTCACGAGCACACACCCACACAACTCACACATAGGAAAAGGGCTTCAAAGGGGAGACACCTTCTAAGTACCCACCTCCTGTCCCAGCCCTTCCTCCTATGACTCTGTCCCTTCCTGTCCTACAGGTTGTGGAGTTCAAGTCCCTGCTGCTATCTCTGTGTCTGTTCCACGGCAATGCACTTGAGCGCCGTAAGTTTGGGCCCCTGGGTTTCAACATCCCCTATGAGTTCACAGATGGAGACCTGCGCATCTGCATCAGTCAGCTCAAGATGTTCCTAGATGAATATGAGGATATCCCCTACAAGGTAGGCAAGGGCAGGCTCGGTGCCACTGACGTGGGCACCTGTAATGGGACCGTTGTTCACCCGTCCCATAGGTTCTCAAGTACACAGCTGGAGAGATCAACTATGGTGGTCGCGTCACTGACGACTGGGACCGACGCTGTGTCATGAACATACTAGAAGACTTCTACAACCCTGCTGTGCTCTCTCCTGAGCACAAGTACAGCGAATCCGGCATATACCACCAGATCCCACCCACCTATGACCTCAATGTGAGTCCGCAGGAAGGGGCCTGCCAGAGGACTTCCCTGGGGTCCCGTGGAGCCTTAATACAGGAGAGGAGGCAGTAGGAAGAGGGACAGCTTTGTCTTCCGGAGCACCAAATGAAAAACCCATCCCACAGTGAGGAATGCGGTCAGTCAGGCCAGAGGGGAGCAGGTTCTATGGGGAGAGATGAACCCTGCCTTGCCAATTCCAAGTATCACTCAGTGTGGTGGTAATGCAGACTCTGAGGGCGGCACTCCCTAAGCACATACTCTAGGGTGGTGGGGGAAGCATCTTGAACTTAGGTTGAGTGAGTACCACATAGGGACTGACAAGAGGGAGCATGTTAGGTTTGAGCAGCTACAGGGTAGGATGGCAGGAAGGGCTGAAGGAAGGCAAGAGCTATGATACACAGCACCACAGAGACCATCTCAGTTCCAGAAGCAACGGTGAAATGAACTAGGAAGGGTAGTGGTGGTCTGAAGGCGGGGGCAGAGCAGGCTGAGGCCTTCACTTTCAGCCGTCTTGCTTCCCAGGGCTACCTCTCCTACATCAAGAGCCTTCCACTCAATGACATGCCTGAGATCTTCGGTCTGCATGACAACGCCAACATCACCTTTGCCCAGAACGAGACGTTTGCCTTATTTGGTGCCATTCTCCAGCTGCAGCCCAAATCCTCCTCCATGGGTGGCCAGAGCCGGGAGGAGGTGGGTAGTAATAGAGGGCCAGGGTTTGGGCAAAGCCAGGCTGCCCTGTCCCGCCTACCCCCAGGAGTACAACTCGATTAGAATCTTGCCATGGCTGAGTAGCCAGCCTTGCCCCTCATGTCTCTTTGGCCCTGCAGTTAGTGGAAGACGTGGCTGAGGACATCCTGGTCCAGGTGCCCAAACCTGTTGACCTGGAGGAGGTGGTAAACAAGTACCCTGTACTGTATGAGGAGTCAATGAACACGGTGCTGGTGCAAGAGGTCATTAGGTAATGTCCTGCCACGCCTAGGCAGACCCAGTCAGGCCTGGGCACTGCTGGAGAGACAGTAGGTGTTACTATTAGCCAGCTGTTGGGCTAAGTACTAAACATCTGTCCTCAACTGTGGCTGCCGACTCTCGTTCTATAGATGGATAAACTGACCCCCCCACCCCCCGCCCAAGAATGTTTAAGCCACATATTTGCTAAGGGCCGGGGCTGGTATTGTACCCAGTATGCCTCACCCAGTTCTGCACCTAAGCTTTTGTGTTCTATCTGTGGCCTCAGATCGAGAGGCACAGATACTGCCATAGAACCCCAGCCCACTAACAGCTTGCTCCTGACCTCACAGGTACAACAAGCTCCTAATGGTGATCACACAGACACTCAGTGACATGCTCAAGGCAATAAAGGGGCTAGTGGTAATGTCCCTGGAGCTAGAGCTGATGTCCACCAGCCTGTACAACAACGCTGTGCCTGAGCTCTGGAAAGGCAAGGCCTACCCGTCGCTCAAGCCACTGGCTTCCTGGATCATGGACCTGCTGCAGCGCCTGAATTTCCTGCATTCCTGGATCAAAAATGGCATCCCATCTGTCTTCTGGATCAGTGGCTTCTTCTTCCCTCAGGCTTTCCTGACAGGCACTCTACAAAACTTTGCCCGAAAGTTCGTCATCTCTATCGACACTATCACCTTTGATTTCAAGGTCTGAAGGAGGGCGGTAGGGAGGGGGGTTAAAAGTTGGAGTAATCTGAGTAGGAGGTGAAAAGACCCAGGCCAACAGCCCCAGGGGAAATCAGAGGGGCAGGGCAGACTACAGGTAACAGACTGTAATGGCAGATAGATGATGGGCAGCCTGCGGCTTTCAGGACAGAGACCTGCCTCCTGATACAGATCCGCATCCTGTTTCCAATGTGGGTGTCTGCGTGCCCACCACAGGTACTGTCCTTCGCACCATCAGAGATTGCGGAAAGGCCCGGGACGGGGTGCTATATCTACGGACTGTTCCTGGAAGGCGCTCGCTGGGACCCGTTCGATTTCCAGCTGGCTGAGTCCCGGCCCAAAGAGCTGTACACAGAGATGGCTGTTATCTGGCTTTTGCCAGTAGCTAACCGAAAGGTCCAGAACCGGGACTTCTACCTGTGCCCCATCTACAAGACTCTGACCCGTGCTGGTAAGGCTGCCAAGGAGACTCGTCACTGCAGGTGGAAGTCTAGGAAGTTAATGCAGACCCCGATTGGCTGACCAGCAAGGCTGGTAGAGGTTTGGCCAGGCCAAAGCCCAATGCAGCAAGGTAGTATCTGGAGGTTCAATTCCCAGCCTGTTTGCCCTCCTTAGTAATCTACTGTTCACCCACAAGCCTCTAGGGGCTCAGAAGACCTGAAGCCAAAAGCAGGGATGAAGCAGTGCTGGGCCCAATAGAGACTGAGATGGGTGGTAGCACCTTCCTCTTCAGTCACAGAGACATAAATCTAGGCAGGCCTGAGCCTTGATCAGATCCAGTCACAAAGGAGCCTGACTGTGGGGCCAGGGTCCCTCCCTAATCCCAACCCAGGTCTGTGGAACTCACTGCCTATGCTCCTGTCCCTAACCCAGCCCTTCTCTAGCCATGATAGGGTATAACCTAAACTTAACCCCTTCTTGCCTGCTTCAGGAACATTATCGACTACAGGCCACTCAACCAACTACGTCATTGCTGTAGAGATCCCCAGCAACCAGCCTCAGCGACACTGGATAAAGCGTGGTGTAGCTCTCATCTGTGCCCTGGACTACTAGACCCAGATAGAAGGGCAAGGGCCATTAAAAGTTCTCCAGTAAGTCCTGCTGTGCCTTGGCTATGTACTTGAGGCCCCATCCATAGGGCCACTGTAGGAAAAAGGGCTAGAGCATTCTCAGTAGAGAAGAGTAAGGTAGAGAGAGGCAGAGGCAGCTCTGGTCTGCCCAGATGCGGTAAGGGATGAGACACACACCCTCTCAGGTCCCAAGAAAAATGTACCGGGTCGATGTGTGGGCAGCCTAGCTTTGAGCCAGAGCCCCAGCACCTTTTAGGTTCAGAGCCATCAGATCTGGTAAAAGCCAAGCACCTCAACTCTTGGTATACCCTGACCATAGCCCATCTGAAATCTTCCCCTCATTTTAGGTCCTCAGTCCCATCCCAGGCCTACCATGCAACCAACCATTTCTTCCTCAGAAATACGTACCACCTTGCTATCAACAGAGCTTTGGGCCAGAGTCTAGTCAGTCTCTCATTCCACCGTAGCCCAGCCTACCGATGTCAAGATAACCACCAAAAGATCACTTATTAGCACACTTTTATTCTTCACTCACTGATTCAGTATTTACAGACACTATAGCGGGTCGGACTGCTGTACCATCCCCCCCACAGTTGCTATGTACAGGTAAGGGGCCTGCTTGGATCACCTGTATCTAGCAGAGGGCACAGGGCTATCTGGGCCTGGAGCTTGAAGCAGTGCTGTGCTTACTACCCCACTGGCATCAAGCCCTATGGGAACACAGAAGTTCTAACTCCTCTTGACCCTGTCCCCTACCCTGAGTACCTGCATGAGGCCAAGGAAGCTGGCACGGTCGGGAGAATTGAATAGTGCCAGCCTCATTCGAGCAGCCCTGCCTCTGACATTCCTAAGAGAAGACATGGTAATACTGAGGGGCTAAGTAGTGGCTCCTCTGGACCCCAAGAGACGGAGATTAGGAGCCTAAGGTAGGCCCACGGCCAGGGCCACAACACTGAAGGCAAAGAGCCCCAGAGCCCTGCTCTGACTCACTAACAAGTCTGGGTGGTACGAGGACAGTTCAAACACTTGTCTCCACGATAGCTGTGGGACCCTGATAGGCTGTACATCCTACTAGGATTCCCCATGCCCATTCCAGCTCAGCAGCCAGGTCCCTGAGTTTGGCGCTCTCCCAGAAGGAATCAAGAGTAGTAGGCCAAGCTTCTTCACAACAAGGACAGGCTGGTGGCTGGTGCTAGAGCACCAGGACTAATGCCTTCTGGGTTTCCCAGCTGGTACTGTGGTTATAAGAGACCTGGGCCCAGCAGAATGACAGCTGCTGGGAGAGAAAGCAGAGTCAGGAAGCTGGCCATGTTAATACAGTGGCAAGATGGACAAAAGTCAAAAAAATAGACATCTCCAACAGGTAGAATATATATCCTGCTGCTCTTCAGATGGCCGTGGAGGCCACAGCACCCTCCAATTCCAGCTGCTGCTTCCTGAGCATTATGGAGCTGCCTTGTCCCTGCCAGACCCCAGAGCATAATGCAGAATACACATCTCATTCCTACTCCCAGGGCCTGGGCTCTAGCTGAACTATTCAGTAATACTTGGAAAAGTCGAACAGTGAAGGGCCCTGGTGAGGGCCTTGCGGCAAGAGAGGCTGCAGAGTCAGGGCTAGAGGTCCTCACTGGCGTTTGGCCTTATAGGGGCGAGAGCGTTTCCGCCTATCAGGCTTCCGCTGCTTGTGAAGCCGACCAATGCTGACCCCTTGGCGGCGCCGCACTGAGATGTTCTGCTCCACTAGGTTGGCGAGCATTCCTGTAGAGGGCAGAAAACGCCTTAGTAGGTGGCTGTCTCCTAGGCTCACTCAGCCCTCCCTGTGCTAGAGCACAGCTGTGTCTGATCAGCTGAGGATGAATTCTTGGGAGGTGGGAGTGGGAAGGGAGTGTGAGGAACATGACCCTCAACAGGGCAGGACAATTAAGACCTAGCAGGCACCTCCTCACCTTCCTGAGCCAGCATGGATATGAAGGTGCAGATGAACTCATCATAGTTGTGGGTCCTTCGCTGGTCATCAATCTGTGGAAAAGAAGGCAGGTGAGGGCATCACAGCTCACCTTCTCAGAGCAGCTGGTCCTTGGGAGAGGACAGAGGAACGGGCAGTAGAGGGGTCACCCACCTTGAACTTCTTCCTTTTCTCCACCTCCTCCTTGAGACAGGCCTCATAGTTTGCAATCTCGGCCTCTACACACTTTAACAGTGCTAACAGCTCCTGCCACAACCCAACAGTGTACCTTAGGGGCCTGACTGGCACCAAAGCTCCACTACTAAGAAGCAACTAGAAACACGAGTGAACAGCCACAGTCCATGGGGCTATCAATGCCATCCGATCCCAAAGGGTTTCCTGGCTTTAGCCACCAACTTTCACACCAAAATTCCAATCAAGAACCCAAAACCTGGGAGTAGGGGCCTAGGTCCTTCCCTCTGCTAGGAAAAGGCGGCTGAGAGAGACTTACCTTGGGCGAGTACTTCTCTCCACTCAAGGGCTCACTGGACCTGTTCAGCCCAGACTTGTCTCTGCTATCTGTGACTTCCACCACCTCCTTCTCCTCTAGGCTGCTGGACCCCTGGCTGCCTTGGCTTGATCTGGTAGAAGGTGAGGAACCCTTCCCACCCTCTAGGAGAGAACATAAAAAGATGCATCAGAAACATGACACTTTGTAGTCACCAGGCCACATCCCTCCTCCTCCTTGGGTACACCGAGTGACTAGTGCGGGAGTTCAAGGCCCACCTGTGAGTGCCAGGGGACTCAGTACACCATCCTCAGCAAGGTGCAGCAGGCCCGTGCTAATGACAGGACCCAGGTCCCGGACAGCACGGTTGTAGCGTATGCAGTCAACACGAAGTAGGCTGTCATCTTCTCCAAAGAGCACCTTGGAGATGTGAGAGGTGACAGGGCTAGAGGGCCGTGTTGGGTTGGCTGAGCGGATGGGTGAGCGCAAGGGTGAGTTGAAAGCACTGCCAATCTCAGAGGCTGTGTCCGTGCTCTCATTGCTAGGGGTGGGTGAAGGCTGCGAGTGTGTGGGCACAGCCACGGCTGGACTCCCAGCCCCACTGCTAGTCTTGATGGACAGAGGAATTGAAAGGTCTTTCTGAGACTCTTGAAGCTTCTCAGTTAAGACATTGATGGTGTTGGGCTGCAGCACTGACAGCTGCCCATCTGAAGAATTGCTCAACGATCCTGGCTTCCCTGTCCCCTTCCGCTTGTATCTGTGGGGTCCAATAAGAGGTAAAAACAGGGAATGGGCTAGGTGACCACACCCAGCAGTGTCCAGAATGGCTCAAATACAATCTCTTCTTCCCAAGCCCAACTAGAAGCTCCTAACACTTGATCCAAGCAATCTGACAGCAATGACACCCCAAGTGCCACAGTACAGGCAGAGGTCTCCACTCTAGCTCCTCACGTCTAACCTTCCAGGACTACATCCTCCAACAGAACTGCCATCTTACCAATAGATCACCTCTCCAACCTCTTCTCCTAGCCCAATTCTTTGAGGTCGGACTGAAAGATCACCTCAACAAAACATGTTGACACATAACATGGTAAGATGTTTACCTCCCTCTAAACCTACCATACATTTTTTTTGAAGACTTGGGGTTAGCCCCTCAAGCCAGCCTCATCCAGGGCCTGCATTCTCTAGGTGCCTAGTGATCTCTGCAGAAATGCCTTCTCAGGTGACAGGGTGGAGTATTTGGAACAGGACCTGAGGTACCCAGAGCTTGAGAGCTCCTCAGAGTCAGGACTGACCTGATGGCAGAACTGGTATTCTGCACGTCATCCTCCTCATCCTCATAGTCCTCCTCATCATCAGAGTACTGCTGGGGTCGGACTGGAACTCGGCTGCGGCCCACACCTGCCGCCAGGTCTTCCTCCTCCTGGAGCAGGCGAGAACGGCAGTAAGAACAGAGCTCACCCAGGCTGGGCACGGTATTGCAGCTAGGGAAGAAGGTAGCTTGGCTCTTGGCTGTGCAAAGTGCTTCTAAGAGAGACAGAATGCCTTGCCTTTTGAGTTACCAGGAGAAATCTTCCCATGTGCCAAGGAGTATGCCCAACTGTGTAGCCGGCAAAATAGACTTAAATGTCAGAGGAGGAACTCTCCTGACCACCTTAAGGCTGTGCAACCATGGTGTGGTGGGGCCTATGAGTATTAGAGGAGCCTGGTCATCAAGGCCCAACCAGAGAATCAAAGAGTAACACTGGGAACCCAACACTGCAGCCTCCCAGATGAGGGTACCTTCCATCTTACCTGCATAGGGGATTTGGCATAATTGTGATTATCTAGAAAGGCTGGCAGCCGCTGGACAATAGGGGTAGGGGTTGGGGGAACCCCATTGAGGCTGCTCCCTGAAGGCTTCACCACCAGCTTAGATTTGCTGGGAGGACTATGGGTTGTAGTTTGTGGGCACGAACCAGCCACCTCCTCTGCACCATCTGAGACAAGGCGGAGTATAAAGAGGACATTCAGCTGGGTCCGTAAGAAAAGCCTACAGTCTAAGCCTGTGGCAGTTGTTTCCCCAGTGAAGACCACTAACAGGATAGGCAGGTAAGCTCTAAGTCACACAATGAGATGGGGAAAAACAAGACAAACAAGAAGGGAGCCTATAGAGAAAAAATAGAGGTGGGGTATATGGATGGGACAGGATGGACCACCCAACACAGAGGGGTGTGTGTCTAGGGTCATGACAGTCCTTTAGGAAAAGCTCACTCTGCTCTCCCTGCATTTTATGGGGAAAGCTTTAGTACTGGGATTTCCAGCCTGCTGCTAGGGCCTCTGTACCACCGCCCAAGTACCTTCTGGAAGTGCTTAGGTCTCCCATGTCAAGTTAGGATGGACAGCTGAGGCCCCAAGTCCCTCCAGTACCTGTGTGAGTGCACTCAGAGGCCGCCGGGGTTCTGCCCGCCTCTAGCCCAAAGGGAGACTTGCTGCTGGCTGGCTTGCTCTCCTCAGGCAGTTGTGACTCTTGAGATTTGTGGGTCTGAATCAGCTCTGGCTGTGTTACTCTAATCAGCTTAAAACAAAACACAAAGCTTAGAAGAGGATAGAGCCAGGTTTCCCCCTTGGACAGCGAAGGGCCTTGACCCTACCCAGTCATTTATTTAGTGTAAAATAAAAGGCCAAGTCACAACATCTTTTTAGAAGCTAAGTTCTACTACCCCTACAAAGGAAGCAAAGGAGAGTTAAAGCCTCTGTCTACAAGACACCGACTTGGGAACTGGACAGAGTCAGGGAGCATTGGACTGGCATGGACAGGCAACTTACCTGCTGCAGGGCCTCCAGGACTGTTTGTCGGTTCCCCTTCAGCACATGCAGCCTGGCCTCATACTTAACCCTGCGGTCAGGCACCACTGCCATCAGGTTGAAGCGAATGTCATGGTAGGGCTCCCTGCAATCACAGTGGCAGACATGAGAGAACTTCCCACCCCAGCCCTGCTGTAGGACTGAGGCAAGTATCTTGTTAGAGCTCCTTTCACAGTCACATCTGTAGCTGTTAAGTACAGGCCCCACTCCAATAGGCAGCCAGCAGCCAGAGACACACACGCCAGACACCTTGCTGTACCACTCAAGCCCCCACAAGGCTTGCCCCTCCCGCCCAGCCCAGAGCAAGCCGCAGGCAACCCAGGCAGGAAAGCAAACATTAGAATCCCAAGGCCCAAGCCTGATCTTGCTAGGTGCCATGTGGCCTTACAATCTACAGATGATCACACATCTCTCTTTCCCACCTAAAGGGGACATAGCTCCAGAAGGCCACAACCAAGGGTCCTTACCCTGCAGTAGCAAGGCCGATTCGCTCCATGATGACCCTTCGGGCTTTATCTGTCCACTCCTCATCCTCTCCCCAGGGCCCTAGGGAAGACAGAGGCAAGGAATCAGCAGGTGGGAAACTCTGAGATGGCGTAGGCAAGGTTAACAGATTAGTGCGGTCGAGCAGCTACAAGCTAGTCACATAAACAGTACAAGGTGAAATCATGGCAAGAGTTAGATGTCCCATACCCACTCATGGGCCTACGTCTCAAGGATCTAAAGTCCCTGAGATCCAGAAAATCAGAAGGAAGCATGAGAAACCCAACAGGCCCCTTCCTCTGAAGGCCTACCATGATCAATAGGGTAGACTTTCAACCCATCCAATTCAAAGAGCCGTCCTGTGATAGGCACATAGCTGACAAAGTGAAACGCCTCCATGGTCCGCACTGCACTGAGGCCATTCTGTTTCTCTGGAAGGTGACGTGGTTCTGGCCTGAAAAAGAATAAGGTTAGAGGGGTTGGGGACTTAGCTCAGTGGTAGAGCGCCAAGGCCCTGGGTCCCCAGCTCCGAAAAAAAGAAAAGAAAAAAAAAAAAAGAATAAGGTTAGAGATACCCTCCACCACCCCTACTCCACATCAGCAACTACAGCTCTCACCTACCTGGCATGGCTATTATGTGCCTTGGCCAGTTCAGGGGCATTGCCAATCGCATATCCTTTGCTCTAAAAAGAAGATAAGACTACATAAGAACAGGCTGTCAGGTGAGCCTTTGGACAGGGGACGAGGTCCATAAACCAGGCTTAGAGGTATCCCAGGAGTTTCAAGCAGACAGATGAACGCTCCTAAAGGGCTGCTGGTGGCAGGTGACACCTTACTTAGGACCTCCCAAAGAGATGGGCCATGCTGGCTTTACATGGTAACCAGTGACTACTGGGGAACAGCACAGCCTGACAGAAAAAGTCACAACAGAAAAGGTTCTGACACCGGTAACCTAAGTCTTTTCTTTTTCTACTTCTATCATCTCATTTCTTAACAGCAAAGCCTAAAATCAATTACCTTCCACATTACTTATGAGTCAAATAGATGATGATAAACATTTGAAAAGGAAATGACCACACAGTACCAGATACCATGTAGTGGCATTACCAATGGCTCTGAGGGTCAGATGTTTCCAGCCACCTGTGAGCCATGATTTAAGGTACTGCAGCATACCTCAGGGCTGAAGCCTTTGGTGAAATCCTTCATTCGACTCAGCGTGGGCCCCAAATCCACATTGCTGCAGTTCAGAAGCACGCTCAGCAAGGCGTGAGTGGCACAAGAGTTGGGAATCAGCTATAAATCAAAAATAGTCACTCATATACCCTCATATTTACTCTGTGCCCCAGGCAGCCCCTGCCCACATTTATTGAGAATGAAGACTAAAAAAGATGTTAACATCCTTCAGCTTCCTCTGCTTACCCAGTCTGTACTCATTTAACACAGACCAACTAAATAACTCCTATCCAGGGACACCACTGACTATCGAGGTTTCCCCTTCAGTGAAAAAGAGCTAGGTTCTGCCTACCAAAGGGTTTCTGCAACATCCACTCTCGGTACCAGTCTAGCCTCCCCACTGTCACTTCCCATGCAATACCAGAAGCAAGCAAAAACAAAAACAGCATCCTGGCCTTCACACAAGCACAGAACTCGGCAGACCTGGTGAGCAAAGAACATGTTATTCACGATGTCATCATCAATCACAGATGTATCATCCACCAACGTAGAAACCTTGCGGCGGGACCTGCGCTCTTCGATCCATTTGAACAGGAAGATAAATCCATATACAGGCCTAGAGAAGCAAGAGGCAGATGACAATCAGCACCCCCTTCTTTCTCTCCCTCATCCTTTGCACTGAAGGGCTCTGGCACTGAGCCCTCACTCTTCCCAAGACTGTATCCAACATGGCTCTCAGACCTCAAACCCCAGAAGCCTATAACAGGCAGCCAGGTATGAACTTGATGCTCTGAAACCTCACTCAGTTTCATTATGAAGTCTAGGCAAGAAGGAAATCTGGAACTGCCGGCCCAGGATGAAGCAAGGAAGGGATACAACAAAAGGCACAAAAACTTTGATGAAAAACAAGTACCAACTCTCACTGGTGGACCTCAGCCTCCAGCCCTAGTACAAGTAGTAGAGTACGTGAAGTTCTGAACCAGTTCCTTCACTTCAAAGCTGTTAGGATCTCTATGCCTCTATTCTATAGATTACCAAACCAAGAATCTGAATTTAGGTGCCTTAAAAGGGCCTTGTCACACTAACCAATTGATACAGGATGACCTTGTTTAGTTTTGTTGAGACATGGTCTCACTAGGTAGCTTATGTTGGTCTCAAACTACTCAGGGATCTGCCTGCCTCTGCCTCCCAAGCACTGATATTAAAGGAGTATACAACTACTACTGCTAGGACAAATTCTGTGTGGTGACTAAAGGCACAGCACACATGGTTATGTAATTGATGGCTTGTTCGCTTACAAAAAAGGCACTGTGCAACCCTGTGCGACCCGGACGCAGGCTTACTGCTGCAAGACCAGAAAGGCAGTTGAACTCCCAAGACTGTACTCCAAGAGCCCTTAGGGGGGCTACGGCTTCCTTCCTAAGGGAAAACACTGAGGGAAGACTGGGAAGGGAAAAAAAGTCCAAGAGGGCACCCACAAAGAGTGACGCATTCTTAAGTGATATTTTATAAAACTTAGGTTTTCTAATACTGCCTCCCTTGACGGGGTACTATTCCCATATCCCTTTCTCAGCCCTCCGGAGGTAAGGGGTGTCCCAGCCACTCACCCCTGGCATTTACTCTGAAGGTCATAGATCTCCTCCACTTGCACCCCTTTGACACCTACAATCAGAAAAGGAGAGGTCGGCAGGGCAGCCTCAGGTTCTGCAGCGAGAACTCAAGGACCACCTCCTACATACACACCAGCCAGGGCCCGACAATCGGGGGTAAAGGGGTTCTTACCGAAATCTTCCACCAGGAGGGTGAAGAGGCCTGGGTGGGAGGACAAGAAGAGGGATTTGTCAGGCAGGTGAGTCCGGGGCCCATCCGGCCTCCCCAGCCCCCGGCCCGCCGAGGCCCCTCCGTACCCGGGTCACTCTCCAGCTCCAGCCAGCCCTTATTCATCTTCCCGCGGAGCGGTCTCTCAGCGCCATGTCCAGGCCCTGCTAACCCCGCGCCGCCCCCACCGGGAGCGCCCACCGCCCTCGGGGCTTCTCAGCCCCACACAGACAACGGGCCGCGCCGCGTCACTCACCCGCGCCGGGAGTACAACGTCATCACCACACGACGAGCCTAATCGGGGCTGGCCTTCCGCCTGCGCGGAGGCCGGATGCGCGCGCGCAGAGGCGAGGATGCGCACGCGCGGAAGATGGGTCGGGCGCGCGACTGTTAGCGCGCGGCCGTTAGCGGTCCCCGTTTTGACAACTGTCTGCAACGCTGAGGTGCCCGCGGGCCACAGTCCGCGTGACCCATCCCCCGTTAGCGCGCTCGCCTCCTTCGACGGCGCAGTCACCGCGCGGGGCGGCCGCCCGTGAAGTAGCTACCACGTCTTGTGTCAACGAATAAAGCTCCGGGACAGCGGCGCCCTCGGCGACAGCTGGGTGGGCAACCTGGGCTGGGAGCGGTGGCCCGTAGCTTCCGTGAGAGCTAGCAGCGGAAGCAACCTCCAGCCTGGCCACACAACAGCCGCCCGGCAGGCGAGACCTGAGCCTGGTCTGGCATGCGCGGAATGCTCCTTGAGCCCTCTTCTGGCTGTTAACTTCGGGGGACGGTTGTGGCCACACTGACACGTATTTTCCAAATAAATCGTTTATTCTTGCGGCGGCGGGACCGAACACGTTAATATATTTTTAATTTACCCAACACTTCTACCCAGTGATACAACTTGGTAAGCGTTTCGAGCGAGCATCCGCCGGGTTAGGAAGTCGCGGACTGAGCAGCTTGCATTTGCCACGACCGTCCTCAACTGTTTTGAAGATTGTTCCATCTTATAACTACCAGTGTGCACAGACTCCTACTCGAGTAACGTCGTGGTCCAGCGATGCAAAGAACTGAAATCTCAAGGTTTATTTCCATTCTAACACGGTCGGGTTTAGCGCCAACAACTAGGAAGTAAAGTAGATACCCCTAGGAACATGGAAAGATTGAAGCCAGCATCTCACTCAGCCCATCCACGTTTAGTAAGAAAACATGTCAGCTGTGCAAGTGCATCTCCTGTGTTGGGAAAAGCTAGCCTTAAGTTTTGATGGCTTATAAGCAGTTAGTTGGCATTTAGAAGAATAGTTTGACATTGGTGAAGAGATTCTGAATCCCCAGCCTTGATTTGAGGCTCTGTGTACTGAAGTATAGTATGTCTCTGGAGGGATCTAATTGACTGAGCTGTCTAAGAAATGCTGTCCTCCTTTCTAGACATAGCCCTTCGTAGGGTGACTTCATTTATTTAATTTTGGAGTTCACTTTTGGAGACTTTGGCCAATGAAAACTCGGTAACTTTGTAACCTGTTTACGTTGGCAGCAGGAATGGGATTTTACTCAGCTTAACACCTAGACAAAGATGGAGCAGGCCAAACCTCAATATGGCCATCTGAACCTGGTAAACGGAATAAGAGATAAGGGATAGTACACATCTTTAATCCCAGCACTTGGGAGGGAGAGGCAGGCAGGTCTACAAAGAGAGTTCCAGGGCAGCTAGGGCTATTGTAACCTGTTTACGTTGGCAGCAGGAATGGGATTTTACTCAGCTTAACACCTAGACAAAGATGGAGCAGGCCAAACCTCAATATGGCCATCTGAACCTGGTAAACGGAATAAGAGATAAGGGATAGTACACATCTTTAATCCCAGCACTTGGGAGGGAGAGGCAGGCAGGTCTACAAAGAGAGTTCCAGGGCAGCTAGGGCTATTGTAACCTGTTTACGTTGGCAGCAGGAATGGGATTTTACTCAGCTTAACACCTAGACAAAGATGGAGCAGGCCAAACCTCAATATGGCCATCTGAACCTGGTAAACGGAATAAGAGATAAGGGATAGTACACATCTTTAATCCCAGCACTTGGGAGGGAGAGGCAGGCAGGTCTACAAAGAGAGTTCCAGGGCAGCTAGGGCTACACAGAGAAACCCTGTCTTGGGGGGAAAAGGAGCTAAGGGATGGTCTTTTGTTATTTTTTTCCCCCTACTAGATGGGGTTATGGCTTTTAAGTAGGCAAAACGCTCAGATTCCTTTTGTTAGGAAGGAGCTACCATATTTAACTGGGTAGAACAGGCACCCACACTTGGGTAAGAAAAGCGCCTTTTTCTTGAGTGTTGTCCCACTTAGTAGAAACAAAGAACCATTTGACTAAGTCAGTCAGGGGTTCCAACATCTTATACTGAGATGAGATAAAATTATAACACGGTAGTTGATGTCATCAAATCTCACCTAGGATCACTGACTCTGACCTTGGCCACCATGTTTATCTCTCTTAACTTAGTCTCCTCAACTTGAAAATAAGAGTTATTACTGTGCCTAGTGTGAAGTGGCTGAACGGTTCTCGGCACAATTTCATCATTGACCATTACTAGCATTAATATTGTCTATGACCCTTTTAGGAAACGAGTTGATAAGTGCACGGCTGCTTTGATCTTGTAGAATTCCATAACTAAATGTAAGATTGCTAACCTACCTCGTTTATGTTTGTAGCTGGAAAAGCCTGTATTGTCTTCATAATAGCACAGAAGAATTGTAGATAGGAAGGACAGACGGAAACGAATGAGGACTATAAAAGAAAAAAAGGAACATCCAAGATTGAGGTACAGTAGGTGACCTGAAAGAGTTGGGGAAACTGGGATTGGGGATTTAGCTCAGTGGTAGAGCACTTGCTTAGTGAGCTCAAGGCCCTGGGTTCGGTCCCCAGCTCCGAAAAAAAAAAGAAAAGAAAAAAAAGTTGGGGAAACTATCGTGGCCATTGATACACAAGGCACTTCCTGCTCCCTTTGGCATATTCTCAGGCTGTGGTTGGAGAGTGTCAAAACATACACCAGAGCTCGCCCACCACCACCACCACCACCACCACCACCACCACCACCACCACCACCAGGAGCCCTTCCTGTCTTCCCAGTGCTGTCCCCAGTAGCTAAGTGGCAGCTGTGGAACTTTACTACTTAAATCTCTATTGTGCCTGTGCTGCTTGATAACTGTGACCTGAGACAGCTCACATGTGCCTCAGTTTACTCATGTCAAAAATACCCATCATACAGTACTTCCCAGAGCGGGGTTAATCCCAGAGGCAGGTCTATAGAGTGAGTTCCAGGACATCAGAGCAATTATACAGAAAAACCCTGTCTCAAAAAACCAGACTGTAAAAAACACTCCCTTTTTAGAGTGTCCTGCGGATTTGTTGACTTAATTCATGATAAAGTGGCAAAACAGTGCCTATCACTGGAAAACAGTCTGCTTCAGGGCTGTTTTAGTGTATCTTGGAAGCTGGCAGAAGAAAATAAAAGTAGAATTACTCCTGAATCTTTCATTACTCCTGTATCTTTCCCAGTATAGGCGCTAAGATGGCCCCACCTCAAGTAATTTAGTATATTTTACACTGTAAAAATGAAATATGAAAAACTCACAGAATTTTCAAACTATGGGTGGCATTCTAAGGGAAATTCAGAAGGCTTGTCAGTAGGGTCCTCAATGCTTTTACTTTTCTTTCTCTTCTAGAAAAACTGCCAGGACTAAGAAGGTAACCCACAGGAAGCTGTCTTCAGGTCCTGGTAAGAGGGATACGGAAGTATTGAGCCGTTAGCACAGAAGGCCGTTCCGTGGGGCCGGACACGTTCTCTTTCATTGCCAACCCTACTACTTTCCCAGATTCTCTACGATCCTAAAGAATTTGGTGTCTGAAATTTTAAAGTTTCCTATCTGAGGTTCAAGAAGGAATTTAAAGCCAGTTGAGAACAAAACGGTTCCTGATTACAATGTTTTAGTTTTTGTTTTGTTTTTACATTAAGGCGATGCAAAAGTAGCGTGCATTCAATAGAAACCCAAACATCAAATTTTGGGCTTTGATCTTTTCCCAAGTTAATGATACGAGGTCCGGGGGTTGGGGATTTAGCTCAGTGGTAGAGCGCTTGCCTAGGAAGCGCAAGGCCCTGGGTTCGATCCCCAGCTCTGAAAAAAAGAACCAGAAAAAAAAAAATGATACGAGGTCCGATATTCTCTTGCAGTTCTGGGCAGTGGTAACAAGGCATGGGTCCTTGTAAGCCGTACGGACACAATGGGAAACACTCATTGCCGTGTGCTGTGCTGCTAAGCTCTGGTGTTTGATAGGCTACATGTAGGGAATGCACTTCCAACCTAGGATGTTTCTTATTTATGGAAGTTGTATCTAGATGAAACCCCTGTGTAAGTAAAGGAGCCTCCAGACCCCTTGCGGTCCTAGGTTGTTTTTGGTGTTTTACTAATATGTATGTTTATGTGAGGGCGTTGGATTCCCTGGAACTGAAATTACAGATGGCTGTGAGCTGCCATGTTGGTGCTGGGAAGTGAACTCAGGACCTCTGGACTAGCAGCCAGTGCTCTTAACCACTGAGCCATCTCTCCAGCCCTCACTTTTCTATTCTTAATGGTCAATTTAAGTCACTCCTTAATCTTAATGTTCACTCTCCCAGTTTGCCTGCTGTGCTTTCAAGAACCTGGCGATCCTGAAAAACTAGGAGAATTTCTTCAGAAAGACAATCTTTGTGTCCATTATTTCTGTCTTGTAAGTATAAGGCCCTCTTTGCTTTGAATGTGTTACAGCTTTTGCTATACCAACTACTTTTGTATCTAGCCTCAAATTTATAGCCATGTTTGTTTCCATATAGTTTTTAATATTTTAAAATCCATTTTTAAAGTAAAAAATATGATCTAAAACCCTCACAGGATAAAGTGTGAACAATAAAAAACATGTTGGGGTTGGGGATTTAGCTCAGTGGTAGAGCGCCAAGGCCCTGGGTTCGGTCCCCAGCTCCGAAAAAAATAAATAAATAAATAAAAAATAAAAAAACATGTTCCCACAATCATAGGCCTCTTTCCCTCCTCCCTGAAACTAACACTCGTTTAGATCATCCTTATGCTTCTTAGTAAGTGTAATCTGAAGATCATAAAATGAACCAATCTTAAGATCTCTTTTTATGAGCCTTGCCTGTATATATGTCTGTGCCCCATGTGTATGCAGTGTCCGCAGAAGAGAGTGTCTTCCAGAAGTACAATTACAGGCAGTTGTGAGCTGCCATGGAGATAACTAGGACTCAAACCTGGTCCTGCCCAAGAGCAGCCAGCACTCTTAACCACTTCAACCATAGATTTTATGTTCTTCCTGTCGGGCCTAGCTCAGGCTGGACTCTGACCAGGTAAACAGAAGGATTGCTACTTAAAATCAGCATTCCTCAGAATGCTTGTAAACCTGGTAAGGTGGGTTTCTGTCAAGAAAAGCTTTTATTTTCTTATCTGTACCCCTCCCCCAATAACCTACCTCCAGAAAGGGCATCTAGTTCCCTATTAAACAAGCCTCCAACAGATCAAAGCCCCATGCTAGTTCCCAGGCTAGACCAGCTAACTCACCTTCCTCTCACCAAAGGTAAGTCCTTATAACAGACTGTGTACTCTGTCTATCCCAGGAGATGCTCACACAGCAGTTAAGAGTTCCAGTAAGCACTCCTCTGCACCCATGGAGCACTCTCAGTCAGTGGGTCCACTGCATGCTCACATCTGCTACAGAAACATGGGAGGAGACACTGGGCCACACCCCAAAGGGGCTCTGCCCCTTGTAACCAAACTGGGTGCAGATCATTTGCAGCTTCTGGCTCCTGCCACCCACCATATTTGACTACAAACTTCAGAGTCCACATCTCCAGCCATTTCTCTCCTCTACCCACTCTGCTCACTCCTCCCTCAGCTGAGTGTCTTCCCAGAGCTGCCTGCCCTGTCTAGAGCCTGCCACAAAAGTCAGACCAGTTTGCCATGCAAGCCTCCCTACACCACCTTGGTCACCATCAACGTGGACAAGGGACACCCTTGGCGGTGCCCTTAGATTGAGACACTGTCCTATGGTGCTTATCCCTTCCTTCCCTGTGTCTCATCCCTGTGCTATTGGAATCCTCCCTTGGGTGAAGTGCTGTTTACAGACCCTTCCCCAAGTCTCTCCTAAGTCCTCCTCGCTCTGCTCCTGGAAAGTCTTTGCTGCTACCCTTTAAGGATGTCTTCCTTCCTGTTTGGACTGTCTCCCTTCTCTAGTTTGCCTGCTGGAGCCTGACCCGACCATGAGTCCTAATTACACGTCGGCTCCTCTCTCCTCCTCCCCTAATCTCTTTCCCACTGTGGACTCAGAGTCCATTAAGCCTGGCTTACATATGGTGCTGAAATGATCCCACCCCCCACAAATTGCTTGAATATGTAAAGTTATCTTTTCAGCAGTTGGTAGACATTTGATTTGAATCAGTTTGGTGGACTTTTGTGAATAGACCTGCTAAGAACATTAACATGCAACTCTGTTTGTAACATGCATTCTTCCTTCTCTTGGGCAGATGCCTAGGAGTGGGACTGCTGTTTGCATGTGAGTAGACATGTGTGTGACGCTGCCAAGCCACACTCCCATTAGCAGCGCGGGAGAGTTCCAGCTGACAGTTTTTACCAAGTCTTGGTACCGTCCATCTTTTTCCTTTCAGCCTGCCTACTGGATATTACTAACGTCGTATTGTGCTCTTAATCTGTACTTGTTTGAGGAGTAAAGATGTTGAGCTTTTCATGTGCTTAATTTTCTATTTTTAAATATTTCACTTATTTTTCATTGAATTTGTATGAATATTTTCTTTTGTTAAAAGAAACCAGATTTTGATCTGGCATTGTGTTGAATGCTTTTACTCCGAATGCTTGGGAGTCAGAGGCAGACAGATCTCTGTGAGTTCAAGGACAGCCTGGTCTCATAGGGAGTCCCAGGACAGCCAGGGCTACACAGAGAAACCCTGTCTCAAAAGAAGGAGCAAGAGAAGAGAAGAAACGGAAGTGGATGCTTTTGTCTTACTGGATTGTAAAAATTGTTATATGTTCTGGATAAAAATCCCTTCTATATAGTTATATATTATTTCTAATGATGTCTTAAATTTTTTAAAATTTTGATGTTGTATTTATCAGTTTTTCTTTTAAATTAGAAAAGTTTGTGTGCCCTAAGTAGTACTTGTATACTATTTAATTACCTAGATGCCTTTATCAAAATCAATTGGCCATATATATAGAGAGAGATAAATAGATATAGATCTGGAAAATTATACTATTAATCTATATGTGTCTATAAACTAGCACTCCACTGTCTTAATTCTTGCGGTTTTATAATGTCTTAAAATTAAATATGGTAAATTTTACAGTCTTTTTTAGGATTGTTGGGTATCAATTCCTTTCAATTTTTTATTTGTAATGTTCTGTGGTCCTAGTGAAAATACAGTATTAATGCATCGTTTGTTAAATGTTTTTCTAAATATTTTGTTGTTGGATTATAGAAATATAATTATTTTGCATATTGACTTTGTATTCTACAATTTTGTTAAACACTTACCAATTCAACAATTGTATTTATTATTTATTTATTTGGGATTTTCTGGTGCTCTATGTAGATTGTCAGTGCCAAATTTTGTCCTTTTTTTTTTTGGTAGATTCTCATGTAGCCCAGGCTGACCTTCTGTAGCTTGACGGTGGCCACAAACGTCTTTCCTTGTACTTGTACTGCGGGGCAGTGTACTTGGGTACAGATTCATGTGTGTGTGAATGTATGTTCAGTTGTGTGCGTGTGGAGATGAAGTTGACATAAGTGCCTTTCTCTATTTCTTTCCTCCTGGAGTGCACCCGTCTGGCAAAACTCTCTGACATCAAGCCCCAGGGGCCCTCCTGTGTCTGCCTCCTTAGTGCTAGGATTCCAAGTGCACGTACTGTACCCGGCATTTTATGTCGGTGACGGGGAGCTTGTGAGCAAGGGCTTTACTGACGAAGCTATCTCTCCACCCCCGAGTTTGAACTTCTGATTCTCCTGCCTCTATCCCTCAAGTGGCATTTGCCACCATGCTCAGCTAGCTAGCTAGCTAGTTAGTTAGTTAGTTAGTTAGTTAGTTAGTTAGTTAGTAGGTTAGTTAGTTTGTGAAACTGTTTTATATGTATGAGTGTTTTGCCTACATGTCCTACCTGACGCCTGAGGAGGTCGGAGAGTGGGTTGGATCCCCTAGACCCAGACTTAGAAGGCATGAGCCACCATGCGGGTGCTTGGGAACTATTCCTGCCTCATGCAAGAGTAACAGTGCTCGCTCTCAACTGCTGAACCATCTCTCCAGTTCCCCCGCCAAGGTTTTAGTGGGGTGCCAAGGGTTGAACCTAGGACCTCATACATGCTAGGCAAGTACTCTCACCAACCGAGCTACATTCTAGCCCCCGACGTTTGCCTTTTATTTCTTCTTGCCTGGCTAGGGCCTTCACCCTAATGTTTAATAGAAGTAGTATAAATAGTTGTGCCTGCCTTTCTCCCACATGAGGGGACAGGATCTAGTTTCTCAACATTACAAATACACTTACTGTAAACCTTTTTCCTAGATACAATTTTGTCAGTTGAACCTTTTATTCCTGATTTGCTGAGGATATCATGAATGTTCTGAGTTTTTCAAATGTTTTGCATATACTGACATGATTTTTCTCTTTCTGCATTCTTGGTGCAGGCCTTTCTTGGTCTTGCTTTATTATTCATTAAATGGGGAGCTGAATTAAACTTACTAATACTTAATTTTTTATCTCTATCCTCATGAGAAAAATTGATCTGAGATTTTTATTCATTGCAAATCCTGCCAGGTGTTAGCACTTGGTTAATTCTGATACGTCAATAAGCATATACACTTTTTAACATAAAGTTAAACATACACGATTTTTGTAGGGTTTTCTTTCCATCTCATATATTATGGAGGTCTCACCATATAGAACATATAAACCTAGTTCTTTAAATAGATACCTGGTATTTCATATTATGGATTTCCTAAAATATTAAACTCCCATTAGAGGCTGTCTAGGGCTGGGCAGACTGGCGCAGATGCACGGTCTCAGCAAGTGGGGCTCAAAGTGGATGATCGAGAGCTCAAAGTCTAACTGAGCCTGAATTGCATGAGTCTCTGCCTCCAAAAATAAGGAAATACCAAAAAGTTAAAAAGGACATTTAAACTGTTTCTGTTCTTGAATTTTTGTTTATAAAAATAGCACATGTCCATTATAGAAAACGTGACTAATACTTAACAAGTATAAATAAGCAAAAGTCACTCATTGTGATAAAGACTTGAAATAGTGAGAAAATACGTGGGAAATGCTTAAAGCATCATTAGATGGAGCCTGCTGGTGGGAGACTGAGGCAGGAGTATCACAAGTTCAAGACTAGCCTTGACTACACAGATAAACCGTCTCAGAAATAAATATTGGGGCTAAAGAGAGGGCTCAGTTTCCCTAGCCAGGGTTCGGCTCCTAGAATCCACAGGGCATTTCGCAATCATCTAACTCCAGTTGTAGGGAATCTGCCCACCTCTTCTGATCTCCTCACATACTGCACACACACAGACATGCAGACAAACACTCATACACGTTCAGAAATCTCCTAAAAATAAGTTAAATACATACCCTAAGCTCCCATTGTACATTTTATAACTACTGCAGGAAGCCCAACATCCTAATACTTTTGAAATATTAAATGAGCAGAATGTCCCAATGAATTTAATAGAATCGGATAGCTTCTTTTTTCTTTTTTTTTTTTAAAGATTTATTTTATTATATATGAGCATACTGTCACTGCCTTCAGAAACACCGGAAGAGGGCATCGGATCCCATTACAGATGGTTGTGAGCCACCATGTGGTTGCTGGGAATTGAACTCAGGACCTCTGGAAGAGCAGTCAGTGCTCTTAACCACTGAGCCATCTCTCCAGCCCAAGAAAAGAATATTCTTAAAAGTCCTGTACTAGTGGGTAATATAGCAGAGGGGGTGTGAGTGGGTTCTGTAGGCTCAAGTGTGAAGGCCACCTTTGTAACTGCCATGTGACTCCAGCCATGTCACCTGCCAAATTACACTTCAGTAGCCTCTTCTGCAAGATAAAAGCCTTAATGGCTTCTGGGTCATATTTTGTCTTTAAAAGTATGAAGTAAATCAATCTAGAGAGAACATGTCCCCAGTGTTGACAAAATGGCAGGAGTAGCCCTTAGCGAATGAGAAAGGCCCAGATTCTGAGGCTCTGTGGCTTTTGACACGTTGTTTCTCCATTGTTGTCCAAAGAGCTGAAACAGTGCTGGAGCATCCAGTTCCTATCATTGTATCAGGCGTCATTAACTAACTTACCTTGTGCGTACACAAAGGACTTCCACACGCTCCATTTCCTAGCTGTCCCTGTCATTGGCACCCCACCGTATACTTGTGTGTGTTGACAGCCTGGTTCTGCTGCTCCCTAGATCCTATCTAGCAAACTGCCTCAGAAGGGCCAACCCAACAGAGGTCTCCATGGATTCATGCCTGAAGATATCAAAAAGGAGGCAGCCCGGGCTTCTAGGAAGGTTAGGATTCCTTGAAATGGGGACCTTGGAATAGGCCTTTCCTACGCATGTTTCAGAATCCCTGTGTGTGTGTGTGTGTGTGCGCGTGTGTGTGTGTGTGTGTATGTGTGTGTGTGTGTGTGTGTGCGTGTGTGTGTGTCTGTGTGTCTGTGTGTCCGTGTGTGTCTTTCCTCAAGAGCCAAACCTAGTCCTTAAGTCCCATCTCTTCTAGAATGTATCCTAAGAGAGAAAGCAGCACCCTAAGAACATTCAGTGCTTCTTGAAGTTCAGTTTTAGGGTACCCTGGACCACTGAGGGAAAGAGAATAGTTGTTGTTTCCCAGAATTCCCAGTCTGTAGAAAGAAGAACCACAACTTCTGTTTGTTTAGTTTTTTTTTTTCCGGTCGCAAAGCTTTGTCTGGAATCTCATTTGCAGATCTGCTTTGTGTGCAAGAAAAAAGGAGCTGCTATCAAATGCCAGAAGGATCAGTGTGTCCAGAACTTTCATCTGCCTTGTGGCCAAGAAAGGGGTTGCCTTTCACAGTTTTTTGGAGAGTACAAGTGAGTGAGGAAGGAAAAATGTTGGTTACTCTTTGCAGCCTGCCGTTTAGGCAGCGCTGAAGTCAGAACCCGGTTCTCATGAGACTGTTTTGACTCTAACAAATCTGTCCCTCCGCTCGATAATGGGAAACAGTGTCTTGTCTTGGAAGTTTCACAGGGGTTTCTTGCTTCCTGTCCCCTCCTTAAATTACAAACAGCTGGCTTCTTAGACAGCTGCTTATAACTAAATAGGACATTCAATAATGGGACGCTATGGAGACAGCCCTCCACAGCTCAGTGGGTAAGCAGCCATGAGAGGTCCTCTGGCTTCTTCACCCATTCACCGAGCACCAAGCAGACAGCTGATTGCCCTTCCTAGACCAGGCAGCTGGGAACCTGCATCAGTGACAAGCCAGACTAAGTCTGTTTACCCACCGCAGATCCTATTGTGGAAAACATCGCCCAACACAGAACATCCACCAGAGGAGTTTTGGGGAAAGCTGCGTCTTGTGTTGTGAAGACTTATCCCGAGCAAGTGTCGAGAACATCAGGAGCCCATGTTGTAGTCAAGCTATCTACCACCGAAAGTGTATCCAGGTGGGGCTCTCTCTCCTTTCATGATTGCCCTGCCCTCTGCTTGGAACCAGGGCATCCTAGGAATGCTGAAGCATGTGTGGGATACAGAAGGACATACTGCTGGCATGTACCCAGGATCTGCTTCCAGTCTGTGAGCTAATAGTCAACCCAGTCATCCTTGGCCTGGGGCCTCATCATAAGATTGAGACGAGGCAAAATCTTCAGGGTTTCCATAACAAATGGGTGTTCCCAAGAGTGAGTTAAGGAGCCCAAAATCTCCCTCATTAGTAGGATGAAAGGGAAGGGAATGTGGTCAAGTATGTGACCTCTGCTGAGTCAACACTGCCAAGCCCCATGGCCAGAGAGGACAGCTGAGGCACTCCTGGGAATTCTCTTCAAAAGCCTTTCTGTCCCAGGCCTGACACTTGGTGGCAGCCCTCATTCTAGTACACCCAGACCGCCTTTCCTGAACGAGCAAGCAGTGAGGCGGACACGGGAGGGTAGCCTGCTTGTCTTCACGAATTCTTCTCTTACAGAAATATGCCCACACGTCAGCAAAGCACTTCTTCAAGTGCCCCCAGTGCAATAACCGAGAAGAGTTTCCACAGGAGATGCTGAGGATGGGAATCCACATTCCAGACAGGTAGCAGACAGTCCACGCGTGCGGCAGGAGCTGAGCCAGGGGCTGGGTTGTGTGGTTTTCTAGATGGGAGGGGAGTGTGAAGATAGGTCAGAGCTAGGCAGCAGCTGAGGCATTGATGCACAGTGACGTGAGAACGGTGGCAAGTGTGCTTTTCAGTGGTCAAACGGAGAGGGAGATGGGCAGGAGGTGTGTTCCTGAGAGGGCACTTAAAACACAAATCTCTGGGGATGGAGAGTTTGGACCGCCATGACTGCACCACCTCTAGTCTCACAGCCAACCTACTTGCCGGCCTTGTGGGCAGCGCTTGGTCTTTGAACTCTTGCTGTGCTCGGCATGGCTTCTTCCCGGTAGACACGGGGTCACCAACAGGGTATGAGTCCCTTCCGTCTTCTCTTCCCACTGCAGAGATGCTGCCTGGGAACTGGAGCCAGGGGCTTTCTCCGAGTTGTATCAGCGTTACCAGCACTGTGACGCCCCCATCTGTCTGTATGAGCAAGGCAGAGACAGCTTTGAGGACGAAGGGTAGGAAGAAGGTCCTGGGTAGAGAGCTCTGGCACTGTCACTGAAGCAGGAAGTCTGTTCTTGTCCACAGCCCTCGGGATGAACCCAGTTCCCAAGCCTCATATCTGAGCGGCCCCTGAATTATTCATGCACAAATGGTGGGTCTCCTTCGCAGGGTCTGTTTGAACCCACTGGAAAGACACTCAGGGTCAGTTACTTTCCAGATTCAGCCTGCCAGGGGATGTGCCCACCTGTGGCCTCTTATATCAACACCATCCTAGAGCCGGGGGGTAATATTAATATGTATAGCAAAATTACATTGATTTAAATGTCCTGGGGGCTGGAGAAATGGCCCAGTGGTTAAGAGTACCCAGCTTCTATTCCCACCATCCACATAGCAGCCTCCAGCTGTCTGCAGCTGTAGTCCCAGGGGAGCTGACATAGTCTTTGGCTTCCACGGGCATTGTATGCATATGGTCCACATACATGCATGCAGTCAAAAGACCCATACACATAACAAGATTCCCAGGAAGTTGTTTCTCCTCGTGGCTGAGGCCAGACGGTGGCTAACGTTCAAGAGTGACAGTTGTGTCCTGATTGTCCCCGCTCTCCTGCAGGCGGTGGCGCCTCATTTTGTGTGCGACATGTGGATCCCACGGAACCCACCGGGACTGCTCCTCTCTTAGACCCAACAGCAAGAAATGGGAGTGTAATGAGTGTCTGCCTGCTTCAACCGCGGGTGAGGCTGGATGGACGGTCTGCATGAGAACGTGAATGGGACTGGGAATGGAGGCAGCGTGTAACAGAGGGGGACTCTGAGTGGACATGGTAGCTTTGGAAGGGAGTGGCTGATGAGGGGCTTGAGGACCTCTACACAGGAGAAACAGAGGCTGAGCCACCTTCCCTTTTCTGCCTCCCTTTCACCGCAGATTCTGTATCTGAAAACTTGGGTGACACCCCCTGTTGCAGCAGCACCTTCTGCCCCCACGAGCCTTTCCTAAGGGCCACCAGCCTGGAAGAGAATCCAGGCTCTTCCTGGACCAACTGGCTACAACCTTCCCTGTTAGAAAAGCCTGAGTCCTGTAGTGGAAGCAGCTGCCAGTCCTGGCGATCCAAAGGAATCAAAGTCACTAAGGATTGCAAAAAGTCCAAGTAATAGCCTCAGAGTGGTTCCTGCCCAGGACAGTAAGGTACGAGAGACCCTTGCCGCATCAGTTTGGAGAGGTAGCACTTTGAAACCATGAGACAGAAGGGGCCAGGTGAAGAGGTCTCAGGGGTCACTAAGTCTGTGTGCCAACAGAGGAGTGTAAGGGCACTGTCCACCGTAATGTGACTCTCCTGTGCTTCCTCAACCTTCACTTGCTTGTTATTGACAAATAAAGGTCATCTCTCCCCTCAGGTCTCCTTGTGAATTGGCTGTGGAATCTCTAGTTCACTAGAGAATCTGGAGGGTACCGCTCAGCGTTCTCATTCCAAAAAATATCACTAGGATTTCAACATAGAGATAGATTTGTTATTTGAGAGGGGATCAGCTTTCTGGGTAACTGGGATTCCGGGGTGGAGAGTATGTAAGTTCTGGTCAGTGAGCCAGCAGAGCAGCCCACTTTGGTCACTTAGTGGTGAGGCTAGGTCCCTGAGCTCAGCATAGTAGGATTGCCATCCTTGTGTGGGGCAGAAGGCTTCCACTTACTCTAGCCAGTGTGGTCGCAGCTCTGCAGCTGGAGTGAGCCACTCACACGGCACTGCTAACTGCTGTGACGGTGAACTTGCAACACCAGAACATTCGCATTAGGCAAGGCAGCTGGGATGGGAACCTGGCAGAGGGCCTGAAAGAAACTGAATAGAGCCTATCTTACATCTGTATGTTTTTAATGATTCCATGGGACTTGGCTTCGTGGGGGAAACTCAGAGAATTGCCACATAGTGAATTCCCAAGGTTTCAGTGAGTCATTGTCACTAATGGTGGGGAGGGGCGTTCCCATTTCAATACTGCTGAATCCTGCAGACTTGGATCCAAGATGCGTGTGGTGATTGCCCTCAGATTTGACTAGAGTCACTCAAAAATATAAGCGTTGTTTTGCTACTATCGAAGTGTGTAGGAAAGTAATATATTCTTCTTAATACTTGCTTATTTTAAATCTGTAGTACATTCATGTAGAAGTCTGCAGCCTAGGAGTGGAGTTCAGTGGTTGGGCACATGCTTACCATGTGCAGGGCCCTGGCATGGCTCACCCTCCAGCACTCACATTCTTATGAAAATCATTAAGTCCTAAAAGGACTAGAATGGAAACCACTCTTCAATCACCCTTCCCTATTTCTAGTCCCATTTCCTAAAGGCCACTGCCACCATTTTTTAAGCAGTTTCCTGATTTAGTAACTTTAGACATTATTGACTTCGTATGTTGTTACAGATGGGTTTAGTACTTCAGAGACTTTATAATTTCAATGTCCCTGACTTAAATAGTTGCATTATAATTTTCATTAATTTTTGTCATAGTATCACAAGTATAATAATGTGATTTATATATCCAGACAGGACATTATGTTTTAACTTTTCTTCCCCTAGTTTACTAACTGCCCTTCTCTTTTATTTAAGGGGGTGACACTGTTTTGTTCTGAGACAGCGTCTCGATATGTAGCCCCAGCTGGCCTAGCACTTGTTATGTAGGTAGACCAGGGTGCCCTTGAACACACAAAGATCTCCTTGTCTCTCTGGCTAGAGTCTTGGGGTTAAAGGCATACACCATCACTGCCTCTTTTACTTCTGGGCACCTACTGCAAGCTCTAGATCCTATGTCATTGGCAGTTTCCCCCATTTCTAGGAGGCCCACCTGCTACACCCAGCCTAAGCTGGCTGTTCCCGAACAACTACTACCCTGGGTCTTCCAGGAACGAGGCTGGCCCTTCATTTTCTATTTCATGGGGCAGGGTGTCTTTTTCTGCAGCCCAGACTGGCCTGGAACTCACTGTAGCCTAGGCTGGTGTTAAACTTTCTAGGCTAGCCTCAGTGCTAAAATGACAGCTATGAGCCACCATTCTTATAGTTAAATTTACTTTCTTAACCTAGAGTTACTATGAATATTATTTTTTCTTAGATATTGGTGTTAGTACCTTTTTGTTTATAGGACTCAGTTTGTATGATACTAGAATGTAAGAAGCCATCATCCTAACTAAAAATAATGGCTTCCCAACAGTGACTGCCCTCACTGTCTAGCTTGGAATAAAAGATAACTTTTGTGGTAGAAGTGTGGGAGCACCTTGTACCCAGTCACTCAGCCGACCCTAGCTGTGTGCATCTGGCCTTATGGGGTACATGTACACACACACACACACACACACACACACACACACACACACACACACAGAGAGACAGAGAGAGAGAGAGAGAGAGAGAGAGAGAGAGAGAGAGAGAGAGAGACTCGCCTATTGACCATACCTTCCTCTATGATGATACTCTCTACTGATATTGTTACCTGCTCCCATTCTTACAGGCCAGAAAAATCAATTATAAAAATCAATTATAAATATTTTTCCTCTGGGCCACACCAGTCATTTTACACTAGATATCTGGATTCTCTTCAACAAACTTTTGAAAGATTCACTTTATGCATGAGTGTTCTTCCTGAATGTATGTATGTGCACCACCTGCATGCCCAGTGCCCATGGAGGTCAGAAGTGAGAAGGAGCCTCTAGACCCAGAGTTACCAACGTGGCTTCTGGGAGCTAACCTAGGCCCTGAAGACCAGCAACGAGTACTCCTAACCTGAGCCATCTCTCCAGCCCCTTAAACAAAATTGTAACTTTAAAATAGTTTACAGGAAAAATGTGGAAAAAAAAGCATGGCTAACTCTCATATATGCAAACCCAGAGCCTACAACAAACAAACCAATACTGGGAGGCTGGAGAGATGGCTCAGTGGTCAAGAGCACTGACTGCTCTTCCAGAGGTCCTGAGTTCAATTCCCACAACCACACGGTGGCTCACAACCATCTGTAATGAGATCGGATGCCCTCTTCTGGTTACAAGCATACATGCAGACAGAACACTTGTGCATAAAGAAGTGCAAAAATATAAAAATAAAGACTGATGCATAGTGAACCTCTGAAGAGGCCACGTGTCGCCGAGCTTTTCTTCAGTTTTCCCGTATTCTGCTTTTGTTTGTAATTTCTATCCAGGATACTACATAGCACCAAGTCATTTGTTTTTGATTTGGTTTTCCTTTTAAAAACAGGTTCTTACCATGTTGCCCTGGGTGGTCTGGAACTCAACGATGTAAGCCAGGCTGGTCTAAAATTTATCAAAGCCCACCTCCCTCGGCCTCCAGTGCTGGGACTAAAGGCAGGTGCTGCCACACCCAGCCGCATTGAGTCACTTTTAGGTTTCTCCTGAAAGTGACAGTTTTTTCTGTGACAGTGTTGTGGAGTACTAATTGGGTATTTTGTATAGTGTCCCCTAAACAGGATTTATCTAATAGCTTTCATCATGATCAGACGAGGGTTCTAACCTCTGGAGAGCACAGAGGTTCAGTGCATTTCATTATATGAAGTCCCATGCTGTCAGCACAACCGAAGGCTGCCCTTGTGCATGCAGCCTGCAAGGTGTGGGGGACTTAAGCACCCTCTGGGAGAATGAAATTCACACAGATTACCTACCTTCCCCCACTTGTTTATTGGCTCGTTTGTACTGTTTATATATTTTCTGTATATATGTATTTTATTGTGATAGTCACTGTTTTTCAAACCTCCCCCCTCTTCTGCCATTGCTGGTGCTCATGCAGACCCTTGAGCCCTACAGGTTTGCAGCAAGAACCTCCTGTCTACATGGTTTTCTAGGCCCACTTCACTGACTCACCCACCCTTTCTCCTCCTGCCAGTTACCACATAGCCTGTGGTAGCTTCTGCCTAGGGCTGTCATCTGTGGACTTTTTGCAAACCTCCCACGGCACCTCACCCACAGGCATTCCAACTTGTCCTTCTCTGAACAGGTGGGCCTTAGGTCCTCAGTGTGGAGAGCCCTGACTTTCATCCTCAGCCTGTTGAATGTCATGGCCACCTCTTCATCACTGGGGTCTCACTTCTGGTCTCTGCTGGTGCTCCTCTGTCAGTTCTACAATGGTAGGTCTGTCTCTACTGCTGGATTGGAAGCCCCTTGCAGTCTGAGACCTGCTCTGTTAGCTTTTCTCCTTGCTTGCCCAGAATTACACTGGCATTCAGAGGCAGTTTGCTGTCCATTCTCACTGGGTTCTTGATCACGCTGTTCCGCTGCTGCACACCAGAGGGCAGTGTTAGCAGGTTGAGGAAGGCGACTGTGAAAAGCTTGTGGGTTGAGGACTACACAGCTTTAATGCTCTACACTTGTTCTGAACACATTAATTCTAGTTCGTTCACGAGGTGTGTTTATGTTAGGCTTAGAGGTGAGCATCAGAAGTAACGACACTGCTACTCAGGTCACATTTTTAAACAAGACTGCCTATAAAAGCCCCTCTAGCCTCAAAAGTGGCCTTCCCAACCCTGGTGTGGCACCCCACCCCCACCAACTGGTGACTCCCACTCCCAAGGGACATGCGAAATGGCTCTATTGCTCTTCTGCATGGCTTCCTACTTCACATGCGCGTACACACGTGCCAACACAGAACGGCACACGCCCTCACACAGCCACCAGAGTCCGTCCGTGGTTGATGCTCCAAAGCTCCAGCCTCTGTGGACAAAGAAGCTGCGAAAAGCATCTCTACTGGCCCTGGCCCCGGGAAAGTGTCAACTTCCCCACCCTTGCCCCGCGTCCCATGTCGACGGGAGGTGAGCCGCAGCACCATGGAGGCCACCAGATGAAAGAAGACTCTGCAGTAACCAAGCAAGGAAACCCCATTTTAAAGGATCAGAGGTCAGGAGGCGCAGAGGGGGAACGAGGCCTCACAGTCCCTCCCCCCTTGACCCTGGCTTCTTGACCCTAGCCTGCCCACATGCCTGATAAACAGGAAGGCCACCGCGCCATCAGTGTCCATCTGTCTAAGTGCATCTGAACCCTGTCTGGGCCTTCAAAGGCATCCCCAGGCATCAGGGTCGGACTAGAAGGGCCGGCGCCCCCAAGAAAGCACTTCCCCATTGTGTTCCATTCCCTGGGAATGGTGAATTTGTAAACAGCTCTTACATTTAGACAAATCCTGCCCTGGTTTTGTGCTACGGTGGTGTTTTTTTTTTTTTTTCTCCCCCGAACAATGCCCTTTCCATTCGGGCCAGCCGTTCACACTATTGTCCAAGACCCTTGGACTACAGGAAACAGCGCCAGATTCTTATCAGCTGAGGCGGGTGGAGGTGGTGTGGACAATGACAGCATGTCCACAAAGCAGGCTGCCATTCTGAATGTCATTCTTCTCTATCTGTATCTGAGAGCAGAGTGGCCTTGGGTTCCCAACAGGGCAGTCTGGACCTCACATGTTCCTATTGGAAGGTAGACACCTGGATTCTGCCCCGGGACTTTCTTTTATTAACCTTCATGGGGTCACAGTTCTCTGATGGCCCTGGTTGTTCCTCTCTGCCCACGGGAAACATATCGTTGTTGGATTAGAAACTTTGAGCCTATTCCTCCTGGGAATAGGCGATCAGCTGGCTGCTGGAGGCCTATGGCTGGAGATCCCAGCATCCCTTTCTAGCCTCCCTGGAGACCTTGCAGCAGTTCTTACTCCTGACAGAGAATGACTGAGGAACTAGAAATTTCCTTAATGAAACTGCAGCTCAGAAAGTGAAAGGCTTCATTGTGTGGAAGAAGGGGCACCAAGGGGACCGGGCTGGGCAGTGGGAGGCAGGCACCAGGCCACTGCTGCCTTCTTCCTCTCCCGTCTACAGAGAAGTAGGCGAGTCCGGAAAAGGAGCCAGGGTGGGACCCCAACAGTCCCCAAGCTTATCAGATACCGCGTCCAAACCTGGCCCTGCCTGCCCCTTTCCCTCCAAGTCTGTAGTCTTAGAAAAACAAGGAGATTAATTTTGGGTGTGTGTTGAAGCTTCTCTTTCCACCCCCTTCAGCCCAGGACACAAGTGAGCCCAAGCTGGAAGCAGATGGAAATCAGACTGTTTCCGAGTTACCCCCTCTCCAGTTTTAAGAAAAGGGTGCTACACAGAGGAGCCTCCATTATTGGGCTGACAGGCACATGAGCTGATCTTCCGGGGCCTAAGTGGAGCCAGGCTGATGGCACAGCCTGAAAGGAGACCATCTCCTGGTAGCCGCTACATGCTCACTCCTCAAGATTCTTGGGTGGTGTCTGGGACCTGACCCAAGCATGGCTAAATGAAAGAGAAGCCAACTGAGAGAGCAAAAGGGTCTGTTCACTCTTGTTCTGACACGTTCCCCGCCATCCCTGAGAAACTGGTCACCCCCAACTTCCGGAAGAGCCTGAAGAGGCCGAGGAGGCAGGCTAAGAGTGGGAGAACCCAACTTCCGGAAGAGCCGGAAGAGGCCGAGGAGGCAGGCTAAGAGTGGGAGAATGGAAGCCAGGGCAGGAAAGACCCCAGACCCAAGCGTTCCAATGCTAGAGGGTTTACAGCTCCGCCCCCAGGGTAGAAGGTTCTACCTTGGTGAAGGAAGTGGAGACGGACATCTGGGAGTCAGGGCCTCTAGTGCTTACAAACGTGGGAGGCAAGGATTAACAAATTAACCTCGTGTGGAAAGGGAAGGAGTTAATCTAATCAGCACTCTTCCAGTATGCGCTCTCCGAAGAGAAAACAACGGGCACAGTGGGTGGAGCCCAGTGAGACGCCATCTCCACAGGGCAGTGAGCTCCATGGGGCAGCCATGGGCACACAAACCCTCGAAGAGCGGGAGGTCCTGGAAGGTTCCCTGGGATTGGCAGTTCTCAGGATGAGAACTCAGCAACGCTCCACCAGTCTCTTTGTCCAAGCCTCTTTTCAGCTCCAAACCTGAGTGGGAAATCCTGAACCAGGGATCCAGATACCAGGGGAAGTGTGAGACAAGAGGAAGAAGCTGCAGGACCAAGATAGAGAAAAGGAGAAAACACGGAGGCCGGAAACTGGCCTTGAGCTGCCCAGTGCGAGGGAAGGGAAGGACTTGGGGAGCAGAGGCTGTGAGGAGATGTGGGGGCCACACCTATACTCTTTGCTGGGCCACTGCCAGGTACAGGCAGTGGTGATGTCCCCCAGTCAGTGGTGGCTTGGGCTAGGGCAATGGAACTTCAGGCTCAGTCAAGCCTAGGTGTCTGTGGAGGGGCCCATTTACTGCCTGCTTAATCTCCCAAGGGACTTATCCAAGCTAGATGCCCCGGGCTAGCTTCCTGGGGAGGGAGGCTGCTGTCCCTCTGTCTTTGAAATGTTCCTGTAGGTTTTTCCATCTTCACCTAGTTATCAGTGTAGTCCAAGCTTTGGGCAGCATGTCGCTGGGGATCATGGTCAGAAGGCGTTCTGAGCGTGCCCGGGAGCTCGCTCTCAAGCCTTTCCGTCCTCCCCAGAAGTTGTAGCCTAGCCCGGGCATGGGCACGGTCCTAGTGGCCTTGATATCTGTTAGTATATGGCCTGGGAAGAAGGCAGCCACAGGCTGAGGCGCGGTTACAAATGCCGAGGGTTGTGACAAAGGAGCAGAGCTGCCTGCGTGCCTGTGTGCCCTCTGCCAGCTTCTCCTGCCCCCACAAAATCCTTCCAAAGGTCCGAGAAAGTCAGCTTTAAAAGCCTACAGAACAGGATTTTCCTCGTGTATTGAGCAATCTTCGCTTTCCCGGCAAAACCCTCAAACCCCTTCCGCTGCCTCGCATCTCCCCGTGTGACCGTTTCCGGGAACACACAGCAGTCTTCCTTCCTCCCTAGCCGGTGTCCATCAGTATAGTGCAAAGGCACACAGATACAATCGTGAGATGATTGAGTGATATAAATAGCTCTTCATTCCTTTCTTCATAGGCTCTGCTTTGCTCGTCAGAACTCAAGGGCAACATGACAATAAAAATATCAATAGCAATTTCAGCAAGTACGCTTGGGAGACCGAGAAGCCGAAAGGCCCGTTTCAAACAGTAACACAGATACAACTCACACAGGTGGACGTTTTTCAGGGTGCTCGCAATACAGTACCATGGGGAAGGCGGCAGTCGGCAAGAGCTATCCTCTGTTCCCAAGTATGGGGACCTATTGTTTAGGACACTGAGTTCCTTCTCCCTGTTTCCCAGGGCCACTTCCCTAGAGGACCCTGCCCAGAGCTTGTCAAACCTAGATTTAGTCCAAATGCCACTAGGGGCTGGGTTGCCACCTTCTGTCTTCTCAGGGTCTCCTCCGCCCCTTTCTTCTCTGTCCCACCAACTCTTCTCCGGCTTTTACCCACTCCTCTCCCCCTCTTTTATCCCCCAGTATCCCAAGGGACCACACCCACAAACAGAAGGAATCTGGGTTTGGGCAGGTAGATTTCAGGGCTTCTGTTTGTCAGATAAGCAGTGTGGAGTAAGGGTGCGAATTCAGCTCTCAGCACCCTGGGGGTGCCAGGGTAGCGAAAATAAACCCAAGGTCCTTGGGTTCGAACATCAGTACAGCAAAAAGTTCTATCTTGCTTTTTCATCCCCCCACCCCCACCCTGCCTCCACCCTTCCCCCCCACCCCCTTTCCAAGCAGGGAGCTCAGACATGCCCTCTTGTCTGCCTTGTGCGTCACTAACTTCTTCACCCTCGGGCTGGGAATAGCTTTCATTTAATTGTCCTCCTCCCCCTCTCTGCTCCAAGCTGCAGAAACTATCTGTGGTAAAATTCCTCCTCCCTAGGCCCAGGCCAGATGAGCTCTTGTCACTCATCCCCAACCCCATCCCCCAAAGCAGCAGGATTTACCATACTAGCTTTCTTCTTCCTGTTCTCCCACAGAGAGAGCCGGGCTCTAACTCAGTGGTGGAGCATTTATCTAGCACGCAGGAGACCCTCGATTCAATCCCAAGTACCACAAAAAACATGGGGGTCTTATAAATGAACCCTCATGACCCCCTCAATAGAGACTGAAGGGTTGGAAATAGCTGACCTGCCCAGTGGCTCCTGAACCAACTGCTGTCACTTTGATCCTTGATGACACCTGCCCATGGAGCCACGGACCCACCTGTCTCTAGTTCCTTGTGGCTCTAGACAAAGCCCAGGATGCTGATCCTGATCACTGGCTGCAGTTCTCAGAGTGTCCATCCATTCCTAACCTCCCCGGCCTGAGCGTGCCCGCCTCGCCCTCAGAAAGGTAGCCCATGCTTCCCACTCCTACCCTCCAGCTGCCTTCTTCCTCTCTTTGGTCCACAGAACCTTCCCCTGATCCTCAGGAAGTGGCTCTGATGGTGACGTGTGGGCACCCCAGCAAGCCTGGTCTGATAATTTAGGACCTGGGAAAAGGGTATCGTACTGTGAGACAATCTTTCCGGTTTAAAAAGGGGGCGAGGCCCAGGCCCAGGCAACCTCCAGGTTCCAGCAAGTCTTGCCTCTATGAGTATGAGCCGGTAGTGGGCGGACACAAGGAATCAAAGCATGAAGGCAGGTAACCAGCGCGACCCCACCTCCGCAGCGCCTCCCACCTTCTCTCACACCTCTGTTGGGGCAAGAGTTTCTTAACGGGTACTACCTTAGGAATCTACTTTCCCCTCCTCTGACGGACTCCCAATATACCCCCTCAGAGCCACCCGTACACCCACTCAGAGGGTCACTCAGAATGGCCATTGTTTGGCAAGCTGGGAAAAACCCACCCAACTTGCCTCTGGGCACAACCGGAAATGTGCTCCGGAAGCCACACCATCTCTGAGAACAAATAGCGTGCCCCTTGGGACTACAAGTGGTCTGGAGGTGCCAGTTCCAGCCTGGGACTGAGAACACAGAGAAGGGCCGGGAGTAGACTGAGATGCAAGGCCCCTCCCACCAGCCCCTGGTCTTTCCTGTAGGTGGTAGAGATTTTCTCTAAGAGGTAATCAGGCGTCCTGGACTCCTTTCCTAGCCGGGTGGGAGAGAGAGGTTGTTGAGTCTCCCAGCCCAGTCCGACCACCCCCTCCTCAGCCGTCTTCTATGTGGCTTCTACCTCCCGGGGCGTCCGATTGTGCTCAGCCTGCACCCGGCTCTTCATCTTCCTGCCCAGCTCTAGCCCCGCCCAGCTCTTGCCCTTCGCCTGCTTTCCCTTTCCGCGGAAGGAGCCCGAGCGCTCCCCGACACCCCTGCACCACACACGTTCGCAGTACTCATCCACGCGGGGCAGGTTGGCGAAACCAGTGAGCTGAAGGATGTCCTTATACCAAGTCTTGGGTGAGGCAGAGGCCACACTTCGCCAGGCTGAGGGCTCCTCCAGCCTTGGCTCCCGAAGGAACAAGCTGTCCAGCTGCACAGCCGCAATCACCTCCAGGGCAAAACGAACCACGGTCTGGGAGAAGCCGTGCTCCAGAGTGGTACAGGTGTAGTTCCCTGCATCAAGGCGGCTGAGCCTTCGGAACAGAAGCCCCTGGTCCGTCTGCACAACTCGCTCATCTGTCTTCACCTGTAGGGGGAGTAGGAGGGTACAGGAGACATAAGCAAGGATTTGGGGAGGACGTTCACCTCGTTTTCTTTCCTCTGCTTTTCCACGGTTATGATTCTCGGGGTCCAAGCCCTGCCCCTCCCCCCTTGCCTATTCCCTTTCCCACCATGAGCCTAACCAATTGACAGGATCTCAGACAGACCCTGAGCTAATTGCAGGCAGCCAGGCCTCACCTTTCTGCCCAGGAGGGCAAGGACCTATGAAGAAGATTTTCCTACGAGTGAATGAATGGCTATGTGTCCCAGGTCAGAGCCCTCAGACTTTCAGGGAAGTCTGCACAGGCACCCAGGGAGCTGAGGAATTAGGTTCCTGTCTATGAGGTCTTACTCTGAACTGAAGAAACACACACACACACACACACACACACACGCAGAGTCATGCTGGGCCTTCCCTGTCTTGGCCTGTCCTGTTCACTCCTCCTCGGTGTGAGGCCCACAGCCCAAGCCTGGGGTGGGCTAAGTGCCCACTCGAGTGTGGGAGGCAAGAGCTGGCTCTGAGCCCCAGACTCTGCTGCTAACCCTGCCTGTGCATCCGAGCGCGGAGGGTGAACCGCCTGGGTGGTTAGCATTGTGTAACCTCATCTTATTGCTCTCCCTACTCCAGGGAGTCTCCTCAGTGCTCAGCCCTACAGCTGGTCCCAGACTGGCCTCCCCTGGCTCCTGAGCTGGAGGACGAGCCCCTCCTGTAACCAGACCCCTCCTTCTCCCCCTCCCCATGGGAAAGCAGTTCCAGACTGCTCTGCCCATGTTTGGCCTCAAGCCCTAGACTGAAGCCATCTTAGGGGTTGACAAACCTTCCCAGTCAAGGGGAAGAGAGGACTTGGGCAGACAACTTGCTTCTGAGAAAAGAAGCAGGAGGCTAAGAATGGAAGGAAGGTAGTGGTCAGGGGCCAGGCTTGAGGCAGAGAAGAATTAGGAAACTCTGGGGAAGAGATCCCTTCAAAGCTGAGCACATGCATTAGCATGAGAACTTCCAGAACAACTTAGTCCCCATTCCCTCTCCTCAACCTGCGGCACCCCATCACAGACTAGGGAGGCTGGGGCTACACGGAGCCTAGGCACTCCTAGAAGCAGAAATGGGGGCAGCTCCTCATAGGTACCCAAGGGTATAATCCACATTTTTCCTAGGAAGATCTTGGCTAGCTCACTCCAGAGTCCCTTTCTAGAACTTAAGGTTTGGGGTTGAAGGGGTTGGGGATTTAGCTCAGTGGTAGAGTGCTTGCCTAGGAAGCGCAAGGCCCTGGGTTTGGTCCCCAGCTCCGGAAAAAAAAGAACCAAAAAAAAAAAAAAAAAAAAAGGTTTGGGGTTGAGGGAGAAAAGTGGGTCTCCGGACGAGGTCTCCACTCACCTGGTCAGCCCCCTTATCCCCTGGCCTTTGTAAGAACCAGCGCACTGCAGCCTGGGGAGACTTGGGCCGGCACTCAAGGAAGGTACTGTTATGCTCTGTGCCAAAGACTCTGGTCACCAGTCCCGAGGCTTCTGTAGAGAGGACCAGGCTGGATTAGCTTGGGAACTAGGGGACCCAGACTCTGAGGGCCACAGACTAACTCCCACAGGATACCTGTGTGGTGAAGACTCAGGTGACGTCACCCTAAGACTCCAAATGTAGCTGTACGTAGGGAAACCGGGGACTTATTACAACAGGACTTCTCCAAGACCATGCTTCCCAGGGGTGGAGCCCAGTCCAAAGGGTGACCTACATCCAGGGGGCCCACCACTCACTGTCTTGGCTCTGGCCCTGGCCCAGACACTGCACAGCAGGGTTGCCATGTCGGATGTCCTGTCGTCGGAACCTGCGCTTGCCCGAGCCCGGGCGGTAGCGGGCACAGGAAGTGCCGTCCCAAGCACAGTATGGGTCCCGGGCCAGGCAGCACTCAGCGCAGGCACTGCCATAAGTCTCACACCGGTGCAGCTGCAGCCGGGCCACGCCCAGTGGAGAGCCCACATACAGCGTTTGCTGGGGGAAGGAATGCAAGCAGAGGCCCAGTGAGCTGGGCTTTGCCAACGGGCTCCCAACCCCCAGGCTTCCCTGAGACCCATCAGTTTCGAGAAGGGCTTCCAGAACGTCTTGAACTCGTTCCCCAGATGCTGAGTGCACTCCAGAGCCTACGCTAGGCTGCGAGTAGGTAGGGTGAAGCTGGGTCTTCTCTATACAGGACTTCTTCAGGCCTTCTCTCCTGTCAACCTCTGCCTAAGGGATTCTGTGTGACAGGCCTCTCGCTTTAGAGTTGTACCTTGCAGGCCTGTCTAGCCTTTTGACCCTGTCATACGAAGCCGTCATCTGCAAAGGTCACGTGTGAGTAACCAAGTAACCAAAAACAAGTTAGAAAAAAAAAATACCTCATGTTTTAAGTAAGTTTATGATTTTGTGTTGGGTCACAGGCATGGCTGTCCTCAGCTGCATGTGGCCATGGGCTATAAAGAGGCCACGTCTAATAATCCCAGCTGTGGACCAGTGAGATGGCTCGGTAGAAAAAGGTGCTGGCCACCTAACCTGACGATCTAAGTTTGCTCCCCTCTGCCCTCCGTGGTAAAAGGAGAGAACTGGGCTCCTACAAATTGTTCTCTGATCTCTAGCCTCCATTTGTCACAAGAACTTTCAGGGTCCTGTAGGCTTGTTGCCTTGCTCACTGCAACTTGGGCTTGGCAGGGCTTTACCAAAATAAATAAAATAATGTTTTAAGAAGTTTAAAAAAGTTGGGATTTGTGCCCAGAGGCTAGGGGTGATGGTTCAAACAAGTGCTTCAGCACAAAGACCAGAGCTCAGTCCTCAGAACCTGTATGTAAAAAAAGCAGGATATTGAGGTCCCACTTGCAGTTCCAGCCTGGGGAAGCAGACACAGGCTTTAGGGCTTGCTGGCCACTCACCCTAACGTGATTGGCAAACTCTAGGCCAATGATGACTCTGTCTCAAAAAGATGAGTAGCACCTGAGGAGGTCCTCTGGCCTACACACACACATGCACACACTCACAAACACACATACATTCACAGACACACACACAGGCTCACACACAGGCACACATACACACACACACAGGCACACACACACAGGCTCACACACAGACACACACACACAGACACACACACACACACACACACACACACACACATACACACACACAGGCAATAGGCCCAGCTCTCAGCAGAGTCCACAGCAAGTTTAGGAGAGGGGATACAGACAGGCTGGCCTTACCCTTTTGACAGAGATCTCCATCTCAGTGATGGGTGTTGGTACCTAGAGAAGGAATGGGGTCTTAGGATGGGTGGGTGAAGGCTATGCATAGCTTCCCTGCTTTCACCACCGCCCAAGCCCTGGGTGGGAGCCGTTCGCCCCTCGCCTGATCACTGTACCTCCCGGCAGCAGAGACTACACGGGCTTTGGAAAAGGTGATGCATCCCATAACCTCAGCCCTGGAGCAGCTGAGACGGGAAGATGGAGGGTCTAATGGCACGCCATTCTCTCTAGGAAGCTTCAGTCTAAGCTAAGCTATAGAGAGACATGGTCTCAAAAAACACAAACACATGCTGGACGTGGTAGACGGGCCATTAATCCCAGCACTCAGAACGCAGAGGCAGGTGGATTTCCATGAGTTTGAGTCCAGCTTTGTCAACATGGTCTATACCAGGCCAGCCAAGGGTATAGTTCAAGACCTTGTCTCAAAAAGGAGGGGTGGGGTGGGGAGTGTTTACCAGACACCCAGGAAGGTACCCTCATCCTGGCTGGCTTCCAAGAGGGAGGCTTGGCACAGAGTTCCACTGTCTCCCCCCACAGTGTTTGTTCCCCAGCCACGAATCAGCTGTCCTAAATCATTAACCTCATGTCCAGAGGCAAAATAGCCCCTAAACACAGACGATCCCTGTCCATGATATGGGGTGGGGGGAGACGGAGTCTCAGCCGCTTCGCACGGCAACTTGAGACTGACAAGGCTTCGTCAAAGGTGCCCACCTTGACTATCCCTCCCCAGAGAGCACCAGGCACCTTCAGTCCACAGCCTACTACTCCAGCTCTCCCAGTAATTAATTGGGTAGCATCCTGGAGCCTGGCCAGCAGTACCCACCATATTTCGAGCCTCTCCCCTGGGTTCTCTCTCCTGGAGCTCACCCCAGGCCCAGGGTGGGAGGTGGAGTCATTTATTAACCCCTGCTTACCTTAAACACCTGGAGCTCCTCCAGAACCACCTCTTCCAGTTCAGGTAAGCCACTACCCTGGAGAGCGATGATTTTGAGCACAGAACCTGAATCTGGAGCAGAGGAACAAAGGTTAGTGAGACAAGAAGGAAGAAGCTAGCTACCCTCTGCCCACAAACCCGGCTACCTCCGTTCAGCCCTCTTACCAGTCCCTAGGAAGATGACATCGTAGGTCCCATCCTCAGCCTCCACTCTGTCCACCACGATCTGGCACAGTTGCTGAGCCAGGTGAGTTTTGACCAGGACGGGGCGGCCACGCCGAGGCCTCACAGGCTGGAACATGAGCGGGTGGCCTCGGACAAACTGCAGCACCTCATCCGGGTAGTCCTTGGTGCTGCCAAAGGGTCGGCCGGGCTGTGCCGTCATCTTGCTGGGACACTGGGCGGCAGCAGAGGGAACATTTGAAGTCCCCAGGATGGCACTATCCGGGCCTCTTTCCACCTCCAAGGGGTCAAGCACACAGCAGAGACTCCTCCCGAACCCTCTGGAGCTCCAGCCCAATACTGCCAAGTTTCTATGCATTTCTATGCAGGAGCCCCCCGTTACCTACTTAGGCCTCTATTGCCTGACCCCCAAGCACCTACTTACCACACCAGGCCGGGGGAAGGGCACCTTGCCCCCATAGGGTCCCCACTGATGTTGAGGGCCATCTCGGTGAGCGAAGGGCCCGTTGAAGACCTCCCAGATGTCTACCATGTGGTACACGCAGACAGCAAAGCCCCGGAACACAGCACTGCCAAACGCAGACAGGGACAGTCAGGCTAGGCCCTGGTGGTTGGGGGAAGGGGGTCGCAAGCCGCCTTCATAGGTGATGAGTAAGGTGACAGTGGCTGCTGAAAACCAAGACTGCCTCACAGGACACAGAGGCGGAGACAGAACAGAGATGGAGATCGGAAATCAAGGAGACCGAATCAAGGAGAAAGTCCGCCGCAGGTCGGTGGTATGTGGGCAGAGGCTCAGCAGAAAAACCAGCCTGGTATGGAGACCATGCTGGGGTGACGGGGTACCGGGGAGCATGGATGCCCACCTGACAGTGCTGAACAGCGCATACACCTCGAGGTTCTTCCCTGCCTTTGGCCACAGCAGGAACACATCCTCTGGGACACAGAAAAGACATAGATATCATAGATAGCCACTGCCCATGAACTGATTTACCAGCTCTGAGCCCTCCCCACTCCCAGATCCTAGGCCCGTGTGGCCATTCCCTTACCCAGCTGGTCAAAGTGAGTCTCAGCCCCGCCAGGGCCAGGCACAGAGCATACCAGCCTGGCCTTGAGGAACGTGCTCCACTTATTCACCAGCACCCGCTGGCCACCAGCGTCATTCTGGGGAATGGAGGGTGGAGTCAGCTTTATGCCTCGTGACATTGGCCCTACCCTCAACCACAAAGAGAGGGATGTATGTTAGCGCTGTATCCTTGCCTCAGTTTCTCTACTGTGAAGGGACAGTCTAGGGAAGAGGTCACAACAGGGGTCTTGAACCCTCATCACCCCACCACAGCTCTCACCACACAGACGCGGCCCACGCGGCTGACGGTGACATGACCTGGGCCACCATCTGGCGAAGGGACAGTCTCAGAGAAGAAGAAGTACACTTTGTCATCATCCCGGTCGGAGTTATCTGGGATCCGAGCAGCCATCACAAACCGGGGATCTGAGAAGGTGACAGGGTAATGATGTGACAGGGGAAGCCACAGGCCTCCCCCCACCCCAGGAGCTGGAGCAGTGGCCCATCCGTCTTGGCCCACATTTCATCTATCTTCTCTCTTCCAAGGTAGAAGGATGGGTCCCAAGCAGCCTCGCCCTCAGGGAGCCTCACCATGTAGGAGGCTCTGGTCAGAGTCAGAACGCAGGGCTGGTCGGGGACCCCCACTCCGGAAAATCATGGCCTCACGTCCGAGGAAATCAGCAGTGAGGCCCGTGTACAGCTCCCCACCTAGAGGGGGCCAGAGTCAGGAGAGAGGGCCAGGCTTAGCAACCAGCGCCATCCCTACCCGGAACTAAGGGTCAACTCCTACGCTCCTGGCACTCTGGCTTGGTATCACCCACCTACAAAGGTGCTGGCGAAGGGACGGCTGGGCTCGTGTGGGCAACGCCCCCTTCCATTTTCGATGCCGCTAGGATCCAAGTGGAGCACATGCTAGATAGAGGGGAGAGGGTACGTACGGGGTCACCTCTGAAAGAAGCAGAGCCTCGGGCAGTAATCTGTGCGTGCGACTGGAGCGTAGGGTGGGGGGTTGGGGGAAAAGATCCTCATCCACAGCCTCTCTGATGGGGTCAGCACCCCAGCACAAAGGCGCCTTTCAAGCCCCTTCCCCCTCTGCCCTACCCTGGCTCAATGGGAAGTGTTCAGACAGCGGGGAGGAAATGTCACAGCTTCCCAACTTCTCATGGGGCCAGACCCAGGCTCACCTCCCCCCGATGCCCCACTGCGATGAAGGTGCAGATGGGCTGGAAGGCGCCAGTGCCGCAGGCCAGCAGATGGGTCCGGTTGTGGGGTTGTAAGACCCGCACGAAGTTGGCACACTCTGTCTGTAGGGGAAGAAATGGGTGCGTGAGGGTGAGCCTTGGGTTCTAAGGCTTCTGTCTTAGCTCTGCTTCGTGTCAGTTCTGAGAACACGGTGAGGGTCACATTCTCTCCAGATGTCCTGAAAGACAGAGCCTGCTCCAAATCCTCCCAGCAGAGGCAGCAGGGGAGTGGCTGCAGACCATTGTGAGAACCCGCGGGGGGGTGATCCTTGCCAACAATACTCACCAAAGGGTCTTTCCCCTTTCGGACACATTCCACCTTCTGTCCGGGCTGCGGCGGCCACAAGACCTGAAACACAGCCAGCAAGCAATCTCAACGCCCTTAAACTCATGGTCTCAGTCTCGCCATCTGTTCTCCACCTGAAAGTGCCTACTTTCACCCCCCTAGTCCGGCTCACCTCCCGGGGATCTGGCCATGCCTGATCCAGTCTCAGAGAGTAAAGGGCATCTCGGCCTCCCAGAAAGAGGCGGTCCCGATACTCATCCAGGTACATGACTTGGAGGTCTAGGGAGCCCCGTGGACCCAGAAAGATGGCAGAGCGGTTGGCAGTCAGGAGATCTAGCAGAGAACAAAGGAAGAGAATCAGGGTCTGCCACTGAGCCTACGTCCCCAGCCAGGAAGTGGGAACGAGGATCCCAGCTATGCATGCACTCACCACCCATGTGCATCTGGAAAATGTTGTCATCCACACCATTGCTACAGGGCTTTTGGGACGTGGTTTTGGGGGGCAAGTGGTGTCAGTATCTCTCAGTTCCCACCCAACCCTGTCCAGTTTGCTTTCATTCATTTTTTTTTTTTAAAGAGATTTGTTTTAACTACTTTGTTAGTATCCGCATGTACACCTGCATGCCAGAAGAGGGCATCAGATCCCATTACAGATGGTTGTGAACCACCATGTGGTTGCTGGGAATTGAACTCAGGACCTCTGGAAGAGCAGTCAGTGCTCTTGACCACTGAGCCATCTCTCTAGTTTGTTGTTGTTGTTGTTGTTGTTTTGTTGTTTTAGTGGTCCTGGAGATTAAGCTTAGGACCACCCTTCATCATGCTGACGTCAAGCGTTCTGCCACCACACCACATCCTAACGCCCCCCCCCCGTCCTCCATTCTTCAGACCTTTGGTCTTTCAGCTGACCACTTCCCAATCTCCTAAGTGCTTGGATCCTTGTATCCCAGTGTCTTTGCTAAGTGCCCAGGGAAAACAGCCTTGCTGACAGAAATTGTGTCAGAGAGCCTGGTGAAGAGTTAGGAGAGCCAGGACGAAGGTGGAAGAGTGTGGACTGGATCCACCGGAAAGGGGGTTGGGGGGATCGGGAACACTCCTCAGCAGAGGGCACACCAAGACACAGGGCAGACCAGGCAGAGCCTAACAGGACTGCAGCCTCAGAGTTGGGACAAATGACATTCTCCCTTGTACACAGTGCCCTATCGCCTGCCCCCAAAGATGGAGGGATCAAGAGCCCCAAGACTTTCAATATAGTTCCTTGGGTCCGCTTGGGGAGGTGGAAGCGAGGCCTCAGCAAAGGACTGGCAGAGTGGGCTGCCTGCCACCCTTGGGAAGGCCCAGAGTAACCCTCTGTCCAGAACCCCTCACGCACTCCACTCCATCCCCAAACGCACTGGTGGCCTCTTCGGGATGCCCTGCTTGTTTGACACAGACTCTGAGACTTCCCTCTCAGAGGCCATTCCTAGTAGCCTGATTGCCCCTCAAAGCCACAGCTCCCAGAACAAAGGGTCCTCAACCCCATGGTCTCCACAGCAAGCTCGTGCCATCCCCCGTCTAACTGAGGTTCCCCAGGGAAGATGATTGTTCTTCCCCAAGCAGACTCTGCAGGGCTGGAGAGATAAAGGCACTTTATCAGTGGGTAAAGGCACCTGTCAAACCTGACAGCCCGAGGACCATCCCCAGAGCCTCACATGGTAGAGAGAACCAGTTCCTACGAGTTGTCTTCTGACCTATACACATATACAGCATGCACTGTGGCACATGGGCGCCTAGGCTAAGCACTCTTGCATCCTCTCTCTCTCTCAAATAGATACATGTGACATAGTTTTGAAGAAGAATCTATAATTAAATCTTATTCTAAATTGTCTCATGGACCATCAAAAAAGGCAGAACCACACACCTAGGTTAGAACAAAGGATCACCTCTACACACACACACACACACACAGAGAGAGAGAGAGAGAGAGAGAGAGAGAGAGAGAGAGAGAGAGAGAGGCAGGTAGACAGACAGACAGACAGACATAGAGAGGCAAACAGACAGAGATACAGACATAAAGATAGAGACAGAGACAAACAGAAAGAGACATAGAGATAGACAGACAGACAGAGATACAGACATAGAAAGAGAGACAGAGACACACAGACACACAGACATACAGACATAGAGAGACAGAGAGAGGGAGACTGGCAGAGGAAAGCTGAGACTATAGATGGAAAGGCATGATCAGTAAGTGTGGATGATAAGTCAGGGCAGGCTGCAAAAGGTGGGAGAGGCTCCTCCCTTCCCTGTGGCTCAGGACCAGAGGGACAGACTTCCATCCACTCCCTTGATATCTGCCCAGTCCCTCCGTCTCCCTTCCTCCTCTGTGCCCATCCCTACGGACAGCTCTCAGGGTTTCCATCTCCCTCCATCCTTCCCTCCCTTCGTAGCACCCTCCTCAGTTTCCCCCTTGTATCAGTCTCCCACTTTGGCCATGGCTCCCAGGATGTGTCTGCCTTTCCTGCCCACAGTCATCCCCAGCCACAGTCAGGGTCTGACTAGGAAACCTTCTCCTAGGGATATGCAGGGTCTGACTTTACCCATGCTGCTGCTGGCTGACTAAGGGATGTCCTAGAGCCCCAGACATTCACAGACATTCATTCACAACACACACACACACACACACACACACACACACACCACACACACACACACACACCACACACAGAGCAAGCACTGACCAGTACCTCTGTAGGAGAGCCGCAGACGAGGCACACTGGGGCTAGGACCAGGGTTCGGGCTGCCCACATGGAACAGGAGGTTCCCCAGGAGGCAGCAGATGGCCCAAGCGGAGCGGGCCATGCTGGGGGGAAAGATGAGCTGCCCTCTGATCCTGCTGCTGGATGTAGTTTGCTCTGCTGCCACCAGGCTAGCCACTTATAAGGCAGTGGCTCCACCCAAGGCTGGGCGGGAAGGCGGGAGAGGAAGAGCGAGCGCTCCAAGCCTGCCATCTACCTGCAGTTTCTCCAGCCACCTCAGCTGCCCCACTCAATGCCCTGCAGCAAACTGACCTGCTCCCCTCTTGGAAGACTCTCACCCAGCTGAGGTAGGGACAGCTTGAATGACAATACGCTCACAAAGTACCTAGGTTCCAGCAAAGGAAAGGAATAGCCTGAAAAAGAGGTCAGGAATCAGGTGGGGGTCTGGCTTCGTTCCCTGCCTCTCCAGAGACATCCCCATCACTAGCCCTGAGCTAGCTGGGTATCCTTGACCTGGCTACCAAGCTCTCCACTGTGCCTAACCTGCTTTGGTTAGAGTATCCATTTCGACTTCATCCTGGTAGGGCTTAAGGTCTAGCTATACTTCCTAGGTCTGGCACTGGTAGGACATGAATGCCTAAGGCAATGGTTCTCAACCTGTGGGTACCACGACCCCTTTAAGGGTCAAACGAACTTTTCACAGGAGTCACCTAAGACCATCTGAAAACATGGTTATGTACATTGCAGTTCATAATGTTAACAAAAGGGCAGTTATGAAGTAGCAATGAAAGTGATTTCATGGGCTGGAGAGATGGCTCAGCGGTTAAGAGCACTGACTACTCTTCCAGAGGTCCTGAGTTCAATTCCAGCAACCACATGGTGGCTCAGAACCATCTGTAAAAAGATCCGATGCCCTCTTCTGGTGCTTCTGAAGACAGCTACAGTGTACTTATATCTAATAAATGAATAAATCTTAAAAAAAAAAAAAAGAAAGAAAGAAAGTAAAAGTAATTTCATGGATGGGGATCACCACATGAGGAACTGTATTGAAGGGTCGCAGAGTTAGGAACGTAAGAACCACTGACTTAAGGTCTCCACCCCAGGCTCCACAGCCCCTCTCTGAGTGTACCAGGCTCTCTCTCAGCTCAGCAGGCTTGCTCTGAGGTAAGGGACAAGGTTTATTCCATGTTTAGAAGAGCTTCCATTGTCTTGCTTCCTTCAGGCCCCAGTGCATTAGATACCCAGGGGCCAGAGCACGACGGGTCAGTGGTGAGTTCTTCCCAAGCCCATGGGCTCTACATACTATGGTTCTGCCAGAAATCACTGTTCTGCCCTAAACTCCGGTGTAGAGTGCATAAAAAGGAGCCAAGGGGGAGTTGCACCCAGGAACCGAATCTGGGTAAGTGGGAACCCCCAAACCCTCATGTCAGAGCAGTTAGTGGACCTGCTGCCCCCACCTCTCACCTCACCCTCCTCTGAACCCTCCTTTCGGAACCCATGGCCTTCAAAGTTAGAGGTCCCAGGATTCTGGAAACGCCTGTAGGGTGGGCCTCCCAGATGGAATGGCCTGAGACCTCAGAAGGTGGGCACCAAGATGTTCACCATTGACCTTCCAGAGAGAGTCACAACTAAGGTCACAGAAGGCTGAGAACAGACTCAGATCAACCATCGGACCCTCTTTTGCTTCTGGACTTTCTGGAGGGCTAGAGTCCTGGGACCCTACCTCCTCTCCCTATCTCTTCTCTAGAAAGAAAACAGATAAGCCCCTGCCTCGGCATGAGAAGGACCTGTGGCTTGCATCTGCCCTCCCAGTTCTCCCGGTCTCTAGAATGTTAATATGGTGGGGGTTTCTTACTTGGAAGCAGATCAGGGGCTGCTCAGAGACACCAGTAACTGGCCCCATCCCACCTCTGCCTGTAAGTCTGCTGTAGAGCCCTAAGCAATGGCCTTTATTTCCCGGATCTGCCTTCTCCTCCTAAGGCAAGGACCAGCCATCCTGGATACGAACTACAAACTGAAGAACAGGGGTGGTTCTGTCCTGGGATCTCAGTAGGGTGGAGACATTCTGCCTCCGGCTCCCTGGGGAAACACCGTGTTACATAGCCCAGGCTGAGGCCTTATGTCTTGCTTGAGATTGAGCTGAACAATCAGCCCTTCAGGCAGGATGTGGCCCCAAATTGAGGGTGTGAGCAGGAGACCAAACCAGTCCTCGGTTCACCGCCCTTGGGGTCTCTACGCAGCCAGACCTTCAGCTGTGGCTGTAGGGAGGGCTGTGTCTAGCCGGATAGGCATGTGGAGGGGTAGGCAGACTACTTCACATCACGGAAAGAAGCCCGGCAACCCAACTCAAGTGTGTGGACCCAGTCAGATTCCTCACTCTTTCGCCCCCTCTCCATCCCTCCCTTCCTCTTCTCTTCCTCAGTTTCCCAGTCTAGAGAACAGAAGAGAGGGCTTTCCTAAAGGACCCTTCCCACCAGCGGCACAGGGCACACCTCCGTGAGCCTAGCACAGACAGCCCATGCCACCTAATGGACAAAGCTGGAACTTCATGACAGAGCAAAGGCCAATGTATCTTTGTGCGGAAAACATCTCCTGAGGGATCCAGCAGTCATCTAGGCACCACGATACAACCACACAGATGCAATGAAAGATGCTCTGGTGGTTTCTTCTAATGGGAAAAACCAAAGGAGGCTTCATGGAGAAAGCGCTACCGGGGCAAAGGAAAACACAGCTCTGTGGTGGGGAGGACAGAATTAGGTGATGCACACAAGTGACGTAGCCTTAGCTTCGGGGAGCTGGGGCTCCCTAGGTTGATTCATACGTGACGTGATGTGTGTGTTCCTACAGCAGGTGGATAACACAGGGCTGTATAGCCCAGTCATTCCTGGGTAGAATTCTGAGGCAGTAATGTCCGGAAGGATGGACTCCCCTTCTGTCCAACCCACACGGCCTTCTATAGACTTCCCTTCAGCACATGGGCCACGATCTCCTTCATTTCTCCTAGAAATGTTCCCACCTCCGGCAGCTGAGGAGGAGAGAGCCAGGGTGGGCTCTAATGCTTCTTCTGGCCAATTCTCACTTCTAAACCCCAGGTATACGGCTACTTGGGGCAGTACTAGGCAAAGAGGCGGCCGTAGCAGGCTCAGCCATCCTCCTCCCACCACAGTGGGCTTGACTCTGTTCCCTTCCCATCAGCGCTCACCGCCTATCACCCTCTGTCTCCCCACACATACCTCAGCCGCCAGGCCTTCCTTCCTCTGGGTTCCACCATGGACCCTCAATACCCACACCCACACTGCCGTCTGTACCACAATCTTTTTTTTTTTTTTTTTTTTTTTTTTTTTGGTTCTTTTTCGGAGCTGGGGACCGAACCCAGGGCCTTGCGCTTCCTAGGCAAGCGCTCTAACCACTGAGCTAAATCCCCAACCCGTGTACCACAATCTTATGCTCATCGAGGTCACTTGCCTACCCTGGCCCCCACTGCATCCAGCCTCACCCTCCTTGCCTAGTTTAAATCATGGGCCTGGTTTAAATCTATGACCCAGCCTTGTAGACAATGGGGACTGAGCTGCCCTGCTTCTTTGTCACCCATGAGTGACAGGTTGTTCTCATTAGCATCAGACAGTCATTTCCCAGACACCCCTGTTCTTCCCTCAGCCCCTGCCCCTTCCTCTGTGCCCCTGCCCCTTCCTCTGTGCCCCTGCCCCTTCCTCTGTGCCCCTGCCCCTTCCCTCTGTGCCCCCTGCCCCTTCCTCTGTGCCCCTGCCCCTTCCTCTGTGCCCCTGCCCCTTCCTCTGTCTCCCTGCCCCTTCCTCTGTGCCCCTGCCCCTTCCTCTGTGCCCCTGCCCCTTCCTCTGTGCCCCTGCCCCTTCCTCTGGCTTTTGGCTGCTGTCTACACCATTCACCACCTCCACAGTTTCTTCTGCTCCTTTTCTTCGTGTCCCTCCGCTCTGACTTCCATCCCACTGCTCCCTGGGACCCTCCCACGCGGATAGCTAAGGCCTAGAGGGAGGGGAGAGAGAAGAGGACTTCAATTCTAAGACCTGGAGCTGTCAGCTGCTGTCCAGGCTTGTTTCACCCACTGACTCTTGTCCGTCTGTCCTTCCCTACTGCTCATTTGACACACAGGAACCTGGTCTCTGCCACTGTTCCTGGGGGAGGCCCTAGCAGAGGGCCTCCTGCTCTGCTGACCCCTCAGCAGAGGGCCTCCTGCTCTGCTGACCTCTCTCTTCCTGGCTCTCGCTAGGCTCCTTCAGCTCCATCCATCTGGTTTCTGTCTTCCCACCAGCCTGCGGCAGGCCCACCTCAACTTTGTTCTCCAGCTTTCTTGTAATCAAGCCATTAGAAATGCCCTGCCTACATTTTAACACGAGGAAACCCACCAGAAGTCTGATAAAGTCGACAAATGAACCAGCCTGGGAGCTGGAGAGATGACTCTAGCCAATCTGAGTCTGATCCCAGAGCCCACTTAATGAAACAGGCGTGATGGCACAATCTTGTAACCCCAGTATGTGGGAGGCAGGGACAGGAGATCTCTGGGATGCACTGGCCGTCAGCCTAGCCAGTCAGTGAGTTTTAGGTCAAGAAAAGACTCTCAGAAAGTAAGCTGGACAGAACCTGAGGAATAACACTCTGAAGCTGACCTCAGGCCTACACACAGACACACAGACACACTGAGACACACACACACACACACACACACACACTGAGATACACACAGACACACACACAGAGGCACATACAGAGACACACACAGGCACACACACAGACACAGACACACACACATAGACACACAGACACACACACACAGACACACACACATAGACACACATACACACACATAGACACATAGACACACAGACACACAAACATAGATGCACATGGAAAAACACAGACACACAGAGATACACACAGACACACATAAAGATACACACAAACACACAGAGATACACACAGGCACACACACAAATATACACACATTTACACAGACACACAGGTACACACACAGACACATACACAGGCACATACAGAGACACACACACAGACACACAAAGACACACACACACACATAGACACACATACACCCATACACACACATAGACTCATAGACACATAGACAAACATAGATACACGTGAAAGCACACAAACACACACAGAGAAACACACACAGACACAGAGAGACACACAGACACACACACAGGCACACACACTCACTTCAAGGCCAGCCTGGTCTAAAGAGAGAGTTTCAGGACAGCCAGTGCCACACAGAAAAATGCTACCTCAAAAACAACAACAATAACAACAAAAACCAAAAAGAAAAACAGCCAAGTTAAAGTTGAAGCCGATGTAGTCTTCACATCTCTTAGTCCCAACTCTTGGGAGACAGGTGGGAGCCTAGCAAACTTGAGCTAATCTGACCTACGCCGAGACCTTGTCAAAGTTTGGGGACTCTGGCTAAAATGCAGTAGAGAGTCATTTGAATATCTTTGCGCTTATATGTTAGCGTACATGGGTGAGGGGGGAAGGGCTGAGAGTCTGCCACCGTGCACGCGAAGGTCAGCAAGTGTGCAAAGCGACTCCCACATCCCTCTGAGACAGGCAAGTTCCCTCTGTGCCCGGGAGGGATCAGAACAGTAAAATAGTCCATCGCGTCACAGGGATTAGACGAGCTCATCCAGCTTGGCGCCTTTACCCATGAGGCCTCTCCCTGGACTGAAAGTGGGAGAATTTTGTGCCATTTGCACAACATGTTTGAAGTCTAGAATTTCCTGAGAAAGATAAATACCAAAACCGAATGCCAAGAAACCTCCACCCCCAATACCTCTGATCTAAACCTGTGCCTCCCGAGGTTTCCATATCTCAAGAAATATCACTGTGACCAAAACTTGAAGGGTCACCCTGGACTCCCTGAGCCTCTCTCCAGTTCGAGCCTTCAACAATTCCCTTTACCCGTTTCAAAATATTCCTTCTGTGCCTTTTACTCGGGCATCCCACAGTAGCAAGAGCCACCCTGCCTTCTCGTCCCGCTGCTGGCAGGCCTCCTGGCTCTCTCGCAGCCCTTCTCCCTTCCGCAGCCCCGAGTGCTCTCTCCTTATGTAAGTCCTCAGGAATGTACGATGTATAGTATGTTGGTAAATTGTCCGGTGCTGTTTAAACTTGTTGGGAGTGGACTCTGGGAGCAAGGGGAGGCTCTTTTGTTTCCTGTGGCCAACCCAGCCCCTAGCTCTGCAGCAGGAGATGAGTCTCAGTAAAGACACTGTCCCCTTGAGAAGAGCCAGGTCAACCATTTCCAGCGATATTACTACTATTAAATTCTATAATGTAAAAATGGCTGCAGTGAGGCTGATGCCATGGGGAAGAAGGCTCCTCTGTGAACATCTGGCAGTTTCAGCTTGTCCCGTTGGATTCTGTGGATGTCGTGAGGACCTGATTTGCCGTTGTGTATCTAGGCTCTGTGTTCTTTTACTTGGAAGCCTTGTCTCACTGAGGAGACAGCCTCCTCCACCCAAGACTCTCTCAATGGGGAGCTCCAGACGGTTGCTTCCCCAGTTGATTTCGCCTGGATGGCTGTAAGCTCCTTTTGATGCTGTTTTCTGTTTGCACTCTCAGTGGAGCTGAGAGGGCAACTCTGCTGAGTGTTTCGAGTACCTGGTTTGATGTCAGCCAGCTGCTGCGTGTCCCTGTGTGGACTCGCTACTCACTCTTTGACCTCTGCGTCCTACGTCCTACGTACGTCCTTACTAAACTCATTTGTAACCAAAGGCAGACTATTGTAGCCCACTCCCTAAGCCTGACAGAACAGGAGGTCTGGCACTGCCCAACTCTCCCCGAGGCAGCTGGAGCTGGGCTTCCGTCCTGTTTGAGACTCATTTCAAGTCTTTCCCTTCACGCGCCCTACAGTTGTTTCACGGTGTTCTTTGGGGTTCAACTCAAAACCACCTCTTCTAGGAAACATTCCAAGACAACTTCAAGTCAGGCCAGCACTCTGTTCTGCTTTTCTCCCTGAATTCCTTTGTCTTCCCATCTCCCAGTGTTGGCTTTGAGATGTTGGAATGAGCTCTCACTCTGAGGTACCACGGCGTCTACCCTGTAATTGCAGGCAGAGTATGTGGACAGGTCCCCGAATGATGTACTGGCAAGTTGTACCCCACCCCACCCCCGTGGCTCCTCCTCCTCTGGGACATCAGCCTTGCTGGGTCCCTCTGGATGTCTTCATAGGACCCCAAGCTCTCCAGTTCCCAGAGCAATAAGACCCCTCTCCTCTCCTCCTCCACTCTGCAGGGACTGCGAACTCCTGGCAGCTCTCGCCTGGTCAGAGGCATGTGTAGAATTCCGAGACTATCTCTGGAATGTGCAGGCTGTCTGGAGAATGCTTAGGCTGGGGCACAGGTGCAGAGGCAATGCAGTCACCAGGAGGAGCGGGGACAGCTGCTGGCCTTCTGGCTGGAGCCTGGCTGTCATTATCAGCTGTCTCTCCTGAAGGTATTACTACCAATACCACCACTTCCTTGTAACCCCCCAACTTCTGTTCTGGCTGCAGATCTGGCCTGCCGCACCCCGCTCCCCCTCACCACACCTCTAAGCTTGGGGATGTTACCAGACCTCAGGCTTTCATTTCCTGTCAGGGAAAAAGATCAGGTGGGTGACTGGAGGCCAGCCTTAGAGGGCGGAAGGAACTAGACAGTGGGTCTGTTTGAACCTGGTCCGTCAGACAGAGTCCTTGGTTGGCCTGCAAGGTAGCCGAGTCCTCCTGCAAATTTACCAGGTGACCTTGGCTCTCTGGGCCAAGGGGTCCTCATCTGTAGAATGAGTGCCAAGGGGTGGAGCAAACTGCACGTTCCCCAGAGGCCAGGGGTCAATACCCACAAGGCAGTGGGAAGACAGTGCTGTCAACCTGCTGAGTCTCAAATTGAGCTTCATTCCTAACAGGAATGGAGAAGTTGCTGTGCCCTCTGAACTAACTGCTCCCCTCCTGAGAGAGTACCCGTTGCCTGGCAGTTCACCCCTAGTGGGAAAGCAGAGACGGGCAACTCTGGATGAAAGTCAAGTGTCTCGAACCTTTCTCGAACTCCAGGAACTTGTTAAAATACAGGCTCTGGGGCTACAGCAGGGCCTAGTCATCCATGGGGTGCAAAGCAAGATATCTCTGACCTAACCAAAGTCCTCTGGCAGAAGGTAAGCTGAACAGTCAGAATACAGGGATGGTGTCATCAGGCAGGAGGGAACCCTGAGAAAAGACTGTGACCCCAGGAAAATCAGAGCAAGATACCAGGCCTCCGAGGAGAGAGGATTTATTTGTGTTCCCTGGGACGGGAACAGGGAGAGTCCAGAAGAGCCAAAGTTTCAAGGACACAACCAGGTTCAGAGTCTAGAGAACCTGGGTGCACTCCTACCACAGGGTCCGGCTGGATTAGGAGAACAGGCGTGGGCAACTCTGTGCAAAGCCAGTGTCTACTCCACGCCCTTCATGAACTCCAGGAACTCTGCGGGAAGAGGACCATGTATGGGTCAGTGGTAAGAGCCGAGCAGAGGATGAATAAGAGGGGGTCTGGCCCTCCCACCCGCTCACCGTCATAGTCGATTCGGCCATCGTTGTTCTTGTCACCGTCCTTCATGAGCTCTTCGATGTCATCTTCCGTGATGGTCTCACCTGTGGCCTGCAGCATCATCTTCAGTTCATCCAAGTCAATGTAGCCATCAGCGTTTCTACGGGGACGGCAAGGGGCATCTTAGAGCCCAGGAGGAGGAGAGGGGGAGGTGGGGGGAGAGAAGGGGAGTGGAGGGGGAAGAGGAGAGAAGAGGAGGGGAGGGGAAGGGGAAGAGGAGAGGAGAGGGGGAGGAGAAGGGAGAGGGGAGGGGAAGGGAGAAGAGGGGAGTGGAGGGGGAAGAGGAGGAGGGGAGGGGAGGGGAACTAGGGGTAGGGGGAGGGAGAGGGGGAGGAGGAGGGAAAGAGCCACCCCACACATAGAACCCCAGGAGGCAGGGCAGGAACACTAGGAAATGGTCACTCCTATGTCTCATCACATAGGATGGAAACAAAGACTGCAGGGTATCTAGACTGGGATCTGAGACTACTCTTTCCTTCTTTCTTGTTTTTGATTCTGGTTTTTTGTTTGTCTGTTTGTTTGTTTTTTGTTTTTTTTTTTCTAGGCAGGGCTTTTCTGAGTAGCCCTGACTGTCCTGGAACTCACTCTGAAGACCAGGTTGACCTCGAACTCAGAGATTCGCCTGCCTCTGTCTCCTGAGTGCTGGGATTGAGGGTGTACGACACCGCTGCCCAGACCAGAGCCCCTTTCTCCTCTCTGCTTGGGTCAGTTCTCACTTGTCAAACATGCGGAAGAGATCCGACAGCTCCTCCTCAGACTTCCCTTTGCTGTCATCCTTCATGCACCGAACCATCATGACAAGGAACTCGTCGAAGTCCACTGTGCCACTGCCTGTGGTAGGCAACAGGGCCGGAGAGAGAGAATGGTTAGTGTTGCAGCAGTGGCCCCCAACACATACATACACGCACACCAACACTATAGGTTACTGAGCTCCTCTGCCCACTCTTCTTGTTTAAGATAGAACCTTGTTCTGCAGTCCAAGCCTGGCCTGGAGATCTCTATGTGGCCCAATCAGACTGGCTTCGAAGTCACGGCAGTTCTGCTGCCTCAGACTTCTTGGGCTTACAGTAGGAGCTAATTGCCAAGTCTCTGGGTGAGATGGTTCAGATACGGAAGAAAAGCAGCTCCTGGGCTACTCCCGTGGAGACTGGAGTGCATGAGGGGACTCACCATCCTCGTCTACCTCGTCGATCATCTCCTGCAGCTCCTCAGGCGTGGGGTTCTGGCCCAGCATCCTCATCACCTTGCCCAGCTCCTTGGTGCTGATGCAGCCATCCTCCGCGCCCAGGACAAAGATATCGAAGGCAGCCTTGAACTCTGTGTCCAACATAGGGTGACAAGATTGGATCAGCAGCCACGACACTAGAAACCCAGGTCTCTGGGGCCACCAGCAAATTGTCCACCTCCCTTCGAGAGTTCTTTGAGGTCATAGCAAGGAGAACCCTCAGATTGTAGCCTCTAATCTGGGGTTCTTTCCTGGAAAGGCATCCCCACTTTGTCCCCACATTTAGCCCTGCTGTCCCCTCGATGGGAGATACTCACCATTCTTCTGTTCTTCTGTCAACTGCTCTACCTAGAGAGGAAAAGGGAACTCAGGACCCAGACTTGTGCCTTTGTAGAGACTGTTGTAGAGATCGACCCAATCCACAGGTGGAAGAATGGTAACAGGAGGAGGCGCGTGCTCCAGGTTACAAAGTCCTCAGTCCTTCTTTCCTACCCCCAAAGCCCTAAGGTGACCCAGAGGCTGGGCTACGGCCAAGGTGACAGGCAGGCACCTCCCAGGACCAAGGTGTCCTGAGTAACAATACTCAATGACTGTGTCCTTTAGATCATCCTAATGAAACCCAAGCTGCATGACCTGAAAGACAGCTGCCCCTCAGGCTGAGACAATAAAACTAAGTGGGGGTGAGCAAAGCCACCCTCTGTAACCTGACCAGGGTGACTGGCCACTGAGCTATTTTTAAAGGGGGACAAAGTTAAACCTGGTGATTGTTCTGGGGACTTTGGTATGCAGGGGGGTGGGGCAGTGTTATCTGCCCCCCTGGCCTACTGGTGCTGCCTCAGGAGCCAAAATTAGTCCCCAGCCCCGCCAGGCCTTGTATGGGCACTGGGTGGAGGGCCACCCCCCTACTCCAGCTCCACAGACTCCTACAAGATAGCCAAGGATACCATAAGAACCAGCTGCAGCCCTTCCCTGCTCACAAGTGGGGCCATGTTCCGGGGCTTGAGAGAGAATTTCCTGGGAACAGCTGGCTGGTAGGATTTTCTTGTCCCTGGAGCAGGTATATCAAAAGCCCCTCAGCGTCCCCAGGAAATTGAAGAGAATTAAGGCAACTGTTCTCTAACCATGACTCCTATCACCCTCGACTCCTACCTAACCCCTGAACCTGCCAGGGACTAAGGTTTTAACCATCCATTCCTTCCTCCCTACCTCTCTCCAGGCCTGTACCTTCAACATGCCTTCCCCATCCCAGAACTCAAGTTCTCCAGCCCTCTCACAACTGCCTCCCACCTTCCACAGCCTCTTCAGCCAGCTAAGGGGGCAGAGGAGGGCAGCAGACCTGAGCATGTGAGAAGTAGAGTGTGAGAAGTAGGAGGGAGTGTGGTCTGCAGAGACACAGACAGACAAGGACTCGGAGACACAGAGAGGAAGGAACAGAGGTGGGGAGACCTTGAGAAAGACCCAAAGATGTCTAAAGAATAGAAACACAGCCATGACAGTGATGACTAGACATTTAGAAACAGAAGGAGACACAGGATGCTGAGACCACACCCTCTAGCCGCATTGACAAACCCCAAAACTGCTACCTTTTCTGCATCCCCCAAACATCAGCTCGAGGAGCTGGGCTATAGGTGTGTGGGGACCCTTTAGAGTCCTCCGCCACTTCCCTAGGGTATCCTTTCTTAGCTGAGTGAACCCCCCATGGACCTACCCACCCTAACCCCTTTAAGAGTCATCTCTCACCGCTGCTTTGTAGATGTCATCCATGTTGGTGGCAGCTCAGGGGACAGGCTACTGGGGTTGCCAGCCGGCCAGCCCTTGGCCTGGGCTTAAATAGCCCTGCCTGCCTCCCTCCACCTCCTGCTGCATTCCCAGCCCAGCCCACCACTGCCTGGAATATCCTCCGCCCCCCTCCCTGGTCCCTGTAATCTCAGGCTGGCTAGAGTCCCCGTATCCTCTTCCTAGGGCTAGGAGCTAGGAAGAGCTGCAAGGACTGGGTCTCTTGCTATCTGTTCACACACACACACACACACACACACACACACACACACACACACACACTCACACACTCACACCCGCACCACCAGCGAAGTCTCAAGAAAAAAAGAATTTATTGCTTTTATTTATGAGTTCATGTGGGAGTCGGACAACAGCTTGCAGGAGTCATCTCTCTCTCTCTGCTACCTAGGTTCCCAGGACTGTGTCTCAACAGCCTCAGAAAGTTTCCTGGATGAAAGAAAACATGAGCCCAGGCCCACACAGGAAATGTGAAGTAGTGGACTCCAGGTCACCCAGGTCTCTAAAAGCAGTTCAATCGTCTATGCAATCATAGAGATGGGTGATAACACCCCCATTTTACAGATGAGGAAACAAGAGGCCCCTCCTCCCCCAGAGATGGTAACATGCCAACAGAGGCTGGCAGTGTAAGTCCTGCCGAGGAAAGCCTCCTCCGTGCGGTTCGGAGTATAATATGAAACCAGTAAGGGGAGAAATCACTGGCCCACAAAGAATAGGCTGGCCTGAAGCCCTTCAGCCAGATCTACCATGCCAAAACTTTCCATCTTTCGATGACAACAATCAATGTTCACTTTGGGCTTGAGTCAGCTGGGATCTGTGAGTCCTAAAGAACCCTATCTATATCAGAATTCTCTCTCTTCATCCTCCAGTTGGGACATCTCTTCTCCCGCTAGGTCTTCCCCATGGTTAAGGATGTTTCATCATTCAAGCACTGAAGCTCTTGTGTCCAGGGCCCAGTCTGTCTCCTCCTCAACTTGAGCTTTTGCAGGATGTCATCTGGGAAGCTAGGTGGACAGCACATATCCCTCCCTTCCACCTAGCACGTTGCTGGGGGGAAACCGGCGGGGTGCTGAGCACTGCGGAATCACCACAATCAATTCTTCACCAGTACACGGAACAACAAACTCCCTGAGCGTCAGAGAGTCTCACTCTGATCCTTGCTCCAGCTCTAAGTCTAGTCTTACCTAAGTCATATCTTCTGCATTTTGCTCTTGCTACACACAGGGAATAAGCCTAACAGCCAGGCGAGACCCTATTAACGTCCCTTCTAGAAACGGAGGCCAGGCGAAGCCGATGACTTCGGAGAGTTCAGAAGGCTCCTGGCCTCTGCCCTTCGCTGCTGTGGGCCCAGCGGACAATAACCACAACCGCTCCAGAAGACAGAAGCTGCACAAGTATACAAAAAGCAAATTAGGCAAGACCGCGGGAGCTGCGCATGCGTGTCATCGGCTGTCCTGTCAATTACGGGCGAGGGGCGGGGCGAGGACGCAAGAAGGCAGAAGGGGCCAAGATGGCGGCGCGGGCGCGGGCGGGGGGCAGCGGGGGCCGGGGGGCGGTGGGACGCTGACCCCGCCCCCTGCTGCTGCCACTCTGCGCCGGGCGTCGGCAGCGGTGGAGCCGGCAACATGGCGGCTGCGACACTCAGCTTCGGCCCTGAGCGAGAGGCCGAGCCTGCCAAGGAGGCGCGCGTTGTGGGTTCCGAGCTCGTGGACACGTACACGGTGTGCTGGGGGACGCGGGCATCCAAAGCGGGCTTAGCGCCTGGAAGCCGGAGTTCAAGTCGGGAGGGTCTTTGAGGAGGGGGTCTGGGTCGCACATTCGATGAGTGGGTGAAAGGTTCTGCGATAAGCGACGAGGGAACCCTAGAAATGCGGGATTTGGAGGAAGGGGCTGGGTCGCAAAGGTTCTGGAGGAGGTTCTAGGCGGGGCGCGGGGAGGTGGGGGTTGGGGGGAAGGGTGCGCGACCAGAAAAGGAGACTTGTGTTGGAGGAATCAGAGGGTGGGGAGGAAGGGATGACGAAATGGAGTCCCTCTAGATCCTGCAGGCAAGGAAGGATGCCAGCCTAAGAGACCGTGATAGAGTCTGGGAGGAAAGGGACTCGCAAGCGGGGGTCTCTGATAGATGGGACCCAGGGAAAGGGCCAGAGATCCTCAGGTGGTGAGGGAGAGACGGCGGATCCTGATCTCCACCCCCACCAACCAAACACCAGACACAGTCCAGATCGGCCCTTCGAAATGAGGGGAGGGGGGGAGGGTTGGAAAAAATGGGCCCTCAGGGTCTGGTGAGGAAGGAATGGAGCCCAGCCGTGCAGAAAAGAGAAAGTTATCTCAGGGCTGGAGTACGGGGCCTGCAAACCTTAGGGGACTTCAGGGCGTAGGGAAGAGGGACAGCGAGCTTCCAACGTATCCTCGTAGGCTACAAGGGAAACCCGACAAAAAAGGAAGGTAGTTAGGACGATGGCGTCAGAAGCCCTTTGGATCTGGATAGGGTTGGATGCTAGGCCTGTGAGCCTCGTGGGCAGGCTGCCAGGTGAAAACTTGTTCTGTGGTGGGGGCTCATTGAGCACCTCCGTCTCCTTGTCCTTTGTTCCCAGGAGGGTGGACAGAGGTAAGGGCCTTGGGCCTGCTTTTGCCTCCCGCCATTGGCTCCCACCCTAATACCAGATCCTGAGGGTTATTCCTCTCTATCTTGCTCCCTCCCTCCCTCCCGCTCTCGCGTGTTCTCTCTCTCTCTCTCTCTCACACACACACACACACACACACACACACACGCACGCACGCACACACGCACACACACACACGCACACACACACACGCACACACACACCGCCCCCGAAGCCGCCGTAACAGTGGAATTCCTGCTAGTGGCTCCTTTCAGAGCAACAGGCTGGCACTGGAGAAATGGCTGCTCCTGGGGGTCAGAGGAATCAGCCTAGTTGACTGTTCCCACTAATCTCTCCATGCTCCAGGGAGAGGTAGGGAAGCTAGGACCGTGGGGCTTGATCTAGTTAAGGGATGAGGTCACTCACCTCTGACTAGCTGCAGTCAGTAGAGGCCCTTCCCATTCGGGGCTTTGTCCTTCCCCGAAGTGTCAGGAGAAAGGTGGTGATCCTTGCTGACCACCATCATTTGTCACTGGCTATGGTGTTATAAACATGCCTGTCCTTTGTTCGGTGTTAGGCCTGCACAAATCCTTTTATACTTAATTGCTTTACTTTTACTTGGTTCTTCAGCCCACCAGGTTTTAAAATGGAGGAATTGAGGCCCAGATAGAACCTAGGTTCTCAGTCACTTACATAAGTGCCACGTAAGCCACACCCAGGAAATGGGATAGCCAGATTTTGAACCCAGGTTTTCTTAACGGCTAAAATGGTACTGCCTTCTGTTGAGGCTGACTGAATGACTGCTGCCTCTGGTTCAGCAGCAGAAATCCAAACCACAGCCAGTCGAAGAAGGTGACTGGACACTGGTGCTGCCATACTGGGCTCGGCTCTACCTCCCTTGGAAGGGCCAGCCTTGCCTGTAGCACAAGTTGGGTTTTGAATTTTACAGAGAGAGGAGGAGAAAAAAAAAAACCTAAGGAGGTGTGTCAGCTAGTCACGCTTACCACTCTTCCCTGATAATGGAAGCGAAAGCTTTTCTCCAGACCTCACAGGGCTGTAGAGGAGGCTGAGGAAGGCTGGGCCCACATTGGGTGTGGAAGGATGCCTGACTGTTGCACTTTGAGGAGTGCGGACTCCACATAGTACCTTGCAGCTCTTGTGGGTTGGGGGTCTCCTGTCACAAGAAATCGTTTTTCCCTTTAGGTATATGTCATACAGGTTACCGATGGCAACCATGAGTGGACGATCAAACACCGCTATAGTGATTTTCATGACCTCCATGAAAAGGTAATTTGAAGAGCTAGGAACCTGTATCTTGGGGATGTGGGGCTTGTGGACCAAGTCTCCACTGTGCCACGTGTTAATTTTAGGGCAAAACTGTCTCCACACCTATAGTTTGTAAGTTTAAAAAAACACTTATTTATGGCACACGCCCTTAATCCCAGCACTTGGGAGGCAAAGGCATGTGGATCTCTGTGAGTTTAAGGCCAGCCTAGTCTGCAGAATGAGTTCCAGGGCTACGTAAAACTCTGTCCTATAAAAGAGAGAGAGAAGAGAGAGAGAGAGAGAGAGAGTGTGTGTGTGTGTGTGTGTGTGTGTGTGTGTGTGTGTGTGTGTGTGTGTTGGGAGGATCATGCACACGTGCCATAGCCCATGTGTAGAGGTCAGAGGTCAGTTTGTGAGAGCAAGTACTCTTTCCACTATAGAGGCCCCAGGGATTGAACTCAGGTCGTCAGACTTGGCAGCAAACTCCTTTACCAGATGAGCCATGTCCTAAGCTCTATAATTTACTGTAGTAAACCAGTTACTCGATGAAGCTGGCAAAAAGAACTGGTTGGTCCTAGGAGTTCAACCCTAATAGGAGACAGTCTATAGGTAGTATATGTACATTTTGATTTTAAAATTGCCATACACCTTGAATGTAAGTCTCCTGAGGAGGGTCCAGGTTTGAACTTGTCCCACGAAATATATTTTCATTCTCCAATAACAGAGTGAAATTATATTTTTACCTTTGCTTTTAGAAAGAACTGCTTTCTGTGGCACATTCACAGTGAGAGTGTCTTAAAGGCACATCACAAACTCCTTAGATTCCAAACTTCAGGGTGCCATAAGCACTGCTTTTCTGAAGATCCCCAAAGACTAAAGATGGGTGTCTGGCTTGGAGTCGTATTAGCATTTCCAGTTCTTGGATTTGAAGAGGGCAGAGCCCAAGCATTACTCGGAACTCTAATCCTGGCACTGCTTCCATCAGTGGTTGCAGAAGACGTGACTGAAAATCGCCAGCCTGGATCCTACATAGACGCAGAGCTCCTTGGTCTATGGTTGATGTGCTGTGTTCTCTTACAGCTTGTTGCTGAGAGAAAAATTGACAAAACTCTACTTCCACCCAAAAAGATAATTGGAAAGAACTCGAGAAGCTTGGTAGAAAAGAGGGAGAAAGACCTGGAGGTGTACCTCCAGACTCTCCTGAAGACCTTCCCTGATGTGGCTCCCAGAGTTCTGGCCCACTTCCTGCATTTTCACCTCTATGTAAGTTCCTTTGGGGTTCTCTGCTTTGCCTATGAACCCACGGCCACCAAAGCTCGAGCCGTAGAGCTTGGCTTTGAGGAGACACAGAGTGGCCCCCGACCCTGAGGTTAGATGATAGAGGGATAGGGTCAGATGGTCAAGGTCACATATGTGTTAGTGGGTTTATGTAAAATTGGACTGGCCATGTACTTTCTTCTACAGGACATTTTCCTTTGCAGAAATAGCCTATGGTCTTTTAAGGTAAATCTCCCTCAGCTGGGCGAGCGTGGACTAGAACTGTGTAATGCCTGGCATACACTTATTGTTGCCATGTGGGCTCAGACTCCACACCTATACCAACCATGGAGGTATTCGTTCTTTTCTACTTTTAAGATTATTTTATTTATGTGTGGGGTATGTACATGTCAAGTAAATACCATGTAAACCAGAAGAGGATGTTGGCTTCCATGGAGTTGGAGTTACAGGTAAGTCCAGGCCACCGCGGGAACTGGATTTGGATGTGCACTCCTAACTGCTGAGCCAGTCTTCAGCCTGGATGTAGTTATTCTTAATGAAAGAATTGCTGTCGTGAGACTCATGATAGACACCGCACTGGCAGGGTACCTGCTGAGGGCACACACTTTCCTGGTATGGGAGAAGGCATCATAGAGGGGTCCTCCTCTCCCTGCCGGGGGAGGATGGTGGGCCACTGCTGACAGTAAATCATGCCGTTCAGGCCGCGTCAGTTTGTGACTGTCCAGAGCTACAGAGCAAGGCTACGTCTCAAAAATGGTGAGAAGGTAAAAATAATGTAGTTGACAGACATTAGGAAGAGAAGTTTAGCAAGCAGTGTGAAACAAAAATATTAAAAATATTAAATATTAAATATTAAAAATATTAAAAGCCACTAGCAGCTCAATTCTGAAAGTTTATTCTCAGGAAAGATGGGGCACTACAAAAGAATACGTGAGCAAAGGTTGTCATGTCAAGACTCGGAGCAAGGTGCTGAAGACAGGACGGGGAATACCGGGAAGAAACTTCTTTTAAAAAAGAAACCAAGGGGTTGGGGATTTAGCTCAGTGGTAGAGCGCTTGCCTAGCAAATGCAAGGCCCTGGGTTCAGTCCTCAGCTCCGAAAAAAAGAAAAAAAAGAAAAAAGAAACCAAGCCAAGCCAGGTATGATGGACACGCCTGCAGTTTCAGCACTTTCCAGACTGCAGTTCAAAGCCAGCCACATCAAGACTTATCTTGAGAATCCAAACAGGGCTGGCCTAGTAGCATATACCCTTTAATATCAGCACTCGGAAGGCAGGGGCAGGTGGGTCCTTGTTCACGGCCAGCCTGGTCTACATAGCACGCTCTAAGCCAGCCTAGGCTACATAGTGACACTGTCTCAACCCCCTCCCCACCCCAGAGGAACCCACAAAAGAACAAGTCATAAAACAGCACATAGACTAGAGTTTTATAAGAAAAGGGTCACATAGACGCCGTTGTCTATGAAAAACTACACATGTAGCAGTTTTCTTCGAGAGGTTTTCTGTCAACATTTAATATTTAATAGTTTTGCCTTAAATGATGAAGATGACCTTGCCTCATAGGAAGTACTTTCTTTAAAATCTTTTTGAAATTTCAAAGTAAGACTCGTGAGCCTTGTTTGGAGTGTAAATGGAGCCTGGGGACTTGGGCTTTGCCGCTGTGGCCAGCGTTCTGCCCTAAGCTGGAAGGGGCTGTACATAGTTAGACGCTGTTGAACCAGCTCCTGTTGTAAGTGGGTTTTTATATTTCTCTGTGTTAGAAAAATTCTCCCTTGCTATGTGAGTCTGTTAAATAAACGTCACATAACTTCCCATCACCACTGAAGAATGAAACCTGATAAACATCTCTTTGAAAGTCTGGTTTGTTGCTTAAGGCTGTGTCTTTGGGGACAGATTTTTCTGGCTGCCTCAGATTTGCCCAACTCTGAGCTGGGAAAGGCCTGGAATGTTCTTTTCAGTTGAACTTTGATGCGTTAGTCTGGGGCCAGCCTAACTCTCGTGACTCTGGTTTGAAGCACGGCCTTCGAACTATTTGGACATACTTGACATTATTAATGTCAAACATACATCGGTTATATAAATCTGAGATTTTAAAAGTAATTAACCTGTCATTAGATTAACACGGGAGTTCTCAGCCATGGTGCTGCTGTCATTCTGGACTGTGAGGGACTGACCTGTGCTGTTAGTAACATCCCTGGACTCCAGCTGAAGTCATTTTCCTTCCCAGTTCCAACTATAGAGTTACCCTCTCTAGAGAAGATAATGCCCATCTTCTGGGGGGTGGGAGGTGAGAGGGGCAGGGCAAAGTCATCCAGTTGAGAACCACTGGGTTAGTGCTCCATTAAAATTTAAATTTGAACCCACACAGTGAAATAGCACTGTCAGCTTTTTTTGCAGGTGGGGGGCTCTCTAGGGAATCTGTCTTAGCCAGTATCTTCCTCAGCGTTGGTCCTGGTGTGTTCTGTCTCATGTGTGCAGACGCTGAATGAGGCGGATGGACACAGAGATCTCTTCTCGGCCATGGCGTGAGCTATTTACGTTTTACTTTGTTAAGACAGGCTTGTGACGCCTAGATAGAGTTGGCGTAACATTTGCTCTGTAGCCCAGGGGGGCCTTGAACTTGCAGTCATCTTCCCGAATTCCTCCTGAGAACTGCAATTGCAGTGTGTGCTGACATACCTGGCCTTTGTGGGGGTTTGTTTGTTTATTTTTGTTTCAAGAAAGGTTTCTCCGTGTAGCCCTGGCTATCCTGGAAACTCATTTGGTATTAGACTGGCCTCAAATTCAGAGATCTGCCTGCCTCTGCCTCTCAAGTGCTGGGACTAAAGATGTGCACCTCCGTGCCCAGCTCCATACCTGACTTTTTGTTATTGCTGCTGTTTTCTCTTTGTTTAGGAGAGTTACTTTTAGATTGAGATATCATTCACATACTATAAAGTTTACCCTATGTATACAATTCAGTCTCTTTTTATTTGTTGTTGTTGATTCACAGAGTTGTGAAATGAACACCACTGTCTTAATTCCAGAACACTTAGCCCGAGCTGTGTCTAGGAGCAGTAACTGTTCCTTCCTTTCCCCAACCCTTCAGAGTCACTGCCTTGTTTGCTTGTTCTCAGTGTTTCAGATGAGTGGTTCATACAACATGTAGCAACTTAATTTATTTCATGAGCTGATTCATGTTGTAGCATTAAACCTTTAGTCCTTTCATGACTAATATATTCTTTAGTTATATATTCAGAAATCCCTTTTTATTTGTGACTTTTAATTCCATGGTTTCTGTTGCTTATTGTCAACCGTGTTTAAAAATGTTAAATGTAGGGGTTGGGGATTTAGCTCAGTGGTAGAGCGCTTGCCTAGGAAGCACAAGGCCCTGGGTTCGGTCCCCAGCTCCGAAAAAAAGAACCAAAAAAAAAAAAAAATGTTAAATGTAGACTCCAGGAGTTTCATTCTTTTGTTTTGTTTCCTTTTTTTTTTTTTTTTTTTCTCCCGGAGCTGGGGACTGAACCCAGGGCCTTGCGCTTGCTAGGCAAGCGCTTTACCGCTGAGCTAAATCCCCAACCCAGGACTTTCATTCTTGATGAGTGTTAAAGCACGCCCCATTCTGCGTGGTGTGGTGAGATGGCTCCCAGGATGCGGCGCCTTCTCTGGTGTTTCCACACTGCACAAGCATCGCTTAGAAGTCCTTACAGTGGTCAGATCACGTGGTACAATGGCTCAGTGCTGGGGCCAGGTAACTGACTGAAAACAGCCTGGGCTGGAGAGATGGCTCAGTGGTTAGGAGCACTGACTACCCTTCCAGAGGTCCTGAGTTCCATTCCCAGCAACCACATGGTGGCTCACAACCATCTGTAATTGGGATCTGAATCTGGTGTGTCTGAAGACAGCGACAGTGTACTCACATACATGAAATAAAGAAATAAATCTTAAAAAAGAAAAAAGAAAATAAAAATAGCTCAAAGCACCTGAACCTGATGTTGGCCATTCAGATGCGCCAAAATAGAGCCAAGAAGCGCTTCCTGTAAGTGGAATGATTAAAGAAAAAGATGCTTTGAGAGACCACATTACATAATTTTTATTAAACATTATTTTAATAATTTAGATTTTTAATGTTTGGCTCTCCCTTAGACTTTTATTGTGTGTTAGTAGGAAAGAGTGCGTATGTGGACTGTCTAGTTTTGAGCCTCTGGGTTTTAGAGCATGCCCCGTGGGTAAGGAAGAGCTACCACTCCACATTGTGCTATCATTCACCATCCCTTATGTCAGGTGATGAACACATTGCAGGGCCCCCAGTAAAGAGCTAAAAGCAAGGTTAACGCTGAGCCCTATCTATGCTTACAAAATCCCTACTACATATGCAAGTCCAAGGTTTTTATGTCTTAGGATGGTACTTACCTTGTATTCTAACCATAGCTTTTACAGTTTGAAGTATCATAGCAAAACTAGTAGGAATTTCCTTTTCACAATTTTCTTCTTCACAAGATTTATTTTTAGTGTAGATCTTAACAACTAATTTAGTTTCTTATCAAACTAGAAATTTTTCATTGTTTCTCTAATGGAGTCACTTTAAGATTTGTCTTTGGCATATCTGAATTCCTGCATCACTACTCCTGCATTTACAAACTATTCTAAAATCAAGTGAGAGTTACTTACATACACACATCTCAGTTTGACTCTACACAGTTGGAAAACGTCTCTGGGGGTTCTGGGTTGGGGTCTATCACTATGAGTCTAGGAAGCTGAGAGTACAGCTATCTGGGAGCAGGAAACAAAGGTTGCCCCATCCCCTGGACTCCCACTTTAGAGTTGGATGGGGAAAGGATGCTTTTCCCTAGTCGTTAAAATCCATACTTTGGGGGTTGGGGATTTAGCTCAGTGGTAGAGCGCAAGGCCCTGGGTTCGGTCCCCAGCTCTAAAAAAAAGAAAAAAGAAAAAAAAATCCATACTTTGAAAGAATCAAGCTGGACCCCCACTTCATACATAAAAATGAACTCGAAATGGGTCAAAGTCCTAAATGTAAACAAAATTGGTAAGAGAAAATACAAAGTCCTGTGGCTGCTAATGACAAGTGCGTGGTGGGTTTATTAAGTAGACGTGCTGGACAAGGGCTGACTCGTGTTCCAGGAGACACGGGACAGCTGGAGTGTTCGTGTTACTCAGAAGAATGTGTAATTTAAAACTTACCAGTTCTTTATTTTTGGCATTTTCCAATAATTTTGGACTATAATTGACCATGAATACCACAAAGATTGAAACTGGATAAAGGAAGCTGGGGGAGACTACAGCCTAAGGGTTATGTGCGCGTGTGTTTCGTACCTGCTGGGTGTAGACCCAGGAGAGGAAAGTAAGTTACAGTAACTTGACTTTGAGGAACTGCCAGAGTTGCTGCTCTTTTCCGTCCTTAGTCACAGTGTGTAGGTCCCAGTCCCCACAGCCTTCCTTGGACTGCCACATGTGCTGTCTCAGCCTGTACATCACGGTAGAGGTGGCGTAGGTCTCAGCCTGTACGTCACGGTAGAGGTGATGTAAGTCTCAGCCTGTACGTCACGGTAGAGGTGATGTAGGTCTCAGCCTGTACATCACGGTAGAGGTGACGTAGTTCCACCATGGTTTTGGCTTGCAGTTGCACCATGACTAATGTGTTGAGATTTTCTTATATGCTAATTTGCTGTCTGTATCTTCAGAGAAATGGATTTAAATCCCTCGTCCTTTGTAACATTAGGGGTTTGTTGTTCTTTTGTTCATTTTGAGTTCTTTAGTGGATTCTGGATGCTAGAACTTTATCAGAAGTGTGATATACACACAAGGAACTCATTTTCGTTCTTCTTTTCCTTTTTGGGGGGAGGAGGGGATCTGCAGATCAAATTTAGGCAGGGCCTTTTACAGTCCAAACGTGGAGCACCATCACGCTGTGTCCACTGCCTTTCTCTTTATTCTGTTGTTGTTTCTTAGGACATGGTCTCTATATAGCACAGGCTGACTTAAAACTTGTAGAAAAAGCTGGCCTCAAACTCACTATCCTCCTGCCTCAGCCTCCCGAGTGTGGATTGTAACATGTATCACTACACCTGGTTTCCATAACCTGATAGTACCCTTTAAATTTTTTTATTTATTTTCATTTTTAGAGGTGTTTTGCCTACCTACATGTATGTCTGTACACCATGTATGTAAAATGTCTGCAGAGGCCACAGGACAGGAGTGGAACTTGAGTTATAGACAGTTGTTAGCTCTATGGGTGCTAGGAATTGAACCCGGGTGCCCTGAAGGAGCAGCGAGTTTTCTGAAGTACTGAGCCCCTTTGACAGCACCCTTTGAAGCACCCATGCTTTCTCTTCTGATGAGGCTCATCCTTTGTAGGTTTTGGTCACTTGTTTTGGGTACCATGTCTGAGAAGCCATTGCTCCCAGTGTCACAGGACTTTGTATTTTCTCTTACCAATTTTGTTTACATTTAGGACTTTGACCCATTTCGAGTTCATTTTTATGTATGAAGTGGAGGTCCAGCTTGATTCTTTCAAAGTATGGATTTTAACAACTAGGGAAAAGCATCCTTTCCCCATCCAACTCTAAAGTGGGAGTCCAGGGGATGGGGCAGCCTTTGTTTCCTGCTCCCGGATAGCTGTACTCTCAGCTTCCTAGACTCATAGTGATAGACCCCAGCCCAGAACCCCCAGAGACATTTTCTATCTGTGTAGTGTCCAATCCATGGACTATCACAACTGTGACCATTCTTGGGTAGGACACCTTACAGTGGACTTGGAAATAGACAGAGACACGTTTCTCCAGACAGCTCATTTCAGGTTAAATCCAAGTCAGTCATTCAACTTTCTGTGCCTTGAACTGTTTTGTGAGTGGAAGATGGTAATCTGGGTTGTTGAATCCTGCAGGAGATGACACGGTGAATGTCTGAGGTTTAGAAGAGGGAGGCATGGATCAGGGCTCATCCCGTGTCACCATACTGGGCTGCTCTGGTAGGAAGGAGACTTGAGTCTCTTCACAAGCACTGTTTGTATCATTTCCTTATATTAAAGCCACTGGGCTGGAACCAAACATTTTAAAATTTGAGCTGTAACTGTCACCTGTTAGGACTACTTTAGATCCATTTTCTATAACCTGTCTTAGTTGAGAGGACTGTGGGTGGTAACAAGCCCGTTGGGTGTGTTTGATTTTCAAGCTGATAGTCTCGGAGCTTCTTTAAAGTTTATATGTGAATCCTTCAATGGGGACTCTTTGCTTAAAGGTGAAAAACATAGAATATGCCTGACTTCTTCTAGCACAAAATAAAAGCTGGACAAGCTCCCTCAGTCCTTAACATGTGTATCCAAATCACATCTGTGTGGTGGCCTCGGTGGCTTGTGATTAATGCCTGGCCAATGTCCACTGACTGGACAAACCATGACCAAGCAGAGGTGTCAGGGCCTGGGTAGGTGTTTGTTTGTTTTAAATTTTACTTATTTATTTTATGTATTTTATGTATGAGTGCTCTATCCTCATATATACATGTGTGCCACCAGGGGGCATCAAACTCCATTGTAGATGGTTGTGAGCCACCATGTGGTTGTGGAGAATTGAATTCAGAAGCTCTACAAGAGTAGCCTGTGCTCTTAATCGCTGAGCCAGCTCTCCAGCCCCTGCCTGGCGAGGGGTTTTTAATTGAGCATTGGCATATATATTTGGGGTACACTTGCAGCTAGGCTGAGTCCACATAATGTTTATCTGAAGCCCAAAGGGGAAGCATAGCTAAGGCAGAATGGGAAAGGCCCTGGGTTCCATCCCACCACAACAGATTTTTTTAAAGAGAGAGAGAACAAGAAAGTAAGACAGAGACAGAGAGAGAGCACGCATGAGAGCTTCTTTCCCCAAGAGTGCACACTGACTACACACAACCCTCTTCCTGGCATAGTGATTAAGTCTGTAACCCATGTTCCTTTGCAGCTTGTATCAGCCCAAAGCACTTCAGGTCCCTTCAGCACAAATATAATACAAATATAATAGTAGAGGAACACCTGTCTCCACAGCTGGCCCTACATCGAGTCCTGGGCCACTGGCCCCCTGCCCTGTTTCTTCCTGTCCCAGAGAGACCTGACTCTGGTTCCTTTGCCCATAGATGCAGTTTGACAGAGGAGGCTAGCGTTCTAGTTCTAGGTTTGTAGGCTGAGAGATTTCTGTGTTCCTCTGGCTTAGGCTCTCTCCTAAGGTGAAGGTCAGTCTGAGGAAGCCAAGTAGGAAGGGCAACAGTGTGCTCTTCCTGTGCCCCGAGTGGGGAGTGTTAGCTTGCTTTCGACATTCAGAAATTAAAGCACTAGCTCTTGGCCCCTCATATTAATTTTTTCTGTGTTTTCTGGAAACTCCAGCCCTGTCTCCTTAGCAGGGCTGATATCCAGCCAGGGTCTGTCTCTGTTCCGTCTGAATCAACACCAGTTGCCCGAAGAAATACACCATGGGGGTTGGAGGGGTGGTCACAAGGCAGAAAGACAGGCTTCCTGTGCTACATAGTGCTTGAGCGGCCTAGGAGCTGAGGGAAGTGTAGGCTAGCAGCCCTGAGATTGCAGCAATCCGTGGTCTGACTACAGGAGGACAGGAAGTAAAGGACATCGTTTCAGAAGTGCATGGGAGACTTGTTTGAGGTCAATCGAAGCTTTTCTCAGACTGAATTCAGATCTTCACATCCTCCAAGGGAAACGGATGGGTTTAGGAGGTTGTAAGACTGAAGTTGAACTTCCTAGAACTTGTAGCCTCCGCTAGCTGGTACCCTGCTAGCCTTTTACATTTTGACGTAGCCCCAACTCTCCAACATGGCTGTGATGGCTTTTTGTACACCAAGGGGAGGGGTGAGGTGGCAGAGGAACAATTCTTATATTACATATAAACTAAATTTCAAGCAAACTGTAAAACTCTTTTTTTTAAAGATTTATTTATTATATATGAGTACACTGTCGCTGTACACATGTCACCAGAAGAGGGCATCAGATCCCATTACAGATGGTTGTGAGCCACCATGTGGTTGCTGGGATTTGAACTCAGGACCTCTGGAAGAGCAGTCAGTGCTCTTAACCACTGAGCCATCTCTCCAGCCCCTAAACACAACTTTTAAAGATCATAGAAGGTCATATTCTTACATTCTTGGAGTGGAAGAAGAGATCCTCGCAGTTACAAAGGAGAGGAATTAGAGGCTAAACATAAGAATGAAAAGCCTCAGTATGTTAAGAACACTTGAACCACCCTGAACAAAGGACAACTAGGCCAGAGGAAAGGCTTCCTGTACATAGACAACATTAGAAGTGCTGCCAGGAGCTGGGCATAGGGCGCCTATCTGTCCTAGCTGCTTGGGAGGCTGAGGCCGAGGATTCTGAAGTTGACCCCAACCAGGCAACTTAGTGAGATTCTACCTCAAAACAGAAAGAAAAGGGCTGGTTCCTGAGGCTCAGCGATGGAGGCCCTAGGCTCAGTTCCCGGTATTGGATGGGAGTAGCTATGACTTGTAAGGTTATGGGGAAGAGACCACAAGTACCGAGAACAAAAGGAGCAGAACTCCACGTCCCCTCAGCCAGGTGCTGTCTAAGTTCTATAAATACATAAACTGCGTGTCCTAATGGCAGTCGTGTTCCTGTGAGTTGTGCAGGGTTATTTGCACCCGCCATCTGGGCTTGTTTACAAAAAGACCTGTGTACTGCCATCTGTCGATTTAATTTCTTACCTGTGGGAGGCAGAGCCAAAGGTTTTGATGGGGGTCTGCAAACCACACGATTGTTTTGTTTTAGATTTAGGATTGTATGTGCATGAGGGTTTTGCTGGCCTGTGTGTAATACCATGCCTGTGTCTGGTGTCTGAGGTTAGAAGAGATGCCTAACGCTGGAGTAGGAGCCTAAAATTGGCTCAGAACCAGTGGTTATGAGTCATCACGTGAGTCCAAACCCAAGTTCCCTAGAAGAGTAGCCAGTGCTGTTAACCACTGAGCCGACTCGGCCCACAATGGTTTGAGTGCAGAGGCAGCTGGTTATGTCCAGGGAGGACCAAGATCTAGTGCTGGAGTGTAGTGTTACTGGTTTATAGCCATATATAAAATTGGGTGTCCCTAAAGCTCTCCTCTGTGTTTGCTCATGTGTGTAACATGGTGCAAAGTAGCAGGTCAGCAGGGCAGTGGGAGAGGTCAGCCAGCCCAGAGCCTACCGAGTTCATTGTCTGCCGTGAGGTAGAGCCCAGCATGGCAGCTGTCAGTGTGAGAAAAGACTGGTTCTCGCCATGTCTCCTTAAGGCATTGTATCATTTGAAAACCCTTGCCACGTCTTTCTAGAGACCTAGGGGCTTTGTGGTACTGCTGTGAATCTGGACGGGATGCGCACAGGAAAAAGGTGTGTCCACTCTTTTCAATAAACATTTGTCAAGAGAGAAGATGGACGTTCCTTTCTCCAGGGTCAGTTTAGGGAGATGCTGGCTCCCCAGCCAACCCATGGCATCAGTCAGGCTTTGCTGACTCGTGGGCTGCAGCGCTCATGCCTGTGCAGACCTGGACTGCATTTGAGGAGACCACTGTGATGTCCATATATCTGAAAATCCTTGGTTCTGGTTTTAAGCTCCTTGCTTCGTTCTAGATTGTCTCCCACCTCTAGCTTGTTGCCCACCTAGCAGCGGTGTCCGCTAGCTGCCTGCAGGCCATGCTGCTGGAGAATAGGCATGGTACAGCCTATTCTCAAAGCACTCACCCACTTAGAACATCATGAGTGTCTCTTGTGATTCCTGTTACTTGGCTGTACAGTTCTCAAGGGCAAGTTTTGTAAGTGACAGTGTCTTACACAGTGTCACTCCTGGGATCTAGAGCTGGCCCTCCAGGAGCAGACTGAGTAGATAGCTAGCAGGGTGTGCGCAGTTCCACGGATGGGCAGGCAGATGTCTAACTGCAGGGCTTGTTTTCTCCACAGGAAATAAATGGTGTCACTGCAGCACTGGCTGAAGAACTCTTTGAAAAAGGTACATAGCCATTGGTCTTGAAAGGCTGGGGGCATTTGCCTAATCTCCAAGGTAGGAAGGCTCAGGATAGCACGGGACTTGTCTGTTAGGTCCTATCCAGGTCCTACCTCCTTGAAGGTGTCCCTGGCCTTGGTCCCCAACCAAGTCTACCCACCTGCTTGCTCTGCCTATAGTTAGTTGTCCCTTTTTTTTCTTTTTTTAAAGATATATTTATTTCATGTATGTGAGTACACTGTAGCTGTCTTCAAACACACCAGAAGGGGGCACCAGATCTCATTACAGATGGTTGTGAGCCACCATGTGGTTGCTGGGAATTGAACTCAGGACCTCTGGAAGAGCAGTCAGTGCTCTTAACCACTGAGCCATCTCTCCATTCTTAAGATTCCTTATTAGCATTATTATTTTGTCTTATTATTATTAATGGGGTATGTTTATGTGGGCACGTGTGTCACAGCACACATATGGAGGTCAGAGCACAACTTGGTAGAGTCAGTTCTCTCCTTCCACCTTTATGTAGGTTCTGGGAATCAAACTCAGGTAGCCAGGCTTGTGTAAGGTGAGTGTCTGGGACTCACCCAAGTAAGTCTCAGGATCTCCTTCCAAGCCACATGGGGTGTGGAAAGGTGGCTGGCATGCTGCCATCTTGCACCTGATTTGTCCTTGCTTGGAAGTGTTCAAGTCACAAAGAGAAGTCAGTCTTGGGTCATGGTCTGGCCAGAGAACGTATTAACAGTAGCTGATGTGTAGTGAGCAGGCCCTGCCACCGGTCTTATATTTAGCATTTACAACCTTCCCTGAAGAGAGGTGAGGATGGAATGCTAGTGGTCAGAGGCCCAGAAACCTGATAGAAGAAGCAGTTTAAGGACTGGTATCTTAATTGAACTTAGTCTCGGCATATTAGAGGGCACAGTGTAGTTGTGATACCCAGAGCACTCCTTTCTCAGCCCTATCTTGGCTCAGTCAGTGCCTCACACCTCTACTCTTCTGAATGGCTCCCCACTCCCACAACACATCCCTCCTTTCTCATCATGTGCCCAGTAGTACCCTGTGCCCAGTTTGAGCTCCAAAGGGCTGCTCCTGTGTACTTAGGAGTGCAGCTTTGCATGGTGGGTGGGTGCCTGTCATAGGTGCCTGCCGCATGCCTGTTGACTGTTGGCTTGGTGCTTGTAATACCCTGGCTCTACAACAGCCGGCCCTGGGGCTGGGCTCACCCTTGTGTTTGGCTCTTACAGGAGAACAGCTTCTAGGAGCCGGTGAGGTCTTTGCCATCAGGCCCTTGCAGCTCTATGCTATCACAGAACAGCTGCAGCAGGGAAAGCCTACCTGTGCCAGCGGTGATGCCAAGACTGACCTTGGACACATCCTAGACTTCACCTGTCGCCTTAAGTACCTTAAGGTAAGGGCGCGGCGGCTTAGCTGTGGAGCATCACTCAGTTGGCTCCCAGTTCTGACTGCTGGGCTGTGTGAAGGAGACCAGGGCTTGGGCTGTCCAGTGCATGAAAGGGGCTCAGTGTTCCTGACACTGTGCTTCTGCCTGTGAGCACCAGGGGGCAGCATGGCCCACCGTCTCAACACTGTTGAAGTGGTCAGAACTTTCGAGCTTGACAGCTGCCGCCACAGCGACCCAGCCATGCAGATGGGAAGGTGTCAGCATCCCTAATTTAAATCCCTCTTTGGCCTCAGGTTTCTGGCACAGAAGGACCTTTTGGGACCAGCAATATTCGAGAGCAGCTCCTGCCCTTTGATCTTTCGATATTCAAGTCTCTTCACCAGGTGGAGGTAAGGCCGAGGCTGCTGGTGAACAGGCAGCCTGGGCCTGCACAGCAGCACCTTGCACTTAGTGTCCGCATGTAGCAGTGGTTGTGACAGTAAGTGGGAGGCACCGTTGCCTTCCAATTTGGCAATAGATTGACAGGTTCTATCCAAGTAAATCAAGCCCTTCTAAAGCCAGAAAGGGAGCCTTTTCTGTCCTAGGCTGGCTGCAGGCCTCCATGTCTGTTGGAGGCAACAGGAAGTATTAGCTAAGCAGAGCACGGCAGCCTCGTTCCTCTGGCCTCTCGTAGTCAGGGACAAGTGTTATTCAGGTAGATGTCACAGAAATCATCCTAAAGGCCAGGGAGAGACAATTCCAATTGTTTGTTTTCCAAGTCAAAGGGCCTGAAGGCTCTTTGCCCTCTAGGACACCCACACCTAACAAGAAATGCCTTATCTTGCTTCCTATTGAATTCTGGTTCTTAACACTAATTTCGTTATCATTTTTAAAAAAGAAAGGTAGTTAGTAATGAACAATAAAAGCTGTTTTAAACCTGTGTTTCCTGAGCTTAGCTTGTGTTCAGCCTTATACCCTGTGTGCATGTTTACTGATCCAGTCTCCCAGCTGTTCTGTGAAGTAGAGAGGCTTCCATTCAGTTTACACTTGAGGAAACTGAGGCTTAGGAAGATGAGGAGGTTTGGCCAGGAGACCGAATGTGACGGAACCCCAGAAGCCGCTGTCATTGACCTGTCCTTACCTGAGGACAGTGAGACAGCTGGAGAGGCAGAAGGGATGCTCCCAGCAATGTGGAAGAGGCCCCTTGTCCTCCAGCTCTGACTCCTTTGTCTCCTCTGTTTCCTGGGTAAGCCCAGATGTGTGTCTCGTAACGTGAGAGTCCATTTTTGAGGCAGGGTCTCACCGTGTAGCTCTGGCTGTCCTGGAACTCACTGTGTAGATGAGGCAGGTCTTGAACTCACAGAGATCCACCTGCCTCTGTTTCTGAGTACTGAGATCAGAGGTGTTTAGAACTATGCTTAGCTAAATTCCTTTCTTACTAGCTGCTTAACAGTTCATCTGCTAAATAGCACTGGGGATAAAAAAGACCAAGGTTGTTTCTCTGTGTAGCCCTGGCTGTCCTGGAATTTGCTCTGTAGACCAGGCTGGCCTTGAACTCAGAGATCTACTTGCCTCTGCCTCCTGAATGCTGGAATTAAAGGTGTGCACTGCTGCTGCCACCACCACCAGGCTGAAAGAGGCCAAGTTTCGAGTCACCTTTCATCAAAGGAACTCCTAATTCCTGGGGTTTCTGAGACTCCAGGATGCCATTTCCGAGACACGGCTGTTCTTTGTTCCAGATGAGTCACTGTGATGCCAAGCATGTCCGAGGGCTGGTCACCTCCAAGCCAACACTGGCCACAATGAGCGTTAGGTTCTCAGCAGCCTCAATGAAGGTGAGATCTGCCTTTGCGTTTCTGCCTGGGGCCTGGCTTTTGGGTACTGCCTTTGTTAGTGAACCTGACAGAATTTCCTCTGAGCCCAGCAGCCCTGGCTTAGCACCCATTTGTCTCATCCTCCACGGCATTGCAGAGGAAGATTGGGCATTGTCTGGATATGAGTAAAGGAAGCAGCCCTGCCGCTGATGTTAGAAGTTTCTTTTATCGTTATGTAGATGTCACCATCATCATGTTAAAATCCTCCCTTAGTATAGGGACCATACATAGTAACAGATTTTATGACTTAGGCATCTGATCAGAATTTGGGTCTAAGCTGTAGGGAGAGCAAAGTGTAGCTGCCTTGTCCCTTGGGAGGTATTTCTTGCCTGTGGCCCAGGCTGAGGCATCAAAGGTCAAATTAGGGAGAACTGCCCCACTCTCCTTTGGTGACCGACACTCTATGCTGTTACTCTCCTCTCAGTGATGATTCTCTCCCTGTGAAGTCATGGCTAAGGGATTTGCTGTCCACAGTAGAGACCGTTCTGAAGCAAGGCTGCCTGGCAACACCATGACTTAGCCCTTCAGTCTCTGCCGGTTAAGCCAGGGAAGATAGCACTCTACAGCAGAGGCCCATGAGGGCTTGCCTAGCATTTATTCTTGAAGTCACAAGGTCAGCATACTCAAGCTGCTGGTATGCTAAGCCTTTCAGTTATTTCACAACCACGTAAAGACACACAAACCAAAGCCCTTTAATGCAGGCTCATTTCCTCATCCTAAATATGCTCAAACTCTTCCTTAAATTTTGCAACTATAGCATTTTCTGTTTAGTGTTGCGTGAGGGCCCAAGTGTGGTGCTCAACAGATGTTCTTGTGCAGGAAGTTCTTGTTCCTGAAGCCTCAGAATTTGATGAGTGGGAGCCTGAAGGCACAACCTTCGGAGGCCCTGTGACCGCTGTCATCCCAACATGGCAAGCACTGACCACCCTAGACCTGAGCCACAACAGCATCTCTGAGATCGACGAATCTGTGGTATGAGTGTAGCAGCCTTCCAAGGCTCTTAGACTGTCCAGACCCTAGGAATGGCTATTATAGTTTGACCTTTTTCTGAAGGCTTCTTCAAAAATCTGTATTCAGTATTCTATATATTATAGTTTTAAAATTAAATTTCAAAATGAGAATATTTTAAAACTGAGTTGATTGATAGAATGAAGTGAAGCATTATGAACTGTGCACACATTTAACATAGCCTTGGGGAGTCCTAAGAAGTAGCGGAAAACGCATTCCCTAGACTACAGATGTGCCTGTGTAGAGTGACTTTCCAGAGACTTTAAGAGCGTGATTCTTAGCGAGGCGCTGTTAGCACGTGCCTCCAATCCCAGCACTCAGGAGCCAGAAGCAGAAGGAGCTCCGAGTTTGTGGCTGGCCTGGTCTACAGAGAGAGTTCTAGGATAGAGAAACTCTGCCTTGAAAAACCATAATAATAGTGTGATTTTTATTGAGCTGTGGCAGTGGGCACAGTAAAAAGAACGAGCTCCCTTATCTCTCTGGGAATTACCATTTGCATTTCTGAAGCCTTGTGCTCTATCCAGATTGTGGGTTTCTGCTGCTGAAACAGTGGGAGGTGTCAGGGAGAGAGACTGCTGGCTGGAAATGCATGTGCAGCCACCGGGTACATGGACTAGCTAGGCATAGCCCAGCCCCCTTGAGTAATGCTGGGCATTCTTTTCTTTCATAAGAAACTGATCCCAAAGATTGAGTATCTGGACCTGAGTCACAATGGAGTGCTATTTGTGGACAACCTGCAGGTAATGTCTGCCCACAGCTCTCTGGGGACTTGCTCTCCTGGTGGGTCCAAAGGCTGAAAAGCATCATACCCAAGGGGTGGTAAGCATAGCTTCCAGGACTGACCCGACCGACTGTTACTCTAGCTCCCAAGTGTTAGTAAGCTGAGTGCATGCAGGCCGAGTGTGACGATGATGATGATAGGCTGATTTCCAGTGCTCACCCCTAACCTGCCTGCAGAGGACACCAGCCGGTTACGGCATGGGAAGGAGGGAAGAGGCCTTTCCCTCATCAACAGTTGTCGAAGGACTTACAAAGATGCCTCATACGGGCCCATTGGTCTAAAGGGCACAGTGACCTCTCTGGAGGACTGACCTCTGCTGCTACTCTGTTTCTTCTGCTACTACAGCACCTATACAACCTCGTGCACCTTGACCTGTCCTACAACAAGCTCTCCTCCCTGGAAGGCGTACACACTAAACTGGGCAATGTCAAAACCCTAAACCTGGCAGGCAACTTCTTAGAGCGTCTGAGCGGTCTGCACAAACTCTATTCCCTGGTTAATCTGGACCTCAGAGACAACCGGATTGAGCAGGTGAGCCCCACTCCTGAGGGCCTGGAGGATCTAGGATTGCTGGACCTTGTTGTTTATTATTTTAAAGATAAGAAAACCAATAGAATTCTGTTCACTCAAAAAGCAGCCATCAAATGTATAGTCTGCTGCTAAGGTGTTAGAAGAAAGGGCCAAACGGCACTGATGTCTTGCAGTTGGATGAAGTCAAGAGCATAGGCAACCTGCCGTGTCTGGAGCGCGTGGCCCTGCTAAACAACCCTCTGAGCATCATCCCTGACTACCGGACCAAGGTGCTTTCCCAGTTTGGAGAACGAGCCTCTGAGGTAAGCCCCGGAACCAGTAGCAGAGCTCAGAGAGACTGGTAGGGTAAATCCAGCTGTGTGCAGAGGCCGAACAAGCAAGGTAAGGCTGTGCCCTCTGCCCACGTCTGCTTCTGAGGGGTGGCTGCTTTCCAGGCCTGCACGTCCGCTGCTCCCTGCGAGGGCTCCCTGCAGTTCCCACCTCTTCCCGTCGGTGGATTATCCCTGGCAGGCTTCATGTGAGCTAGCAGGCTAGCAGGCCTTCAGGAACACAGAGGCACGGAAGGATGGTTTTCAACTTTTAAAAACTACATTGCAAGCTGGGCGGTGGTGGTTCACACCTTTAATCTTAGCACTCAGGAGACAGAGGCAAGCAGATCTCTGTGAGTTCAAGGCCAGCCTGATCTACAGAGCAAGTTTCAGGACAGCTAGGGCTACACAGAGAAATCCTGTGTCAAAAAACAACAATGAAAATAACATTGGATATTTTAGGCAAGAGACCTAGAGTCTCCCATATTTAATTTATCTAAGATGCCTGAAATTATCGTTTTCTTGGGCAGCTGGTTAACGTAGTGCTTGACTACAAGCCTAGAGATTTTTTTTCCCTTACTGGGTCAGTCCAGTCTGTGCTACCTACAGGCTCTGACTGTACAGGCACCGCCATGCTGACCAAGCAGGGCCTTACCCAGGTGTGCTCCTTCCCTCAGCCTCCAGCAGGCTGTCCCATCTCATCACAGTCCCATGGAGTCCAGGTAGAAGACACAGGACTTGGTCTGCGTCTCTCTCAGCCTTCTCTGTTCCTACCATGGTCACTCCTGTCCACGTGTCCCTAAAAGACAGTTATAAGGCGTCATCTCTTACTGGAATGATTATTACATATAATTCCAAACTGAGAATCCAAAGGCAAGAGGTTTGCCCATGGGTTCAAGACAGCCTGGGTGACAGAGAGTGAGACCCCATCTCAAATAAATAAGGGGGGAGAAGGGGAGTGGGGAGGGGGAAGGAGGAGGAAGGGGACAGACTAAAGGCTGTCCCTGGCCTACATCCAGACCCCAGTGTCTGTTCCCTGCCTGGTGCTGGGGTGGCCATCTGGCAAGCCTTTCTGCTACCTTGTAGCCCACTGCTCTCCCTGCTCCACCCCTAGGCCACGGCTCCTGTCCTTTGGTCTGGGTGTGTGCCCTATATAAATGGAGCCTCATGCATTCACCCCCTTCTTGCTTCCCCAGGAGAGCTTCTGCCCCTCTTAGTGGAAGGAATAAAAATCAAATTAAGCAATGTACTGGGATCTTCATGGGCAATCTAAGGTGGTTCCGATACTTCCTGTGGTGATAAAAGGGCCTCTCATGAATTCCAATCCTCTTAGAGCCTGTAAGGTGCCAATGATCTTCAGCAGGGTCCCCATTCTCCCATATGCTTTGCTGTCTCCATAGTGTAAGCTGCTTTCCGAACTCTAGATCTGTCTGGATGATGTCGCAACCACAGAGAAGGAACTGGACACTGTGGAAGTGCTGAAGGCCATTCAGAAAGCCAAAGACGTCAAGTCCAAACTGAGCAGCACAGAAAAGAAGGTGAGCAACCCTCCATCCAGCCAAGGATGCAGCTTTTGTTGGGGAAACTGAGCTGTGGGATCCCTCAGGGATGTCTGATTATTAGTGCCCCATGCCCCATTCCCTGGCCCCTGCCTATGAAACCTTAGGCTGGGTCCTCATGAGTGCTATGGTCTGGTAATGGTACTTTGTATGTGATTTGTCAGGTCATTTTCAACATCCTCTGGTTGGGGGAATGTTGAGCTCTTTCCTGCACATCCCTAGCCTTAACAGATCTGTTCTTCCTGTACCTTTTTCCCTCTTGGACTAACTCAGTACTCTTCCTCAGGTTGGTGAGGACTTCCGGCTCCCAACTGCTCCCTGCATCAGACCCAGCAGCTCCCCTCCCACTGCCGTTCCCACCTCAGCCTCCCTGCCTCAGCCTATCCTCTCCAACCAAGGTAATCATGAGCAGGTCCTGCTCCCAGCTGAGCTGCTCAGCTCTGCCTGGACCATAGGCAGGGGTGTGCTTGAGAGAAATGCTGGCACCTGCTTCCTACGGGCACAGGGAGGGTAGCACTTTTTGCAGGCTGGCTCCTTGGGTGGCACATGGCAGGGAGGTGCCTGGCCTGATTTCAGCACTGTTGTTTGCTTAGTGAGGACCCCCTATCCCTTTCTATCATGTCCAGTTCCTAGAGGGTACCATTGGGGTGTTGGAGAGAACTGAGCAGGCTCAGGCCGTTGATTCATACGTATCCATTTCCCTGTGGCCACCATGGGCAGGTCAGCTTCTAGAAAGTCAGGCCTTGTTTGGAGCCCTTGACCCTGTATAGAGAGCTTTTATTGTTGTTGTGATGCCTCTGTAGCACTCAAGGTATGGCCAAACCCCCAAATACTGCATTTATGGAACCAAGATGGGCTGCCTGTCCCCATGGACCCGTGGAAGTACAGTCCTTTTCAGCTGCCCGTTGTTGTGAGCATTTTCAAAGGGCTTTCACCTCTGAACCCAGGCATCCTCGGAGATGAGTGAGTGAACCAGGTGCCATGAGCGTGGCTGCCGGCCTGGCCCCGACAGAAGAGGGGCAGGTATGCCGTCCCAAGTGGAGCTGAGGCTCGGGACACTCGGGAAAGAACGCCACTCGCCCAGGCTCCTGGAGACGCAGAACTTGGTGTGAGGTCTTGGGAAACTAGTTTGGCCCTAGGTTTTAAGAACCAGAAATATATTTCTACTCCTTAATCTGGTGACCCCACTGGAGGAAACGTCTCTAGAGAGGGCTAAGATACCGGGGAAAGGGAAGTTCTCCCCACTAGCAGCACCAAGCTGTGGCGTGCACGCCAGGAAGGGCAGGGAAAGGCAGTTACGTCCCAGAACCCTCCACGGCAGTCCTGTCAGGGAGAGAAGACAGTGCAAGGAGACAGCACTTGCTTATGTTGAGGCAGAGCCCAGAGCACAGCAGCCTGAGGCACACTGATGTGCAGAAGTCATGAAAACGGACGGTAGAGCTGGGGGCCAGCACATTTACCATTGGCTTGTCAAACTTTTCACCAAAGTTTTGATTGCTTTTTTGTTTCTTTTTTTTTTTTTTTCATAAAAGAGCAAGAAAGTTTGGGTCTCTGTGAGGAAGTTTCCCTGACCTCTCTTCAGATCCCCACAGTATCAGTGAGCTACATAGAAAGCATGCAACCATAGACGTCTGGGGCAGGGCAGTAGTCCAGGCATAACCTGTCCTAGCACTGTGGAGTCAGTGTGTGCATGCGTGAGTACATGGTGCTGCGTGCATGCGTGGGTGCATGGGTGCATGGAGAAGCAAGTGAAGAGTAAGCTGGCCAAGAGCAGACCCCAGCAGGCAGGAGGAATGGGTGTCTCCTCCAGGCCACAACTGCCAGCAGCCACTGTACCTTGTGGTTTGAAGTCTCTGCAGCAGCCTGGGGCGAGCCTCATCTACCCCTTCCTTGCTGCCCTTTCACCCCTGGGTGCTCTGTAGTCTGCCCCCCCTTCCCAGTCATTGGACACTGAGAGATGTTGTCCCATATTTACACCTCTTGTAAATAAAACTACAGTGGATGTCTGTGTGTGCACATCTCTTTCCTTTGGGCGAGAAATAACAAAGGTCAGACCCTGTCTGAGGACTCCTGGTGTCCCCTATCCCATCTGCTGAGTGGCCCTTTCTGACCACTTGTTTGTTCAGGCCGTGGTCCAGGAAGGAAGTGGACAGAGTCCTGTCTGCATTTCCTCATGCCCAAACAAGGCTGGGGGTGGTGGGGGGTAGTGGCAAGAAAAGACTACTTTTTTTAATTTTTTATTTTTTTGTCCTCACAAATGTGAGGCACCCACATGTATGTGTGTTTGGCCATGTGCTACTGGAGCTGGCCTGGGTGGACAGGAATTTTTGTGTATGAGAACAGCTTTACTAACCTACCCTGGGCACTCAAGGTCTGCCTGAGGTGGGTGCTGCCGGGAAACCCCAGTCCCTGATCATCACAGCCGTGAGAGCAGTGGAAGATTGACAGGGTCAGTGTCCAAAATGCCAGAGTTCATTCCCCAGCTCTGTCAGGAGGCTGAGAGGAGGCCGTGCTGTAGACGTGATTAGAAGCAGGCAGCTGAGTTCCTGTTCCATTCTCCTGGCCCTGAGACCCAAGCGACTTGTAGCCTCTTGGAAGCTGTTTTCTCAACCATAGAGTGGATACCTCCTAACATCATGGATTCTAAGATGCACACATTCCACCCTGTGACTTCTCTGAAATTGAGATGCGTCTTTCAGTCAGTGGCGTCCCCTAGTTGCTGTCAGCCAGCTGGTAATCGTGATGGAGCCGTGGGAATCCCTTCCGTGGACATCTACTATGACCAGGATGCCACCTTATCCACACGTAGATTTGATGAAATGTGGTAAATAACGAGAGGCGCGTGAGCTGATGCTGGGGAGGTGCTTGGCACTGCCGAGGAGGCTACGCCCATTAGTCGGCAGGCAGGCTGCTTCCTGCAGCCTGAGTGGGGCTCCAGGATGGTCCTCTAGGAACATGCAGCCGTGCGGGGGCACAGGCAGAGCAGTCTGGGAACACTTTTAGGACTTGAAGGACGGGTTGGGTTAAGGTACTTCAGCCGCAGTGCCAACATCAGCAAAGCCTAGGGTGCTCGGTGCATGTCTGTCTGCTCACCCCCTGCCTCGCAGCTCACCCCCTGCCTCGCAGCCTCTGCTGCTTAGCTTCATGGGGGCATCTGGGCTTGGGCTGCCTGCTTACCCTTTGGGCCGAAGACCTGGACTCTGTGAGTTGCCCTGTTGTAGGCAGCAGTCCAGCTGAACATGACACATGTGGGGCTCTTGAGGCTACAGTCATTTGATTGGGCCATGGTGGCCATCTAGTGAGGAAGTCAGGCTGTGGAAGGATAAGTCTTCCAGACCAGCTAGCTGCAGTTTGAAACATTTGCTTGTTGTTGTTTTTGTTGTGTTTTCAGTCGGTGGGGAAGGGGAGATTCTTCCTTAGCCAGTTGCAGTCTGGGGTGAAGGAACGGCTCCAGACAGGCTGTTCATGCCTCAGTGTAGCTTCAGTAACCAGTGCATTTCGGGTAAAGTAGGCAGTGGTGCAGGGCAGTCGCAGGGCACCCTGGGAAAGCAGTCCTGCTGTGCTCAGCACTGAAGGAATCCTGGCGAAGGGGGCTGCACTGGACTTTGTGAGCCCTGCAGAGATGCCAGAGGAGAGCACAGGGTCACTTGTAGTCCTTTCTCTGGACAGTGTTCCAACACGTCCAAAGCTATGGATAAATACATCACCAAGATGCTTTTCTGACAGGTAGACCAGAGCTCGTTCCCCAGTACTCGTCTCTTCCTAGTTAGGCTGGGCCAGGCTGTGTGGTCTAACCACTTGACACAAGTGGTCTCCGTGTCACTTTGTCTCTTTGTGCAAGCGTTGTTTTATATGTTGCATCTATTGGCCCTCCTTCCATGGGGTGTCTGTTCATATCTTTACCTTCTCTTACAGTTCTCACACAGCTCGCTTCCCATTTTGTTCTGTAAGAGCACTTTATAGATTGAGACATAGATCTTTGTTTATATTCCAGACACTTCTTTCTCTGTGCTTTTTCCTGTCTTTGGAATGTACCTCTAGAGGATTGGTCTTTATGACTCCCTCCCCTGCTTGTCTGCTCAAGTAGCCTCTCCCTCACACTAGAGAGAAGCCACTGGCTGCATCCTGTTACTGAGGAGTTACTGAATTACTGCATTTCTTTTCTGTGACCCATATGATGATTTGGGATCTGGCTAGTGCCTGGCCGTGCCATGAGCCCAAGGCCTAGCCTCTTCTTGAACAGCTGCTCTTCCTGCCCACCTGCCCACCCCGTCTCTGCAGGTATCATGTTCGTACAGGAAGAGGCCCTGGCCAGCAGCCTCTCATCCACGGATAGTCTGCCACCTGATGACCGGCCCATTGCCCAAGCCTGCTCTAACTCCATGGGATCTCTCCCCACAGGACAGGTAATGCCCTCCCCTGCTCAGGGGACTCTTTCCTCAGCCATGCTGCTACTGTCTAACATTGCTCACACTGAGGTATGGCCTGGTTGGGGTGTGGCACATGTGGCGAGGGCTTCTGGGTACTTTGTGTGTTGTGTAGTCTTCTCTTGGATGTGTCTCTAAGTTGGGTCTGAGACCAAGTGCTTAAGGGTTTGAGTTTGGCCTCCTCCACCCCACAGGAATGGGCATGGGCAGTACTTTCTCTTGGGCCCTGAGGGCAAGGGGAGGTGGGCATTCTTTGGGCACACATAGGCTAGATGTCCGAGGGGAATCTCCCCTAATGCCTAGCGCCCCAGAGCCCGCTCTGTCCTTTCCCACATGTGACTCCAGCTCTTCTTAGTAGTTGCTGTTTAAGCTTTCGGAACCCATTTCCGTGCCCCTTGAAAAGAGAGATGGAAAAATGAGTGTCTACTGCTGTGTGCGTGATGCCTGGGCCTTTCTGCTCCATTATTCTGCACAGCGAGGGTCATGGTCAGTGATGCTAAGGCTGTTTGCAGAGGTTTTGTCTGCCCCACCTCCTGAAGATTGGCACCTTAGAGAGAGTAAGATCCTTGATCTAGGCCTAACCTGGTATGCAGGAAGAACTGGGGTCCTTGCCAGAACCAGTTCCCATCATGTGCACTGCTGCCTGCCTGGGGCCAGACCAAGCAAAGCACCTGATCCCTTGGGTGGCATAAAGGTCCCCCAGGTGCCAGACATCCATGGAAATAGGCTCCGGTCCATTGATGTGCATGTAGGTCAGGGCAGGCAGGTGCAAACACAGCAAGTTCCGAGCCCACCCAGAGTAGAAGATGGAGGAGGGAACAAGGCACTTTACAGGCAGCTGAGGGCCAGCACCCAGGGAGTGCTAAGGAACAGCTGCAGCAGTGGCTCACTCTTCTCTCCTCTGTCAGGTGGCCGCTGAAGACTTAAGGGACTTGCCAGGAGCCGTTGGCGGTGTGAGGTAAGGAAGAGGTGAGAGGCAGCGGGGCCGGCTGCACAGCTTTGGTGCTCCCTGCTGCAGACGGAGCAGCCAGTGCTGCCTGTTGTCAGGAGTCTCTCTCATCACGCGCACTTGAGACAAGCTCCACCTGCTTCTCAGCTACCTAATGACATCTTCCACCAGGAGCTGGCCAGTCAGAGCCAGTGCGAGTCAGAGCCTGGCCTGTGCTGAGCTGAAGATACGGTGTTCTCTCTCTCTGAGTTCTTTGCTTTTTGCAACAGGGTCTCATTTAGCCCGGACTGGCCTAGATCTTGCTATACAGCCTAGACTGGCCTCAAACGCATGGCATCCCTCCTCCCTCAGTCTCCGTAGATAGGCCTACAGAAGCAGCCACCCACTACTATTACTAGTAGTCTTTTTTGTTTGTTTTGTATTTGTTTTTTGTTGGTTTTTGTTTTGTCTTTGAGACAGGGCCTTGGTGTAGCCCTGGCTGTCCTGGAACTTGTTTTGTAAACCAGGATGGAAAGATTGGTCTGTCTCTACCTCCTGTTGGCAGCAGTGATGAAAGTGTAGGCCGTCATGCTGGTCCTGCTTCTCTATGTTGTTAGCTTTGTTTCTTTTTCTGGGAGTGTCGGTGCACTGCTCTAATCGCAGCACTCAAGAGACGAAAACAAGCACCTCTCTCTAGGTTCGAGGCCAGCCTGGCATACACTGCAAGTTTCAGAGCAGCTAGGACTACATAGAGATCCTGTCTCAAAACAGACAAACAAGCATTGTTTATTTTTATCTTAAGTGTTTGAGTGTTTACCTACGTGTGTGTGTGTGTGTGTGTGCGTGTGTGTACCACATGTATTCTTGGCGCCTCTGGAGACCAAGACGGCATCACATATCCTGTAACTAGAATTCAAGATGGTTGCTAGCTACTGTATAGGTGCTGGGAAACAAACCTCGATTCTCTGCAAGAACTCTGAGTCCCTAACTGTTGAGCTGTCTGTTAAGCCATGGTCATTACATGCCCAAATGATTGTTTGAACAAAATTACATGGGCAGGGCCAGCACACACATCATGAAATAGGAACTCCTTGGCCCTTTGCAGAAGTCTATTCTTTTTTTTTTTTTTAAAGATTTATTTATCTTATGTAGGTGAGTACACTGTGGCTGTCTTCAGACACACCAGAAGAGGGCATCATATCCCATTACAGATGGTTGTGAGCCATGTGGTTGCTGGGATTTGAACTCAGGAACTCTGGAAGAGCAGTCAGTGCTCTTAACCGCTGAGCCATCTCTCCAGCCCCGAAGTCTATTCTTATTTATTTGTTTATTTGTATGCTTAAATGATTAAAAATCATTTAATGTTAAATGATTTTTGGATTTTTGTCGTTGTTGTGACAGTGTTTCTCCATGTAGCCCTGGTTGTTCTGGAAGTCACCCTGTAGATCAGGCTGACTTCGAACTCACATCCCCTGCCTCCCTCTCCTGAGTGCTAGAAGTAAAGTTAACGTAAAGTTAACATACACCACCACCGCCTGGCTTGGTTGATTGATTGACGATTGACTTTTGAGGCTGGATCTCTATATAGCCCTGGCTGGTGCAGACCCACTGTATAGACAGGCCGGTTGCTCTACCATACCTGGCTACAGAATCGTATTTCTTTCACAGTGGCTGTACCATTGTATATTTCTTTTTCTTTTTCTTTTTCTTTCTCTTTTTTTTTTTTTTTTTTTTTGAGTTGGGGACTGAACTCAGGGCCTTGCGCTTTTTTGGCAAGGTCTTTACCCCTTAGGTAAATCCCCAACCCCCCCAATCGTATTTCTAAGGCCAAGAGGGACTGAAACTTAGATGAAAAGATCCCACCCAGCTTGACTTATTGCCCTGGAAAACCAGTCTGTCCCTAGAAGTAGCTGTTTTTCAACAAAGATGTATACCTCATTGCCTCTGTGACACCTGGCCGCATCCGAAGGACAGAAGCTGACATAGCACTTTTGTTGTGGTAGCCACCTGACAGGCTCAGCTGTATGAGAGGCTCAGGAGACCATTCATTGGCTTCCCAGGGTTAGGGTACTACCCTGGGATGCAATGCCCCTGTGTCCCTGACCCAGTCTCTTCTTGCACAGCCCAGATCATGCAGAGCCAGAGGTTCAGGTGGTGCCTGGGTCCGGCCAGATCATCTTCCTGCCCTTCACTTGCATTGGCTACACAGCCACCAACCAGGACTTTATCCAGCGACTCAGCACACTGATCCGCCAGGCCATTGAACGGCAACTCCCTGCCTGGATTGAGGCTGCCAACCAGCGAGAGGAAGCCCATGGTGAACAGGGGGAGGAAGAGGAGGAAGAGGAGGAAGAGGATGTCGCTGAGAGCCGCTACTTTGAAATGGGACCCCCAGACGCAGAGGAAGAGGAGGGGAGTGGCCAGGGAGAAGAGGATGAGGAAGACGAGGACGAGGAGGCCGAGGAGGAACGCCTGGCTCTGGAGTGGGCCCTGGGCGCTGATGAGGACTTCCTGCTGGAGCACATCCGCATCCTCAAGGTGCTGTGGTGCTTCCTGATCCACGTGCAAGGCAGCATCCGCCAGTTCGCTGCCTGCCTTGTGCTCACCGACTTCGGCATCGCTGTCTTTGAGATCCCACACCAAGAGTCCCGAGGCAGCAGCCAGCACATCCTCTCATCGCTGCGCTTCGTCTTCTGCTTCCCGCACGGCGACCTCACCGAGTTTGGCTTCCTCATGCCGGAGCTGTGTCTGGTGCTCAAGGTGCGGCACAGTGAGAACACGCTCTTCATCATCTCAGACGCTGCCAACTTACACGAGTTCCATGCTGATCTGCGCTCCTGCTTTGCGCCACAGCACATGGCCATGCTGTGCAGCCCCATCCTCTACGGCAGCCACACCAGCCTGCAAGAGTTCTTGCGCCAGCTGCTCACCTTCTACAAGGTGGCCGGTGGCTCTCAGGAGCGCAGCCAGGGCTGCTTCCCTGTCTACCTGGTGTACAGCGACAAGCGCATGGTGCAGACGGCTGCCGGGGACTACTCGGGCAACATCGAGTGGGCCAGCTGCACGCTGTGCTCCGCAGTGCGGCGTTCCTGCTGCGCACCCTCTGAGGCCGTCAAGTCTGCCGCCATCCCCTACTGGCTGCTGCTCACCTCCCAGCATCTCAACGTCATCAAGGCCGACTTCAACCCCATGCCCAGTCGTGGTACCCACAACTGTCGCAACCGCAACAGCTTCAAGCTTAGCCGCGTCCCGCTCTCCACCGTGCTGCTGGACCCCACTCGCAGCTGCACCCAGCCACGGGGAGCCTTCGCCGATGGCCATGTGCTCGAGCTGCTTGTTGGCTACCGCTTTGTTACCGCCATCTTTGTGCTGCCCCACGAGAAATTCCACTTCCTGCGAGTCTACAATCAGCTCCGCGCCTCACTGAAGGACCTGAAGACTGTGGTCATCGCCAAGAATCCTTCCGCTAGGCCGAGAACCCAAGGCCCCCTCGCGGGTGGCCAGCCTGCCAAGAGCAGGGCCAGGTGAGATGAGCGCAGGCTGTTGGGATCTGGGTGTGGGATTGGCTTGGGTGTGGTCTCTGGGCCTTCGTTCTCCGTGGGAGTCTCCCTCTCTTTCCCTTTCCCACTTCTCTGAGCACTGACCTGCCTCAGCCTTTGCCTCCATGAACTCAGTGCTGAGCGCTCCAGATCTCCAGAGCCTTAAAAGCAGCCCAGGTAAGCTGTTCCGTGCAGGATGGGTCAAGGAAACCAGCCCAGTCTACCAGTGGGGAACATCAACTTGTACCCTGACCCTCCCGCTGCCTCTCGTGTGTGCACACGAGCGTAGTTTCTGGTGTCATCTTTCTCCTCCACAGCAGTTCACCCAGTGGCCGGCTCTGCCAGCTTGGAGCGTTCCAGGGCCCCGTTCTTGAGACCACCTAGCGGGCTTTTTTTTTTTTTAAGCATAAAGTTCTTGTCAGGAAGGACTGAGTTATGTCTAACTCGGAAGCCCCTCACAAAGAACCTTCTGAAGATCCAGATGTATGGGTGGCCGTCTTTCCTTCAGGAGAGATCGAGGTCCTTGGCAGGAAGAAGCTGGCAGCTTTAACTTGTTCTCACACTCACCATCCTCTTGTGGGGACCCCTGCTCTCTGTTGCTGGATTCCCCACTTATAAGGGGAGGATCTAAAGAGCTCATGGTTCTCTATCCTGGCAAAAGGCTGAAACCCTGTCTTCACCTCAGGCTCGCTCTCTCCTCTCAGTCAGTCCCCAGCTGATGGTCTGAGCTTTCAACTCTTAAGCTGAATCCAGTGCCCTCTTACCCCTGTACAGAGCTGCTGCCCTTCCCTTCCCTCGCCACAGGAGGTTTGGGTGGCATGCACCTTGTCCTTCTTCCAAGCTGTCACAGACCTAGCCTGCTCCTGGGACTGCCGAGGACCAGGCCCCTAAAGCTGTATCTGCACAGCCATGGCAGCAGGAGAGTAGCTTCTGGGGTGTTTGGACAAATGCAAGGTCAGGGCCCTAGGGATTATAGCAGTTGGACTGGATCTGATGGACAGAGAGAGCAGCGTCCAGAGGAGCCCACTTCTTCGTTCAGTGTGGCCCCATGGGCTGATGCTGGAAACTCCCAGCTCCCATGAGAGTGAAGCTTTTGAGCATAAGTATGACTGGGATAGAGCAGTGACGCCCCAGCATGGCTGTGCAGTGGTAGCCGAGAAGTCCCCAGGCCACCTAAAGATACCCCAAAACAAACTGAGGACCACTTTGAGTCTCGTGTCCCACCTCCACTTGCACACACACACCCAGACACGTTCCCTGCTCTGTGTGGTAGATCTCCCAGTGACCCTAAGGGCAGCACATCCTGGGTGGCTGTCCATCATGCTCTGGTACTTGCATATATGACTTTCTATGGGTACATGCTTAGTTGGCTTTTCTTGGATCTCTGGGACAGTGCTGAGCAGCGGCTGCAGGAGACCCCAGCAGAAGCTCCCGCTCCAGTTCCGCCTCCAGCTGCAGTCCCACCAACAGCTTCAGCCCCAGCCGCAACAGAGGCTGCAGCTCCCGCAGGGGCTGCAGCCGCATCTGCAGCAGAGGCTCCAGCCGCAGCAGAGGCTCCAGCCGCAGCCACATCTGCAGCAGGGGCTCCAGCCGCAGCAGAGGCTCCAGCCGCAGCCGCATCTGCAGCAGAGGCTCCAGCCGCAGCAGAGGCTCCAGCCGCAGCCGCATCTGCAGCAGGGGCTCCAGCCGCAGCAGAGGCTCCAGCCACAGCCGCATCTGCAGTAGGGGCTCCAGCCGCAGCAGAGGCTCCAGCCGCAGCCGCATCTGCAGCAGGGGCTCCAGCCGCAGCAGAGGCTCCAGCCGCAGCCGAATCTGCAACAGAGGCTCCAGCCGCAGCCGAATCTGCAGCAGAGGCTCCAGCCGCAGCCGAATCTGCAGCAGAGGCTCCAGCAGCCGCAGAGGCTTCAGCTCCAGCCGGGCCTCCAGCAGGGGCTCCGGCTCCAGCCGGGCCTCCAGCAGGGGCTCCGGCTCCAGCGGGGGCTCCAGCGGGGGCTCCGGCAGGGGCTCAGGCTCCAGCGGGGGCTCAGGCTCCGGCTCCAGCGGGGGCTCAGGCTCCGGCTCCAGCGGGGGCTCCGGCTCCGGCTCCAGCGGGGGCTCCGGCTCCGGCGGGGGCTCCGGCTCCGGCAGGGGCTCAGGCTCAGGCTCCAGCGGGGGCCCACGCAGAGGTCCCTGCCCAGTACCCAAGTGAGCGCCTAATCCAGTCCACGTCTGAAGAGAATCAGATCCCTTCTCACTTGCCAGTCTGCCCATCACTCCAGCACATCGCCCGTCTTCGGGGGCGCGCCATCATTGACCTCTTTCACAGCAGCATTGCCGAGGTATGGCCAGGTGCTGGCCCAGGTGACTGGCACTTGTCCCAGTTAGTCCCGAGGGTAGGGTATAGTTTGTGTTAGGACAGCCTCACGTCCCAGATTTCTCTTGGCATAATGTGGTCTTGAGCTCCGTCTGCTCACAGGATTAAGGATCTGGGTCAAGAGGTCTTCCACTCAGCTAGCCAGGTGTGCCCTCTGTCATACCTGGCTCTGGGCGTCCCTGGCCCAGGTCTACATCCCCATGCTTCCTCCTTTTCTCCCTCCTCTCTGCTGAGTTTATTTGAAAAATGTGATGAGCTTTCTGTCTCTCTTCGCCCAACGCCTGCCAGGAACCACATTAGCCAGACTCTCAGAAAGGGAGGGGTCTGCGGCCTGGAGTTTGCACTCAAGTGTGGTCCAGAGGAAGGGGTGTGGCCTGCCCCACCCTCCTCTGCTGCAGGCTCCCACATAACCTCTCTGCCCAGGTTGAAAACGAGGAGCTAAGGCACCTCCTGTGGTCGTCAGTGGTGTTCTACCAGACCCCGGGGCTGGAAGTGACCGCCTGCGTGCTGCTGTCCACCAAGGCTGTGTACTTTATACTGCATGATGGCCTCCGCCGATACTTCTCTGAACCGCTGCAGGGTAGGTGCTCTAGCCTGACCTCTCCTGGACCAGGGGCAGGTTAAGAGCCAACCATGGACTTGGGTGGAAGCCCCTCACCTGAGAGAGGGTTTCCGACAGCACCTCCCTCTTAGACCCTACAAAGACCTAGGGCTGACCGTGAATGCGCCATGCTAGGGAACGTGGGAACTGGCTGACACATGCAGGCATGTGGCAGCCTCCGTCCCTTGGATCTCAGTAGGAGTCTCATGCAGTGGCCTGGTGACTCCACCAAGCTAAGCAGATGAGGCTCCTACACCACACCCACTGTCCCCCAGGTCCTCCATGTGTGCAGGTGGTGCTGGCTCTCTGCCAGGCGGCATTCCAGCTGGACGCAGTTAACCATAGCCTCTTCTCCACCACAGATTTCTGGCACCAGAAAAACACTGACTATAACAACAGTCCTTTCCACATCTCTCAGTGCTTTGTGCTCAAACTCAGTGACCTGCAGTCAGTCAACGTCGGCCTTTTCGATCAGTACTTCCGGCTGACGGGTAAGTGACATGATGTGTTTGTCCCGTTTGGGTGAAGGCCAGTGTCACCAGTGGGCTTCCACCTCGCACATGTAGGTACAGCATCACATGACACATTATCTCCACTGACAAGCCGGCTACTGGGGTAGGAGGAAGCAACTTGAGGAACTGCTGAGAAGGCAGGACTCCCACCCCACGGTTTGCGGCAGGAGCTGAGTGTACAGGGAGCAGCAGAATGGGCCTTGGGCTTAGGGGCAGGATGTTTCTGACTCATACTTCCTGAAAGGAGAAAGCTAAGCTCTTTCCCTAATGCCTCTATCCCCTTTCAGAAAAATGTCTCAGCCCTTCCTGCCTGAGATATGGCCATCTCCCATGATGCCCTCCCACGTGGACCCTGTCGGGACCTGGCAGGGGTGGGAACGGTGGCCTATACCTGTGACCAGCCCCTTCTCGTGCAGGCTCTTCGCCGACGCAGGTGGTCACATGCTTGACTCGAGACAGCTACCTGACACACTGCTTCCTGCAGCACCTTATGCTAGTGCTGTCCTCCCTGGAACGTACACCTTCACCCGAGCCTATTGACAAGGACTTCTACTCAGAATTTGGGGACAAGAATACAGGTACCATGTCCACACCCAGAGCCCTCACTGCCTCTGTCTCTACCTTTCCCTTGTCTCTGCCTCGCTGGCCCGCTCTCTGTGGTCCTCCCCATGGCAGAGGCCATCCCAGCAGTCCGAAGCCGGCAGCACATCTGCCTCTCAGCCCTGGGCTCTAGCTTGGAGCCCCCTCGACTACTCTCATTAGAGTCTGGGGTAGTGTGGGCTGCTGTTGCTTCTGATTGCACCACAGGCCTGCTCAGACACCCCCATGTCTCTTCCTGCAGGGAAAATGGAGAACTATGAGCTGATCCATTCCAGCCGCGTGAAGTTCACCTACCCCAGTGAGGAAGAGGTCGGGGACCTGACCTATGTTGTGGCACAGAAGATGGCTGACCCTGCAAAGAATCCAGCCCTCAGCATCTTATTGTACATCCAGGCCTTCCAGGTGATCACACCCCAGTTTGGGCGGGGCAGGGGCCCACTACGCCCTAAGACACTCCTACTGACCAGTGCTGAGATCTTTCTCCTGGACGAGGACTACATCCACTATCCATTGCCTGAATTTGCCAAAGAGCCACCACAGAGGGACAGATACCGGCTAGACGATGGCCGCCGTGTCCGGGATTTAGACCGGGTGCTCATGGGCTACAATCCCTACCCACAGGCCCTCACTCTTGTTTTTGATGACACGCAGGGCCACGACCTCATGGGGAGTGTCACCCTGGATCACTTCGGGGAGATGCCGGGTGGCCCTGGTAGGGCTGGGCAGGGCCGGGAGGTGCAGTGGCAAGTGTTTGTGCCCAGTGCTGAGAGCCGAGAAAAGCTGATCTCACTGCTCGCACGGCAGTGGGAAGCGCTCTGTGGCAGGGAGCTGCCTGTGGAGCTCACTGGCTAGTGCGCGGGCAGCCCGGCCTCCTGCCGTGTCCAGCCAATCCTGGCACCTGTGAGGCGGGCGGGGAAGCGAGCCTTCTGGGTTCTTTCTAAGGTTTTCTCTTCTCCCTTGGTTCCTACATCGATTGCCCATGGCCCCCACACATGTGCCCGGCTCCCACAGAGAGTGTGGACATGTGTGTTCAGTTAACCCTTCCTAATGCCGGGAAGAAGTCTGCCCACCCCACCACAGCATCCTTGTGTCCTTAGCGTCCCTTGTGTCGCCTGCCTCTGAAGTGGCATGGCCAGACAGGCCAGCATTGTTTGTCTGTGATGATGCTGCTCTCAGCGTGGCGCTGTGGACCTGGTAACCCCGCGTCCTTCCTGAGGTGTTGAGTTCAGTCCTTGTTGCTGTCACTGTGGGTGTTTGCTGCCCATTGCAAGGCTGGTAGCAGGAGTAGCCAGCTCCCATTCTGTGGGCTTTTCCAAACCAGAGGACAGCCCATGGAGTTCCCAGGTCATGGGTCCAAGAGCCAATGCAGGGGACCTAACGCCGCCTGCCAGCACCGAGTATAATTCCTGTTGCCTCTGTTCTCTATTCTAATAAAATGGAGTTTGACACAACCTGCGTCTTCAAGGTTATAGATAACTGGGGTCCCAAAAGGGCGTCAACCAAAGGCATGGGGAGACTGGAGACAAGAAAAGAGAGGAGGGGAAGGCGGGAGGGTCCCCAGGACAGAGCCATGCTGAGCTGTGGTCAAACCAGGGGCCTAGGTAAAGAGTAGTCCATGCAGCTCTTCAGGGCCCCCCTCTACAGCCACCAACAGTCTCCATCACTTGCTCAGGGCGTCCTGCATCCCGGTCTAAGGGTGAGGCCTGAAGACCGCGATTGCTACTGGGTGGGACCAGGTCTGGTGAGGGTGACAAGCAATAGAGGTGGACTGGAGGGTGCACAGTGGCAAGGTGGGGCCCTGCCAAGTAAGACCTAGGATTTCTCAGCCCCCGTACCCCACCCTTCCTCCACTTCTTTCCCACCACTACATCAGGGCCTGTTCACCCACCCCTCACCTCATCAGAGAAAGGCGGGGTTGTGGGAGAGGTAGATTAGACTGGCTGACAGGCCCCAGGTTGTTTGTCTAGTAGGTGTGTGTGTGTGTGTGTGTGTGTGTGTGGTGTCTGTATGTGGTATATATAGTATGTTCAATGTTTCTGTGTGTGTGTGTGTGTGTTCCCAAGATTCCAGCATGGAGAGCCTGATGCCTCAGAAAGGGTGTGCAATGTGGATAAAGCAGCAGCTAAGTTCCCCGAGAAAGGATTTCTTACTGTCTATGCCCCTCTAGCCAGACCTCAAAGGCCAACCCAGTCCTCTACACTGGGAAGGTGGGCATGCCAAGGGAGAACAGGCAAGCCTGAGGTGTGGGTTCCATCCCTAGCACCACATAGCATCCATTCACAGATGCAGGGGTGTGGTAACACTCTATAACCCCAATGCAAACAGGAAGATGAGATCCAGGCAGGACAAGAGTGTAAGGCCAGCTTGTTACAGAGACCCTGTCTCAGAGGAAGGCGGTGGAGAGAAATAGAGAAATCGGCAATAGCAAGTAGAGCCTCCCACACCCAGCCCAGCAGCCTCCAGCCTGGTCCTAAGGATGCCTAACTGGAGGCGGTTGTGTCCCAAGCATAAAGGGAGCTGAAGTCCCTGGGTGCCCTGAGCCTGTGGTCCTCTAACAATGACAATAACAGGCAGAGGTAACCGTCTTCAGCTGCAGGTGCTGGCGCACGCCTTTAATTCCAGCACTCAGGAGGCAGACTCACGTGGGTCTCTGAGTTCAAGGCCAGCCTGAGAGAGCTCTAGGACAGCCAGGGCATAGCCATCTCAAAACAAAAAACTACTTCATTTTATTCCTTGTCTCTTCTGCAGCACATCTGTGTCAGCCCAGATCTTTCTTCTCCTTTCTTCTCCTGTTCTTTCTCAGCTGACACTCCAGGAGAGGCAAAAAGCAAACTATTAAATACGGCAGTGCCAACTGATTGCCAGCACCAGAGGAGCTGAAATCAGGCCCTAGGCTGCCCCGAAGCCTGGGGTCAGGTCAAAGAAGTGCTCTGAACCTCCATTAAAGGAAAACCCAGGCCAGGCTGGGGCTTGAGTGTGAAGCACCCGCAACATGCACTAGGCCAACAACTCACACAGCCTTAAACTAGTTAAACGTAGCAGAGTTGGGGCTGGAGAGATGGCTCAGAGGTTAAGAGCACTGTCTGCTCTTCCAGAGGTCCTGAGTTCAATTCCCAGCAACCACATGGTGGCTCACAACCACCTATAATCAGGTCTGGTGCCCTCTTCTGGCCTGTAGTTGCATACATGCAGGCAGAAAGCTGTATGATGTATACATAATAAATAAATAAATTTTAAAAAAAGTAGCAGAGTTTATCTGAGAAAAGAAAACCTACTTCTTGGATCAGGCAGCACTGAGAAGGACAGCCCCCAAAAAGACCAGGCTACAGGGGACAGAAAGGACTGTTGTACTCATTAACTAGTTGGCCAGTTAATGAGAAAGCCTGCCGCACTCACTGAAGCCCCAGGCTACAACCGAGATCTATGCGTCTGGTTTGTGGGCACAGCAAGAGATTTTAGTCCAAACCAATTAGCTTCAACACCAGAGATCACACCTACCCGGGAAAAGGAAGCAACATGGACCTTACCCAAAGGGAAAAGAGGCAGAGTAGAAAAGGAAAATGTACGGGGATGTGAGAAGGAAAGAAGATTCCAGGAAAGGAGCAGAGGCTCTCCCTAAAGCTGCAGCCTGACTGCGGTTTCCTCTCCCCAACAGGGCTACCTGATCTGCCCTCAGTGGGGAAAAAAAAATGCACCGAATCCTGCAGAGACTTGATGCTCCAGGAGGTCCCTACCCTCTGAGAGGAGAAGGGGAAGGGGCCTGGGGAAGGGACTCTGTGAGGGAGGACCGGGTAGTGTTTGAAAAGTAAATAAATAGATTTGGGCGTGGTGGGCACAGCTTTAATCCCGCACTCGGGAAGGCAGAGGCTGGTGGATATGCGTGAGTTCTAGGCCAGCCTGGTCTACTGAGTTCCAGAACAGCCAGGGCTACACAGAGAAACCCTGTCTCAGGAAGACAAAAAATGAAAACGAAACAAAATAACAAAACAAAACAAACAAACAAACAAAAAACCAGCAACAAAGCCCTTAAGTCTTTTAATAAATGGGGACTGGTGACTGAGAAGTCTGTACACAAGTTCTTGGGTGTGCTTTTTTTTTTTTTTTTTTTAACACTTTTTAATGAAAGTTCAGTATTACTTCATACCGGCCAGTCCTCAAGTTCTTTACTGCTTTGAATCCGTGAATCCTGGGCTTGCCTGAGTGGAGGTCCCCAAAAGACTAAAGGAACCCCTCAGGCTGTGCTCTGTGGCTTTACCCAGTCATTACTGCCATCTGAGCGGAGTTGGGGACGTCACAGACACCCACCACAGGCATGGAAAGGATTGAAGTGTCATAGGCGATGGAACCTAGGCTGTGGCTGCTGCGTTAGAGGTGGGCTCAGGGAGGCCATGAGGCTGCTAAGGGGAGACCAGTCTGAGAGGCCAGCATGGTGTTTCCGTCTCTCCTGGAGTTGGACCGAAAGACTGAGGTAGCTGGCTGCCTAACAACCCTCTCCTAGCCACCAGAACCCCAAAGCCTCTGAATGAGAAGCCGGCTTGACAGATGCAGGGAAAATTATTTATCGGTGTTTGAATTTGCTTCAGAATCTCCCCTAGACCCCGGGCAGATGGCTAATGGTGTCTGAACCTCCAGACCATGATGCCAGGGAGCTGTGTCCTGGGCCAGGAAGCCCCGAGCAGGGCCCAGGTCGTCCATGTGGGGGTCACTGGCCAGCGTCTTCCCTTCCGCCTGCGGGCTGCTGATAGGGAGGAGGAAATCCTGGTGGGTTCCTGTGGGGGTGAGCTGACGGATAGCTTTTAAAGCGGCTGCTCACCCACCCCGTCCTTCCCCCTTCCTCATGCCTGCCTCTCGGAGCTCACGAACTTCCCACTGTTACAATCACTGTCTCCACACTACTTTTGTCTCGGACAGCGGACCTGCCTGCTATGGCCGAGCCCCGAATCCTCCTTTGGCTCTGCATCCTGGTCCTCTGCCTGGCAGGCTCCGGCTTCATCAGAGGGCAGACGGTGAGTGGGAGCCAGGGTCAGGGACCAGGGAGGGACTGTAATGGTTGGTGTTAGATGGGCTGGGGGGGATTAAACGTCAGCTCTGCCAGGCTGAAGTCTGTGGCTGCTCTACTGAAGTTTGAAGGCTTCGGTAACTCCCTCTCCTCTATGTCTGGCTAGCTGGTCATGTACTAAGGGCAGTCATCCTGGGTTCCCCAGCTTGTGAGTGAACAGGGACAGAGCCAGTCTCATCCTCCTAGGCTCTCTTCCCAGACTGAGAACATAGTCTGTGCGGCCCTCACCTGGGGTTTTTAAATGTGATCATTACCTGTCCTCTGGGAACTATAAACCAAGGGGCTCGTTCAGAACCCGGCTACATATATGCCTGTAACCAGCACCACACTTGTCTGGAAGGAGTGAGAGTCACCCACCTTCCATGCCACTGGGCAGACAGCAACCAACACCAATGTCCTTAAGTCTCAGAGATGCCCCCTCGCCAGCTTGTTTGTTTCTCTTGTTAGCAATCCAAGGCCTGAGGAGAACAGAAACAAGCTGTTCCCTCTGGAGCCATGGTTAGGGCCACAACCTGTGGTTTGTACTCAGGCCTGCGACTCCCCACACAGTGCGCTGAGTAGACAGGGCCTCGTGAGGAGTTGTAGCACGGCTCTGGCGGCTCTGGGGTCCAAGAGTGCCAGAATGACTGTCCCGGGTCCCCCCCAGTCTGCATCTGCTGTGTCAGTTTTGGGAAGAGCTTCCCGCAAGTGTGGAGACTGAGTTCAGATCTGTAGCTGGGAGCTTCCCTCATGAGACCAAGTTCTTCTACTTCTTAGGCAGCTCCCAATGCTCCCGTGGCAAAGGGAGGGGGTCCACCACCAGGTTGCCGTGGAGCACTTCATCTTTATACTCCCTATGGTCCTGTGGAAAAAGGATTTCAGGGCCAGGCCAGGGCTGGGTGGAGCAGGTGGGACACTAGAACGAATATGATGGAAAACCACAAGCTCTCAGGGTTGTGCCAAGCTGGAAAGCACCTGCCACATGTGTTCTGGGCAATGGGGACAGAGGTCAGTGAGAAATCTCGTCTTGGAGGTTTGCTTTTTGTCAGAGACCTGGTGTGGTTCTGAACGGTCCTAAGTCTGTAATTCTGAGACAGAGGCCCTGCCGGCCGGTAGAGGTTCTGAGTCCTCGTGGGTAGGGACCTAGCAATGCTGGCCTTACTTGCCCCTCACAGTCCCTCATCCTGTCTGACGGGAGACACAAGCTGCAACTGCTAGGAACAAAGCCTCAAAGGGCCAAGGACACCCCTGAGTCAGACAGGCAAGAGAGGTGGCATTAGGACTTGCACAGCAGGCTCCGGCAGCTGATGCAGGGAGGTCTCCCAGTACGAGGGTCTCAACGTGTGTCCATCCATCTGCCCAGGGACTACTTTGTGTTGAGCACAGGCCTGAGACCCACAGCCAAGGTACAAAAGCAAGGGCATCGGCCAGCACCCAGTTTTGTCCCTTCCTGCTCTGACGCAGAGGAGGGGGAGGCAGCCCAAAGGCCCTTCTACTCTTAGTGGGTTTAGATGATTCTAGGCGGTCAACCCAGAGGTTCCCCAGGAACTTGGTTTCAGCTTGGAGGAGTTTTCTTCACCTTGCTACTGGGCCTAAAGGTGTCTGTCTCCTCGGCTCTCCCACCGTGCACGCATAGAAAGCAGGCACGGCAAACCCAGCCCTGAACCAAGCACTCTGGCAGGTCCGAAGGTGCTCCCAGTAAGCAGACCCCTGACTCAGACGGAGCCCATCCAACCTCATCCCTCCAGCTGCATCACCACCAGCAGGGCGGTGGGCTCCGTCTGCTGCCGCTGCTAGGCAGATGCGTGCCTGTCTTGGGTGTGGTCCCTGGAGAGTGCTGATTCGGCAGTTGGCTTATCCATCATCACCACTGCACACGGACTTGCAAAGCTCTCCCCCCTCCGCCCTCCGCCTCCCTCCGAGTGACAGCTCTCGACTCACCCTGAGCATTACCCAAACCTGGCCAACCATTCTAGAGGCCCAACCCGAGCGGCCACTGTACTTTCCGCTCTGCCTGCCTAGGCAAACAGCTTTGAAGGGAGCCCACTGTCAGCCAAGCGTATGCCCGAGCCTGAAACTCGGTTGCTTAATTTCCTAGACATGACCTGGCTCTGCAGAGAGGAGCTTTGGCATGACGAATCCAAACATAACATCATGACCTGAGGTTTCGCTGAGTAACTTCCCTCTTTGTCAACCGCAGAGGCATGAGTGGAAAAGGCAAATCACGGAAGCAGAGAGGCCGGGGGCTTTGTACACTCTGCAAGAAAGTGGTTTTTTTTTTTCTTTCTATCTCTGGTTTTGGGGAGCCACTCACCTGTAACTCGTTTTAGGGAAGGGGTGTTCTGGAGACACCCAGTTTGTAGTACTGTGTGGTCAGCATTTTCAAGATGAGAACATGTTTTTCTCCAAGCCATTCCCCTATCAATATGTACCTCCTCTCAGCCCTTTCTCTCACAACTATAAGCTCTGTCTGAGCTCTGGGGTATGGCGCTGTGGTGGTCCCAGTGGAGGTTCTGCTGAACGTTATCTCAGGCCACTGAATTGGACGACAGGATGGCGGCAGGCAGGCGCCCTTCAAAGCTTCTGTTAGGATTTAAATCTTGGCCCGTGCCTGGACAGAAAATACTAAGACACCATGGTTCCACATGGAGAGGTTTAATGAGAGAAGAGTAGAAGAAGAGAGGAAAGGCGGCCGGCCATGGGCACGTGGAGAGGGGAAAGGGGGCAAGAACAGAGAAGAACAAAAAGCAAGAGGGGGTAAGAGAGAATAAGAGGAGGAGGAGGGGGCAAGCAGCCCCTTTTATAGTGTCAGGCACAGCTGGCTGTTGCCAGGCAACTGCTGGGCGGAGCATACCTGGCTGCTGCCAGGTAGCTGTGGGGGTGGAGCTTAAACCGAATACCAACACCTTCTATTCTCCAGCACGCTGTTCTGTTTCCCCGCTGCCCTCAAGCGACGGCTTCATTCCCCACTCCCACTCGGTCCTCCGCACAGTGGTCAGGCATCTCTCTAAATCACTAACTGAGGCAAGTGTGGTAGCCCACACGTGAAGATAGGAGGCTCAGAAATTCAAAGCTAGCCTGGGGCTATGTGGGACATACCATATAAACCGGTATCAAAGCTTTAAAAAAAATAAAAATTAATTTAACAGGCAGTGGTGGCACAAGCCTTTAATCCCAGCACTCAGAAGGCAGAGGCAGACAGAGTTCAAGGCCAGCCTGGTCTACAGAGTGAGTTTCAGGACATCTAGGGTAACACAGAGAAACCCTGTCTTGAAAGTAAACAAATACACTTTAAAACAACCACAAACAGCTCACTGACTGAGCCTGAGGGTGCAGCAACTGGGTCTCACCCAAGCTTAGCTCTTTGTTGTCAGCCTGACCTCCAGCCGCTCTCCCACACTCTTTCAGGCTACCCTGCATTTCACACAGGGGCATTTGCTTTTTCCATCTCCTGCTCTCTTTCTTGACTCTGCTGCTACCCTCTCAGCCAGAGCACTGACCCTCTTACAACCTTCAGGTCCAAATCCCAGGAGTAGTTTCAGTTGTCAAGTTGACAGAACCTAGAATCACCTGAGAAGGGAATCTCAGTGAAGGATTGCCTAGATCAGGTTGGCCTGTGGGTATGTTTATGGAAGATGGTGTTGATTCTGTTAATGGTGCCCACTGTGGGTGGCACCATTCCCTACATAGAGGGTTCTGGGCTGTCTAAATGTAGAGAGCAAGCTGAACACTAAGAAGTATGCTTTTGTTTACTTCTCTTTTTTAATACAAGAATTATTTATTTTACATATATGAATACACTGTAGCTGTCTTCAGACACACCAGAAGAGGGCATCAGATCCCATTACAGATGGTTGTGAGCCACCATGTGGTTGCTGGGAATTAAACTCAGGACCTCTGGAAGAGTAGTCAGTGCTCTTAACTGCTGAGCCACCTCTCCAGCCCTGCTTTTACTTTTCTCTGCTTGACTGTGGACGTGGTACCACTAACTGTTTTAAGTCCCTGTCACTTCCTATAATAATGGACTATGACCTGGAATTGTGAGCTAAAATAAACCCTCCTCCTCTACATTGCATTTTATCAGGGTATTTTATCACGACAACAGAAATGAAATTAAAACGTCCTGGGTCCTGTTCTCCCCGCTGCCCCCATTGTCTGTCATCACCTGGGTGCTGGTTCCCTATCTGGAGGTAGAGCCTTGGGCCAGGACTACCATGGGGCTGCCCAGCACTAACAGCAGGCCAGAGCCTCCACTTAGCGCTGGTGCTTGGCAGAAAGCTTGCACTTTGTCCTAGTGTGACAGATTGAGGATGAAGTCACTGTAGTCCTGCACACAGCGTGAGGCTTGTTGCATGTTTGTTTGGACCAAGAAGGCCAGCAGCTCTATGCAATGAGTCCAGGTTCCAGACCCTGCTTTACACCCTGTCCCTATGACAGTTTGGGAAAAGGCTACCTTGGGACTTCCATTTGCTCACCTTAGATAGAGATGAGTCTCCTGCCTGAGGGCATTCCACCCCAGACATGGGGACCATGGGGACAGGAGATGACAACGAGGTTTCCCAGCATCTTCCCTAGCCTTGCTTGTTCCACTGAACCAGAGGGAAACTGTGGCCTTGGTGCAGTCCGCATGGACTCAGGCTAGACTACGTTCCAGGCCCCTCACCGTGCGTTTTGCCTATGGCCCAGGTGCGGTCTAAACGCTGTGACATCCACACCAAGTTCATCACTCACACCCCCTGCACCGCATGTGCCGCAATTAGGAGGCGGTTATGTCCCTCGGGCTGGTCTCGGAATTTCCCAGAGAAGATACTTCTGGACTGTCGGTATGGGCCCACCCAATCGCTTCTTCCCACCTTCAGGAGGGTGGCGGGAGGGGGGGGGTTAGAGGAGCCTCACTGACCTCGGGGGAGCAAACAAAGTGTCCTTAATGCACACACCTGTGGTGCCCCCCCACAGAGCAGGAGGCACAGGAAGAGAGAAGGAAGAGTGTTTCCTGGGGCACCTACTGTGCGCTGGGGCCTGAGCTCAGCCCTGGGCTAGGTGGATGGGATAAGATTCCTGGATTCAGTGTGAGGAGGGTGACATCCACCACCCCACCGCCTGCCTACCCTCTCTCCTAGCTACGAGTTGCAGCTCAGGGGCTCTGTGGTATCCTTAAGTGGCTGTAGCCAGGAGTGCTGGAAGGACGTGGTACAGAAGGCCTGCTGCCCCGGCTACTGGGGATCCCAGTGCTATGGTACGGAAGAGGCCGCCTCCCCTGCTCCAGTCATCCTACGCCCCAGCCCCCAGCTCCTCATCCGAGGGCTACCCATAATGCCCTCGACCCAGTTCAACCTCCGACTGCTCACTCAGTGAGCGCCTTGAGGGCGTGGCTCCCTAGCCCTGGCTGTCCTGGGGGAGGGGCTGGAGGTGAGGTAAAGGAAGCATTCTGGGAAAAAAAAAAAACAACAAAAAAACAACAAAAACTCAGTTCTTGGGTCCACAGAGTGCCCCGGTGGTCCGGCGACACCATGTAGTGGCCACGGGACCTGCCTGGATGGCATAGGTGGAAATGGGACCTGTGTGTGTCAGGTAAGGGTTGGGTAGGGGTGAGGTGGGGGTGTCGGGGGAACCCCACTGACTTAGTGCGTTAACAGGAGAACTTTAGCGGCTCAGCCTGCCAAGACTGCCGAGATCCCAACAGATTTGGGCCTGACTGCCAATCAGGTGAACTTGTGGGGCGGGTGTCAGGGCAAGGCCAGTCCTGTCTGTCTCTCCTAACTCTTCCGTCTTGCCTTTCCCTCCTGGGGTGTTGGCCTTGGGTCCCTCCCCTGAGGTTCTTGCATATGGTAGCCTCAGAAGCCTCTTCCAGGAAGCCCTTTTCCATGCCCCTCTTTCTACTCCCTGGCTCCCTCAGGGATTTCCCCGTCTACTGTGATCCTTTATCACAGCTTTGGACTCTCAAGGTTATTCCCGCATTGTCAACGTGCAGAGGGCAGGAAGGTGATGTCCCTGACTGTACCTTGGTGAGATTGCGGTTCCATGCACCCCTGTTTATCCCTCTCAGTGTGCAACTGTGTGCATGGCGTGTGCAGCCGTGGGCCACAAGGGAATGGAAGCTGCCAGTGTTTTGCTGGATACACCGGTCCTCACTGTGACCAAGGTGAGCAATGCTAACTGGGGCAGCCTGAGGAGGGGAGGACAACTAGATGACAGTGTCTGAGTCTCAGGAGGATCTGGGTCAGACTTGCACTCTCTGGAGGCTCAGAGAAGTCAGGCGGCTGCCTGGAGTCACACAGCAGAGCAGAGTGTGCAGCTCCCCTGCGGCTGGGCCTTCACTGTAATCTCTCCGCTCAGAGCTCCCAGTCTGCCAGAGCCTGAGATGCCCCCAGAATTCCCAGTGCTCCGCAGAGGCACCCGCCTGCAAATGCCTGCCTGGATACATTCAGCAAGACAATGCGTGTCTTCGTGAGCGTATGATCTGGGAACAGGGGCTCCAACTTGAAGGGCAGAGTGGGTGGCAGGGACTGGGAGGGTAACTTTTTATACTAGTACTTGCGGTCTGGCCACTTACGCAGGAAGAAAACTCTTCCTATGAGGCAACGGGCCTATGGCCGCTCTGGTGGAGACCATGAAGGGGAGAGGGCTCCTGGGGCTTCACTCCTTCAGGCTCTCTCTGCCCTGGCAGGTCTTGACCCCTGTCAGCCATCTCCTTGCTCCTCACTGGCCCGATGTTCAATGACTCTCAGCGGGCAGCCTCAGTGTCACTGCCCAGAGAATTACCACGGTGATGGGAAAGTGTGTCTGCCCCAGGACCCATGCCTCACCAACTTTGGTGGCTGCCCCAGCAACTCTACCTTCTGCCTATACCGTGCTCCAGGCAAGGTGAGTTAGGTCCCCTGCTTCACAAGCCACTTCACCAACTCTGGCCGTGGGATCCTAGGCCAGCCCCAGGTTGACCGAACGCCTCAGATCCCCCATTTATAAGATGTGAGGAGAATGCCTACCCTGATCTTGGAGGAGGGGAGGCAGGGCTCTGTGAGGAAGGTATGTGCCAGCAGCTTTCCTGTATGCTCACTAGTACCGTCCCCTCCTGTCCCCGCCGTTTGCCCAGGCCACCTGCATGTGCTGGCCAGGTATGACAAGCATTAACAACGATGCTTCTGAGGGATGCCATGTCTCATGCAAACCACATTCCTGTGACAAATCAGCCACTTGTCAAGTGACCCCTGATAGAAAGACCAGGTTGGCACAGGGGACAAGGGGGATGGGCACAGGCAGGGGGTGGATTGGGTAGTGTACTCCTCTGTGTGTCCACTCAGGGCCTGACAGGGAGGACTGGGTAGGGGGGCTGGATCAAGGGGATGGTCCATCCTTGCCCTCACCGGTCTCTCTGGGTCTCCAGCTGCGTGTGCAAAAGTGATGAGGTGGGTGACGGCTACGCCTGCTACGGACATCTGCTCCACGAGGTTCAGAGGGCCAATCAGATTGGCCTGGTGTTGCTGCGGCTAAGAGTGGCCATTGCCATGCTGGGTGTGTGTCCCCTAGGCTTACCTATGACCATGCCCCTGCCCCGTACCCACAGAGCTGGGAGGGAGACCCAGTCTTAGCAGACACTCTAGTTTCTTTGCCCAAGAACTGGGTGAGGCCAGGATGGAGGTGGGGATTTGTCCCAGCACTAATGTCCCCTTCCCATGCTAGACATCTATACCCATCACCCCAGGAGCTCCCATGTGAATTTTGACACTAGCCATCTCCGTCTACAGAGCAGGGCTGCCAGGAGATCCTTACCACATCGGGCCCATTCACCGTTCTGGTGCCATCCATGTTCTCGGTCTCCGCCGTTTCCTCCAGTAACATGAATGTGAGCTCTTTTCCCTGGGAGCAGGTCGTGAACTCCCTGTTCCCTCTGAGGTGGCAGCCTGCAAAGCCTCTCGTCCTCTCCGTGACTCAGGCAGGGGCAGCGCAAAGAGGGTTGGCCTGTTAGGGCTTTACCCGACACCCCATCCCTGTGTGTCTGCAGGCAACACTTGCCCAGCAGCTGTGCAGACAACACATCATCCCAGGAGAGCACATCCTGGAGAATATAGGGCCCTCAAATACACGCAGGTGGTGGACACTGGCTGGCCAGGAGATCACCGTCACTTTCAAAAACCTGGTATGCGGGTTGGGGATTTAGCTCAGTGGTAGAGCGCTTGCCTAGTAAGCGCAAGGCCCTGGGTTCGGTTCTCAGCTCCGAAAAAAAGAAAAAAAAAAAAAAACAACAACAAAAACATGGTATGGAAGGGGCCTCAGACTGGTGGGCAGAGGGCACAGCTGGGTTACATGTGAAGCCAGGGAAGGGAGCTGCAGAACAGAGCATGTGGGACATAGTCTTGTGTCTATCTCATCAGAGATATTCCTACAAGTACGAGGACCAGCCCCAGCAGTTCAGTATCCAGAAGGCCAACTACATAGCTGCTAATGGGGTCTTCCATACGGTCACTGCCCTACGATGGCAGCTTCCACCCCCACTTCCGGGGGACCCCAAGGTGAGCCAATGGCCTCTTCTCCACTTTGTGCTGTAGGGAATGTCTCCCTGTGTTAAGGTCGGGTATGAGGCTGCTCTGGCTTGTGGAGGCTACACTCCTCCTCCTCCTGGGGTGAAAGCTACCACATCCTGCCCTGTGGCTCTTATACCTACAGAAAACCGTTGGCCAGATACTCGCTTCGACGGAGGCTTTCACACGGTTTGAAACTATCCTGGAGGTGAGCTTGGGGAAAGGAGTTCTAGGTAACTGGACATCCAGACCAGAACAGGTCACTGCCCCAGAATCTGCCCACCCACCTTCCTAGAACCCACCCTCCCATGCCCATCACCATTCCTGAGGCTTCACGGGGGCGTGGACCAATGCATTACCTGCATCTCACAGTTAGGAGCTCCCCGCTGGCTAACGGTGGCAGGAACCAGGTAGGGCTCTGAGGCAGGGATCTGTCTAATCCTACATTCTGCTCCTGCAGAACTGTGGGCTGCCATCCATCCTGGATGGGCCTGGACCCTTCACAGTCTTTGCCCCAAGCAACGAAGCCGTGGACAGCCTTCGGGATGGCCGACTGATCTACCTTTTCACAGCAGTAAGTTCTATGGGGAGATGGGGCTGCGGGCTGAGGCTGCCAAGGCTTCCCCCATCGACCTTCAGGAACCGACTCCTCCCCTCAGGGCCTTTCCAAACTTCAGGAGCTGGTACGGTACCACATCTACAATCATGGCCAGGTGAGAGGATGGGTCCCATCCCCTTCAGAGTGTCCCCCGTTGCAGGGACTACTACAGGTTTTGATCTTCCCCGGGGACCTGATTTCCTTAACCCTTTCTCTTCACTTCTGAGAGCCACTGTGTAGCACCTGAACAAGGCGCGGCCAACGCCCAGCCTAAAACTACTGTCCTCTGCCTCAGCTGACAGTTGAGAAGCTCATCTCTAAGGGACGTGTCCTCACCATGGCCAACCAGGTCCTGACTGTGAATATCTCTGAAGAGGTGAGATCTGTGAGATCTGTGGGCAGCTGGGCACACGGGTCAGTGTCGGAGCCACCGGCCTCGTTCATGCTTATTGGCATCTCTGAGTACCATGGTGGGCACGACACTTGACAAGGCCCCAGCTGGGCTAGGGTTCCTCGGTATGAAGTAAAGACACAGTAGACAAAAACAGAAGAGCAAGGACCTTCTGAAGCCTGCTGGGTTGGAGATAGCCCGTGAGGTCTGTGTTGCAGGGAGATAGCCCGTGAGGCCTGTGTTTCAGGGAGATAGCCCATGAGGTCTGTGTTGCAGGGAGATAGCCCGTGAGGTCTGTGTTTCAGGGAGATAGCCCGTGAGGTCTGTGTTGCAGGGAGATAGCCCGTGAGGTCTGTGTTGCAGGGAGATAGCCCGTGAGGTCTGTGTTGCAGGGACGCATCCTGCTGGGACCCGAGGGCGTCCCCGTGCGGAGGGTCGATGTGCCGGCTGCCAACGGTGTGATACACATGCTGGAAGGCATCCTGCTGCCCCCCACCATCTTGCCCATCCTTCCCAAGCACTGCGATGAAGAGCAGCACCAGACTGTGCTGGTGAGCCCCGCATGGAACCCAGGCTCCACCCTGTACCCAGATCCCATCCCTAGACCGTGGGCCGGGGACAGTGTTGCCGTGCTGCGGTCACAGAACATCGGGGATTGAGGAACACGGGGAAGAGGCTTAGTTTAACTCACAGTTCTGAAAGCACAGCACAGCGACGGCTCTGCTCTCACTGAGGGAGGGCTGTGTGGTGCAAGGGCAGTTGGGCATAGGCGAGAAGACCACAGTGGGGGAAGAGAGTCCTAGGTCATTCCATCAGAGCCTGCTGTGGCGACTAGAGCACCCCTGCATTCAGAGAGCCCTGCCTCTCACAGGCTCCTTGCGACACCTTCCCTGCCTGGCCTCTCTACACTTGGCTCCTTCTCCTCCCTCAGGTCTTTGTCCCATGTCACCATCCCAGGGCTGTCGAATCTCTCTGACCCTCCTCCCTCTCCTCTGCCCTGCTCTGTTCTTCCTAGGGTTCTTGTGTGGACTGCCAAGCCTTGAACACCAGTGTATGCCCCCCAAACAGTGTGAAAATGGTGAGTGAGGCTCACGGATGGATCCCTTGCTGCCGGACTCTCGAGCAAACCCAGGTTGCGGTGGGGGAGTAGGAGCAGGGTGGGCTGGACCATATCTGGTAGCCTAGCATGCACCAGCCCTGCTCCGAGTGGGAGAACGGGACCAGGGCTGCCTGGCAAAGGCTGGCCCAGCATCCACTCTGCTGACTGGGCTTGTGTGGCACACTGTAGGACATCTTCCCCAAGGAGTGTGTGTATACGCACGACCCAGCTGGGCTCAACGTCCTGAAGAAAGGCTGTGCTGAGTACTGCAACCAGACCATCACAGTGAGGAACCTGGGCAGGCTGTGCCCCCTGGGGACCCTGGGCATTTCCTCTTTGTCTGGGGTTCCCAAATTGTGTTGAGGAGGCTTTCCTTCCCAGACATTCCTTTTTGCTTTTGTTTGGTTGAGGAGAGATTTTGCTTTTGTAGTGCTAAGACTCGAACCTGACGCCTTGCATCTGCTGGGCGAGCACTTTGTGGCTGAACCATAATCCTTAGCACTGTCCCATGTGCTATCGGTTGAAGAGGCGCCTCTGGGGGTGGGGGTGGGTCCATCCCCATTTCTGCGATTTAGAGATGAGCAGTTCTCAGACGCTTTCTGAGAGGGGGTCGGCATGGGCTGGATGTCAGGTGTGCTCCGTGTCTTGCAGAAACGCGGCTGCTGCAAAGGGTTCTTTGGGCCCGACTGCACACAGTGTCCTGGGGGCTTCTCCAACCCCTGCTACGGCAAAGGCAACGTGAGTTCCCACCCTTGCTAGGTGTGATAAAGGTTGGTACCTTCCTCAGCTGACAGTGTCAGAACCTGCCTCTCTCAGCTTCCATACTTCTAAGTAACTGATGTTGGACCGAACTGGTTCATTAGAAATTGTTACCTTCCTGTCTGGAGAGATGGCTCAGTGGTTAGGAGCCCATGCTGCTCTTGCGGAGGGACCTGAGTTTGGTTCTATGTTGGGTAGTTCCCGACTACCTGTAACGCCACGATGGGCCACTATACTCAATCAAGTGCACACACCTATGTAGACATACACACAAACACACTGAAAAACCTCTGTCTGAGACAGGGTCTTACCACACAGCCCTGGCTGCCCTGGTACTCACTATGTAGAACAGGCTGGCCTGGAACCCACCTCTGCCTTCTGAGAACCAGGTTGAAAGGCATGTGTCACCATGCTTGGCTCTCAAACTTTTTTTAGAAAAAGAAGTAATTATTTTGATAGGGTTTCCGTCTATTTACCAAAAGATGACTTGCCAGTGTTCTTTAATATTCTATTTTTGCACCTTGGGACATCAGGGCTCTTTAGTGCTTGCCACACGGAGAACACGGCAGTCAGTGGGGCCGTGAGCCTTTCAGGGGCTACTTGGGCAGCCTCACTAATTTTGGAGGTCACTTCCAGGGTGTGGTCTCCTCAGAGGGAGGGAATAAGAGAGCTCAGAGCCCACCAGGGAGGGAAGTTCGTGGGGACGGGGTTGTGGTGACCATGTCCCTGACGGATCCTGTGCCTGCCACCCTTCAGTGCAGCGATGGGGTTCAGGGCAATGGAGCCTGCCTCTGCTTTCCAGACTACAAGGGGATCGCCTGCCATATTTGTTCCAACCCAAACAAGCATGGTGAACAGTGCCAGGAGGGTGAGTGACCTTGGCCTAGGCCGCCTCCGGGGGTGGGGGGTATGGGAGTGGGGGGAGAAGTTCTGTTTAGAAAAGATGCCTAGGGGCTCCACAGAAGGGACAGGGCCCTAAGAGGGGTGATGGAGGCCACAGGGACTGGTGCCAGTTGGCGAACAGCAATGGACGTTGTCCTCTTCACCAAAAGAGAACTGGGCTTTAATCTAAAGCAAGCAGGATTTCAGCAAGGCACACTGGAGACTTGCTGATAGCGGCAGAGTCGTCAGAATGACTTGACTAAAAATTCAAAACGGCACAGCTGGGGGTGGGGTGTGGTGGTGCCCGCCTTTGATCCCAGCACTCAGGAGGCAGAGGCAGGCAGATACCTAAGTGTAAGGCCAGCCTGGTCTACAAAGTGAGTTCCAGGACAGTCAGGGCTACACAGAGAAACTCTGCCTCAAAAGAAACAAAAACAAAAAACCGAAAACAACCAAAAAGAGAAACAAAGAAACAAACCAAAATAATACAACTAAAGGAACCAAAACATCCATAATGGCCTCCCTTATGGTTTAATTGCCTGTTCAAGTACGAAGTGATCTGTGATTTAAGAATCCTAATACAGGCTCCAAGAACATAGTCTATTATAGCCGATCCATCCCCAGTCCCAACATGTATTTTACAAAACAATCCTGGCTCGGAACAAGCCCTGCTTCCTGTCCGGTTTCTCTGTTCCCGTCTCTTCCCTTACAGACTGTGGTTGTGTCCATGGCCTGTGTGACAACCGTCCTGGCAGTGGAGGGGTGTGCCAGCAGGGTACATGTGCCCCTGGCTTCCAAGGCCGCTTCTGCAATGAGTCCATGGGAAACTGTGGATCCCTAGGGCTGGCCCAGCCCTGCCACCCAGACGCTCACTGTGTTATTCAGGAGGGCGTCGCCAGGTGAGGAGGACTCCGGCTCCTTTTGTGGTCTGTCCATACTTTTACATGTCCGTTTGCTCATTCTCCAGCCTCCTCCCCACGCACAAATAGGCCGCTTCTCCCCTTTGCCAGGTGCGTCTGCCACGATGGTTTTGAAGGTAATGGTTTCTCCTGCAAACGCAGCAGTCCTTGCTCTCGCCCAGACCGAGGTGGCTGCTCCGAGAACGTTAGTTCCTCTCTCTCGTTCTCTCTCCTTACCCTTTTACTGACCCTGGGACAAGATGGGGCTCCTTGGTCTCCAGCCATGACCGTGCCAACCCTGAGTCACTTATTTATAACCCACACAGGCTGAATGTGTCCCTGGAGACCTGGGTACCCACCAATGCATTTGCCACAAAGGCTGGAGTGGGGATGGCCGCATCTGTGTGGCCATCGATGAATGCGGGCTGGACACTCGAGGTGGCTGCCATGCGGATGCTCTCTGCAGCTATGTGGGGCCTGGACAGGTGAGGCACAGAAGAGCAGCTGGGGACTTTCCCCAACCCGGTCTAAGTTTAGGAACATCCACTGTAAACTCTGGACCCATAGATACAGATGAAGTCATGTACCCTGGCCCCGGTCACTCATGTGCCCACTGGATCCCTATGTGTAACAAAGCACCTGTCATAGGGCGACCTCCCTCTTAGACTCAGGGAAGTCTAACACTACTAAGCAAAGCAGAAATAGACCCTTCCTCTGGGGTCCCAAGTCTATAGGTTCACAGAAATCTATCCCTGGAATTTCGTAATCTAGTCTTGCATACTTGTTATGAGATCACAGTACCCAAGAGCCTTGGGATTAATAATTTTGAGGCTCATGAACTAGAGTTCTAACCCAGACCAGGCACAGCGGGGCACACCTTTAATCCCCGTACTCCCGAGGGAGAGGCAGGCGATCTCTGTGAGTTTGAGGGCAGCTTGTTACCAACCAGAGGTACATAATAGAGAGACCCTGCCTCAAACCAAAACAAAAGGAAAATCTGAGCTGGTTGTTAGATGGCTCAGTGGTTAAGCCCTTGTAGCTCTTACAAAGGAGTTGGGTTCGATTCCCAGCACCTATAGGGCGGTAGCCACTGTCCACAACTCCGGTTCCAGAGGATCTGATGCCTTCCTCTGACCTCTGTTGGAACTGCATTCGGGTAGCACACAGACATAATGTGGGCAAAACACCCATCTGTAAAAAGTAAGCAAAATAAATTAGAGCTGGAGAGATGGGTCAATAGTAAAAGACCATGGTGATCTTACTAAGAACCCGGGTTCGATTCCCAGAACCCACATGGCAGCTCACAGCTGTCAGTAGCTCTCGTCCCTGAGGATCCAGTGCCTTTTTAGGCCTCCAGAGGCACCAGGCACGCACATCTCATTACAGACGGCTGTGAGCCACCATGTGGTTGCCGGGATTTGAACTCAGGACCTCTGGAAGAGCAATCAGTGCTCTTAACCACTGAGCCATCTCTCCAGCCCCAGGAAAATATTTTTAAAAGGCTATCTAATGTACTAGCAGGAGGCCAGGGGTGGCTGGTTCTGAGTTTGCCTCCTCACGGGGCCCCATCTTCTCACATCTTCTCAGTTCTATAGTGGCCTCTGGCCCAGCAGTCTGTGGAGTATTGACAGTAAAAACTCAGCCTGGGGGTTGGGGATTTAGCTCAGGGGGAGAGCGGTTGCCAGGGAAGCGCAAGGCCCGGGGTTTGGCCCCCACCCCCAAAAAAAAAACCCAAAAAAAAAAAAAAAAAAAAAAAAAAACAACTCAGCCTGGCATAAGGACTAGAGCTCTGAACTTAGGACACCCCAGGAGCTGGGGAGCACGCAGGAGAAAGAAGCAGGAGGATCTCACACTGACTACCAGGCGGGGTTATGTAGCGAGACTCTGAAAGGAAGACTGGAAAGAGAGCTCAGAACTGAGGCTTTGATGCACTGGGCTAGATATCCCCCCCCACCCCAAATTCAGATGTGGGGGTGAGGGGTCTCACCTGTGCTCATCTGTAGTGTAGACAAGCCTGAAGGAAAGGCCACTGGGGGAAGAGACCAGAACAGTTGACTGGGTCACAGGGGAGGAAGTGGGACCCCAGTTCCCTTCCTGGGACTGGCCTTGGCCAACACCTGCCTGCCCACTTGCCACAAGCCACACTGACGTCAAGTGGATGGCTTTGGTGGGGTTCCCAGTACAGGGTGTTGGTCAACCTCCACAGAAGCTTCCTAGCCAAGGGCATCTCTTGACCAGCCTTATGCTGGGAGCTGGTCTCCTCTGTGGTGAGCAGATCTCCTGGGGAGCAGAGGGAGAGGTGGGGTCTGTGGTGAGATAAGGCTCTCTGTTCCCTGGCCTCCCCAGAGCCGATGCACATGTAAGCTGGGCTTCGCTGGAGACGGTTACGAGTGCAGCCCCATTGACCCCTGTCGCATAGGCAACGGGGGCTGCCATGGCCTGGTAAGTGGGCAAGTCCCCGAGGAGGGCCTGCTGCAACTGGACATGTCTGTCTGTCCTGAGCATGTCTGTCTGTCCTGAACGCTGAGACCTTCCTGAGGTGACCGCTCCTTTGCTCTATCATAGGATAAAGCCTTTGTGCCTTGTTGTTAAAGTCCTCTGAGAGCCAGCCCAGGCTGCCCAGCTCCCCCACTGCCCCACCCGGTGGTCCTCTGGTTCCTCCAAGCTTCTTGCTGCCCCTTGACCTCCCTTTGCCCTTCCACAACAGCTCTGCCTTTCACAGGCCTTGCCCCGCCTACTTTCACATGGCTGCCTTTGTTGCTCTTATAGCACTGGCTCCCTGAGTCCTTTGTTACGACTGGTTCGATGGTTTCCAGTGCTCTGTGGTATTGGGAGCAGGCCTACCAAATGGGCTCTGTGAACACAGACAGGGTAGCTGGAGGGGGGCATAGAAGGGTGTAGTGACTGCATAGGCAGAGGGCAGGGGATGGGCAATTTGGAGGGGGAGAAAGATGAGAACTCTGTACCCAGCCTGTCCTTTGGATGATGAAGGGAGGGCCGTAACTCTCTGTCATCTCTCTGTCTATTCCTTACCTCTACCAGGCTACCTGCAAGGCAGTGGGGGGAGGCCAGCGGGTTTGCACGTGCCCCCCTCATTTTGGTGGTGATGGCTTCAGTTGCTATGGAGACATCATCCAGGTAAGGTGTTCTCTTCCCTATGCCCGTGCTGTCCTCCCGTGGGCCTGTTGGGAGGGGGCTTGAATTTGTGCTTAGGTCTATAAACTTCAGGTTTTTCTTCTGCCTCCCTCCACCCCCAGGAACTGGAGGCAAATGCCCACTTCTCTGCCTTCTCCCAGTGGTTTAAGGTAGGGGTCAGGGCAGAATGCTGGGTTGGGCTCATGTCTGCAAGGCCTTCCTGGATACAGAAATACCCATCTTCGTCTCCCTGCTCCCACTCACTGCAGAACTCGAGCATCACTCTCCCGGCTGACGGTAAACTCACAGCCCTGGTGCCCTCTGAATCTGCCATCCGTAGACTGAGCCCCGAGGATCAGGCCTTCTGGTTGCAGCCAAAGACGCTGCCAGAACTGGTCAGGTGGGAGAGCTGGGAAGGAAGGGCCATGGATGGGATTCTGGGTGGGACTTGGACCCTTCTCAGACAATGTTAAGAGAATTTCCATGGGAGAGCCCAGGCTGAAGGAACGTTGTAAGTCACACTAATCTGGTCCAATCCCCACCACCCCCAACTCTTCTCCTTAGGGCCCACTTTCTCCAGGGTGCGTTCTCAGAGGAGGAGCTGGCCCGGTTAAGTGGGCAACAGGTGGCCACACTGAGCGCCACGACACACTGGCAGATTCACAACACCAGTGGGGTAAGAGATGGACTCTGGACATGTGTGGGAGCTGCTCCCCACCCCCAAACCAGAGCTCCCAGGAAATAAGCTTGGAGTCCCTTGTCCAGGGCTGATTCTGAGGTTGTGCATAGAACACATCCGTGGTCTCATTAGAAGCTGTGCGTGCCGGCACGTATATAACTCTGCCCTTCTCCCGTGGGTGCTCGCGAGGTCTATGCCTCCGCCTGGTAGAGTCTGGGGCTGCGAGAGAGCCAGCCTCTCACCCTGTATCAGTGCCCGGCAAGCCTGAGTTCTCTCTGCTGCCTTCTAGAGAGTCCAGGTGCAGAATGCCACTGTGGATGTACCCGACCTCCTCGCCACCAATGGCGTCCTACATATTATTAGCCAGGTATGGCAGGAGAAGGGAGTCGTGGGGACCTTCCTCTGGCTAGTAATGGTGGACTGAGTGCCCCTCCTGCTCTATACCAGGTCTTGTTGCCTCCGAGAGGTGACATGCAGACTGGGCCGGGGTTGCTGCAGCAACTGGATAGTGTGCCTGCCTTCCGTCTCTTCGGGGAACAGCTAAAGGTACAAAGGAGGCTCCTTCAAGGGGAATAATTTCCCAGGAGGCTGCGGGGGGGGGGATGGGGAGGATACTGGTGGGCTCCCTGCACCAGCTGCCTTGCTTACCTTGTTCCCTCTCTCTATCCCTAGCACCACAAACTGGTAGCCCAAATAGAGGCTGCCAAAGCCTACACCATCTTCGTGCCCACAAATCACTCTCTGGAGACCCAGGGCAACAACAGTATCCTGGTGAGGCCTTGGGGACGGGGAAGATGAGCCTCCTATGCCATGGCCACGGAACGTGGTGGGGGTGGCGCTCAAGAGTCTTAGAAACCCTGAACTGACTCATTCCTGCCAGGGCATAGACGTAGTGCGACATCACGTGATCCTCGGGGAGGCACTGTCCGTGGAGGTCCTGCGGAAAGGGGGACACCGCAACTCCCTCCTGGGCCCTGCCCATTGGCTGGTTTTCTACAATCATAGTGGCCAGGTTTGAAGGGCTGGGATTAGAACACCCTTTCCAGGGGCTCTGCTTTTAGGAGTCCCCTTTGAAGCTTCTGCTCCGGGGAGACTTCCCCCAATCTTTGGAGCTACCCCCTACCCCCGGAGTATGTTCCTGTGTTCTTGTCTCGTTGCCTCTGAAGGTGAGGGTGGCGGAAGTGGGTAGGTAGGTTCAACCCGCTCTCCTCCTTTCAGCCTGAGGTGAACCACGTGCCGCTGGAGGGCCCTTTGCTGGAAGCCCCAGGCAGTGCCCTCTTTGGACTGTCGGGGATCTTGGCAGTGGGCTCCAGCCGTTGCCTGCACAGCCACGCGGAGGCTCTTCGGGTGAGAAGCTGGGGCCATCGGGCATTACAGATGAGCAGCTGCGACTGGTGATGCACACCTTTAATCTCAGAGCCCTAGAGGCTGTGGCTCCCTTGAGGGAGCTTGAGGCCAGTCAGGGCCGCACAGTGACTCCCCGTTTCCACGAGAGCAGCAGTCGCTGGTTGGTTAGTCCGCTGCTTAGTCTAGGTAGCAGGAAGGATCGCTTAGTCGCGTTCCGGACCAGCTCACACCTCACCCTTCTTCCCCAGGAGAAATGTGTAAACTGCACCCGGAAATTCCGCTGTACTCAAGGCTTCCAGCTGCAGGTGAGGCCGGGCTCCGTACAGCTCTGGACTTACGTCCTCTAATACCCCCAGTCTCCCCAACCCCCCCAGGTCTAGCCCAGCCAGCAACTAGCCTATTCTGGACAGTTGCAACCACCAGTTAAGGCTAGATGGCAGTCAAGGTTTGCTCAGAGGAACCTCACCCAAACCTGTAGCCTCAGGCCTGGTTCCTTATCAGACCCATGGGCCTTGGTCTCTACCTCTCCCTTTCTCTGACTTCCTCACTCTGTCTGTCCCACGCACTCTGATGCTTGTAGCACAGTTGTTTCCCACGCACCACGTCCTGACTGCCCAGCTTACCAGATGACCCTTCCTCTGTGTCTCCAATTCTAGAACATACCGAGGAAGAGCTGTGTCTACAGATCTGGGTTATCTTTCTCCCGGGGCTGTTCCTACACATGTGCCAAGAAGATCCAGGTTCGCTCTGAGATGCCCCCCACCAAAGCTTCACTGCGGGAGGAGAGGGCAGAGGAGCCAACCCCCCCACCCCGAGGAAGAGTTTAGACTGACTTCAAGGGCAGAGACGCTGAGTCTCCAGCAAGACAGCAAAACAAGGGCCTTAGGGATGTCCCGAGTCAGAGGGCTACCATTGGTCCTGTGTCTAACCCCTGGGGAATGGGGATGGGAGAGAGATACAGGGTCACATCCCAGAGCTGGCAACATCGGTCAAAGCCAGTGGCAGTAACCAGGCTTCCTGCCCCGCCCCCATGCAGTCTGTGCAGTCACAGCCCTCTCTGTCTGAGCCTACCCCACCGGGAAGGGTTGTAGAAGGCACCCTCCACAGCTGGTGGTTCCGTCTGCTCTCCCTTCCAAGTTGCTCCGCCCTGTGTCCGTGTGTCCCTGAGATGTTGTCACCTCTCCCTGGATAGCGACATCAGTCCTGGCCTGGGCCTCTCTCCTCCCCTTCCCATTGCCCTGCCCCTACAGGTGCCCGACTGCTGCCCAGGCTTCTTTGGCACCCTCTGTGAGCCATGCCCAGGGGGTCTAGGTGGGGTGTGCTCAGGCCACGGGCAGTGCCAAGACAGGTTCCTGGGCAATGGGGAATGTCGCTGCCAAGAGGGATTCCATGGAACGGCCTGTGAGATGTGTGAGCTGGGCCGCTATGGGCCCACCTGTTCAGGAGGTGAGGTCGGCACAGAGTGGGAGGGTGGCCTTTGGGAAGGACAGCAGACTGGGTGCCATACCTAAGGAGCAGGCGAGTAAGTAGCTCTTGTCATTTCGTTATCCCACTTCCAGTATGCGACTGTGACCACGGGCTGTGCCAGGAGGGGCTGCGTGGCAACGGAAGCTGTATCTGTAATGTGGGCTGGCAGGGTCTCCGCTGTGACCAGAGTAAGTGGGTCCCAGGGAACTAGAGGCAGGTGATGACGCGGAACAACCTTGCCTGAGCGACCGGAACTTCTGTCCTCCTTTCAGAAATCACTGATCGTCAATGTCCCAAGAAGTGCGATCCCAATGCCAAGTGAGTGAACCCAACCTGCGGCTGGGCGACTGTGGGCGGATGGGACAGACACAGACTAAATGGCTGCCACCCCCCCCCCCCCAGCTGCATACAGGACTCTGCTGGAATCCCGGTGTGTGTCTGTGCTGCAGGATACTCGGGCAATGGCAGTTACTGCTCAGGTTGGCTCTGTGGACATCCTGGGCTCCGCTCTGAAATGCATGGGATGGCTGTTCTGCTCTGAAATGCATGGGATGGCTGTGCACCTTCTCTCTAACCTTTCCTTTATCCCCTGCCTGTTCTCACAACATCTGTCCCTAGAGGTGGATCCCTGTACCTCTGGCCATGGGGGCTGCTCGCCCTATGCCAACTGTACCAAGGTGGCTCCGGGACAACGGACGTGCACCTGCCTGGATGGCTACACGGGTGACGGGGAGCTGTGCCAGGGTGAGGTATCCCAAGACAGACATGTGTGTGCGTGTGTGTATGTGTGTGTGCATGTGTGTGTGTATGTTGTGTGCATGTGTGTGTTCCGAGACAGACGTGTGTGTGTGTGCGTGCACATGTGTGTGCATGTGTCTTGAGACAGACACGTGTATGTGTGTGTGTGTGTGTGTGTAGCACGTGTGTGTGTGTGTGTTTCCTGAGACAGACATGTGTACGTGTGCATGTGTGTGTGTGCACGTGTGCGTATGCATGTGTGTTCCATGACAGACATGTATGTGTCTGTGTGTGCACATGTGTGTGAATGTGTGCACATGAATGCACATGTGTGCACATGTGTGCACGTGTGTGGGCGCGTTCATGTGTGTGTGCACGTGTGTGTGCGTGTGTCTCGAGACAGACACATGTATGTGTGTGTGTATGTGCGTGAGCACGTGTGTGTGTGTGTGTGTGTGTGTGTGTGTGTGTGTGTGTGTTACTGTAGTGATCTGAGTCAGGTCAAGAAGGATGGAAGGTACAAAGGGGGTGTGGAGACTTGGGGCCCAAATGGAAGGAGGTGGGCACCGGGAGTTGCAGAGGGACAGATGAATGGCGGGTCATCAAGGGCTATTCCTCATCACAGCGTCTCTTCCCCTAGAAATAAACAGCTGTCTCGTCCACAATGGGGGCTGTCATGTGAACGCTGAGTGTATCCCCACAGGCCCCCAGCAGGTCAGTCAACAGGCCTGACACTCGGGCCTCCATTCCGACTAAGTCTGGGGTGGCCCTTTCATTCAGGGCTCTCTGCAGCCACAGTGATCGGGATTTGTGACAGGTCTCCTGCAACTGCCGTGAGGGCTACAGTGGCGATGGCGTTCAGTCTTGCAAGCTCCTGGATCCTTGCTCCCAGGTCAGGCAGGTCCTCACACCCTAGTACGTGTGTCAGGAAGGGGGACTGGGGGTAGGGACAGCCCTCTTCGTTCCCAGGATGGTTCCAGAGACCCCCTCAGCTCTAGCTCAAGTCTGGCTCGGCGGTGGAAATAAAGCCTTGAGGGTTGAGCAGGGACATGAGGCATCTTCCCTAAGGCTGGTGACCGCCATAGCCTTCCTCTTCCTTCCTCTCCCACTCTCAGAACAATGGAGGCTGCAGCCCTTATGCTGTGTGCAAAAGCACAGGAGACGGACAGAGGACATGTTCCTGTGATTCAACTCATACTGTGGGGGACGGCATCACCTGTCATGGGCGAGTTGGACTGGTAATGACTCCCACGTCTGACCCAGGCTTGGTTGTGGTGACGCCTCATGCACCTGAACAGCAATCCTACCTAAGACCCCATATTCAGTCCTGATCCTTGACCGTGACCCCATGACCCTGAATCTGACCTTTGATTCTTCCTGGGCTAAAACGTACCTACATCACATGAGAACAATCCTGACCCTGGCTCAGAACCCTCCCCGGCTTTCCTTCCCTTGTCTCTGCCTTGGCCAGACCTTGGGCTGTTGGTGCTAGGACAGGCACCAGCCCCTGAATGGGGGGTCGCCCAAAATCTGAGCTGATCCTCGATCCCCCAGGAGCTCCTACGGAACAAGTATGCCTCGTTCTTCAGCCTCCACCTCCTGGTGAGTATCCAGCCTCTGTCTCAGTCAGGGTCTCTGTTCCTGCACAAATGTCATGACCAAGAAGCAAGTTGGGGAGGAAAGGGTTTATTCAGCTTATACTTCCACACTGCTGTTCATCACCAAAGGAAGTCAGGACTGGAACTCAAGCAGGTCAGGAGGCAGGAGCTGATGCAGAGGCCATGGAGGGATGTTTCTTACTGGCTTGCTTCCCCTGGCTTGCTCAGCTTGCTTTCTTATAGAACCCAAGACTAGCAGCCTAGGGATGGCACCGCCCACAGTGGGCTGGGTCTTTCCCCATTGATCACTAGTTGAGAAAATGCCTTACACAGCTGGGTCTCATGGAGGCATTTTCTCAAGGGAGGCTCCTTTCTCTGTCATAACTCCAGCTTGTGTCAAGTTGACACACACAACCAGCCAGTACAGCCTCTGAGGCCTGCTGGGCAAGTGCCAACCATCTCTGGACCTTCATGATCCTGTCTGATTGAAAGGATTGGCTGGCCTGGTCTCTTAGAAGTTCCAATTTGGTCCCAGATCATCCCTTTAGTGCTCAAGTTGTGTCTTGCCTCCCCAGGAATACAAGGAGCTCAAAGGCGATGGGCCATTCACCATCTTCGTGCCACATTCTGATTTAATAAGCAACATGTCACAGGTATCACAGCCCTGGAAGCAGACTGGAGTGGTCGCCCACCGCAGGGGCAGAGGGGACATCACTGGCTCCACTGTCTTCATGACTCTGTGCTAGGGGGAGCTGGCGAGGATGCGGGCTCACCGTCAGCTCGTGTTTCGCTACCACGTGCTTGGCTGCCGGAAGCTGGGGAGCCAAGAGCTGCTGGACCAGGGATACGTCACCGCGCTGTCTGGACACACTCTGCGCATTAGTGAGAGGGAGGTGAGCTCCTACACACAGAGGTTAGTCCTGCTGGCTATAGGGTCCTCCTGCAGGGTTAGGATTCAGCCCCCAGATTCAGTCTCCGTGCCCTGCGTCCCTTCCTTTAATATTCAGCCAAGATCTGAAATAGGAGGGAGAGGAGTCCAGCCCCGAGGATACCCACACTCTGGGCCCCACTCATTAGCACTGGCCTGCCCCAACCTGGGACTCCGAAGGTACGAGCACCAAGTTCCCACAATGCCAAGCCCAGTGTAGTGCCTTGTGTAGGTTCCTGTAGTGTGATAGAAGCCCCATCCCGTGTCTTGATTCTGCCCTTGACCAACTCACCTTCACCCTCAAAGCGCAGGGTTGGCTATTATCTCAGGCCCTGCTCTGGCCCAGGCACACCCCATAGCTTTCAGTACCCTACTGATCAACGCAGCACCCTACTGATCAATGCAGCCATGCTCCTCCCACAGGGCAGCATTTATCTTAATGACTTTGCTCGGGTGGTAAGCAGCGATCACGAGGCAGTGAACGGTGTCCTGCACTTCATCGACCGTGTCCTGCTGCCGCCAGACGTGCTACACTGGGAGGCTGATACTATCCCAATCCCTCGGGTATGTCTGGGCAAGCACCTACGGCTGGGTTTGCAGGCTGGGATCCCCTCTTCCCACCTGACTGTGTAACTCATGTGTGTTCTTTCTTTCCCAGAGAAATGTCACTGCTGCCGCTGAAAGCTTCCAATACAAGATCTTTAGCCGACTGCTGACGGTACTGCCCTCGTGAATGTGGGTCTGCCAATGCGTGCAATGTGAATGCGTGTGTGTGCAACGATGTGTGTGCAATGTGTGTGCATGTGTGTGAATGTGTGCATAGTGTGTATGTGTGCAATGTGTATGTGTACAATAATGTGTGCATGTCTGTGAATGTATGTGTGCGTATGTGTGCAATATATATGTGTGCATAGTGTGTATGTGTGCAATGATGTGTGTATGTGTGCAATGTGTGTGCATGTCTGTGAATGTATGTGTGTGTATGTGTGCAATGTGTATGTGTGCATAGTGTGTATGTGTGCAATGATGTATGCATGTCTGTGAATGTATGTGTGTGAATGTGTGCATAGTGTGTATGTGTGCAATGTGTATGTGTGCAATGATGTGTGTATGTGTGCAATGTGTGTGCATGTCTGTGAATGTATGTGTGCAATATGTGTGTGTGTGTGTGTGCAACCTTTTTCTGGGAACAAATGTACCTATGTGAATTTCCTTGTACATCGTAAGAGCCTCCCAATGCGGGCACACATGAGGGAGTGTGCAACTAAGGTGTGTGGAAAGTTACCCTTACATGGGTGATCATAAACAGTAGCTCCCCTACCCACAATTTTATATTCAGTCATGTTGGCAAGATGGCCCAGTGAGTGCTCTGCTTGCTGCCAAGCCTGAGCACCTGAGTTTGCTCTCTGGGACCCACGTAGCAGGAGAAAACCAACCCCCATAGGTCTCCACGTGTGCAGTGGCAGTCGTGCTCCTTCCCCCAAGTCTCATACACACAAACAAAAGCAGGTTAAGTATAAAAACATTAAACCAAACGACCCAGAAATAGCTTAGGTTTTAAAAATATTCAATATTTATATTTGTTTTTGCTGCAAATTATTTAAAATGTTCATGGTACACGACTGTGTTTTATAAAGAATATTTTTATACAAGCAAACATTACATGTTTGTTTGTTCCTTGATTCCTTCCTACCCCATTCTGATCTCTTCCTTTTTAACTCTTTCATTCCTCTCGACAGCTTCATTCTTACTTAAGTCACATATACATGCGATTTTATGATTCTATCCGTAATCTAGAAACCACCAGTGAAAGAAAAAACACACAGTATTTGTTTTTCTGAGACCTGCCAAATTCACATAATGTTATTATCTGCAGTTACATCTATTTTTCTGCAAATATGTAACATTCTTTATTTTGAAAAAAATACTTTACATGCATAGTGGTTTTTAAATTACTTATTTTCATTTTATGTTCATTGGTGTTTTGCCTGTACGTATGTCTGTGTCAGGTTTCTCTGAACTGGAGTTACATAGGAGGAAGGAATTGTCTTAGATCTAAGGCAAATTCTATGTGAGCTGCCGTGTGGGTACAGGGATTTGAACCTGGGTCTTCTTAACTGCTGAACCCTCTCTCCATCCCTATTTATCTCTTACTGTCCCTAGTTTATAGATAATACTTTATCCCAGGTAAGAAGTACATGTATGATTCATATACAGATGGTTCATACATACGGTTCGCTGTAACTTAAGGCACGTGCAGGGGCTCTTCCGACCTGCAGATGAGAGAATGACTGCCCAGGATGTCTGCCGACAAGCCTGGCTAGTTATCAGTACCTGGGTCTCTCTGGACCTCCGTTCTGTGGTCCATCCTCATCTCCAACTGTCACACCGTTGCTCAACCCACAGGTGGCTGGCCTCCTGCCCATGCTTCAAGATGCATCCCATCGTCCCTTCACCATGCTGTGGCCCACAGATTCTGCCCTGCAAGCCCTGTCTCCTGATCGGAAGAACTGGCTCTACCACGAGGACCACCGTGACAAACTGGCGGCCATTTTGCGTGGTCATGTGATTCGCAACATTGAGGTGGGCACAGACCCGAGCTTTGGTCCCTACAGCCTACGTGCTCAACTCCAACCACATCTCCATTTATTTAGGCCTCGGCATCTGATCTACCCAACCTGGGCCAACTCCGAACCATGCACGGAAACACCATCTCCTTCTCCTGTGGTCTTGCCCGGCCCGTGAGTCTAGGGAGGGGGCGTGGTTAAGGAAAACAAGCAGTGGGGTCAGGGGCTGCAGTGCCCCTGACCCCTCCATCTTCTCCCTTGAGGGCGAGCTCATGGTAGGTGAGAACGAGGCCCGCATCGTGCAACGGTACTTGCCCTTTGAAGGGGGCCTGGCTTATGGCATTGACCAGCTGTTGGAGCCACCTGACCTTGGTGCCCGCTGTGATCGCTTTGAACCCCAGCCGCTTCAAATGGTGAGGAAGGCCTCAGGCCAAAGGTGCACGGCAGGGGCCAGCCTACCTGTCCTGTCCTGCCCACCCACCTGACCTTGTAGTGTTGGTCTCCATCTCCCCCAGAAGACTTGCAGCATCTGTGGATTGGAGCCACCCTGTCCTCGGGGCTCCCGGGAGCAGGTAAGGGGCTGGAGGCTGAGCTGAGGGTTGGGGTAGAGGCGGGGCACCGTCAATCAAGCTCAGGTAGTGGCCTAACTCCTTTTGACCCAGGGCAGCCCTGAGGCCTGCTGGCGTCACTACTCCAAGTTCTGGGCAACTCCTCTGCATTCCATAACCATGCGTGGAGGTTCCTGGATAACGCCTAGTTTTTGGAACCGCAACCACATGGGTAGGGGCTGCCACCGCAAATGTGTCACCACCGTCTGGAAGCCTAGCTGTTGCCCTGGTCACTATGGCACTGACTGCCACGGTAAGTATCCAGAGGGTTACGGACAAGCTGACCCGTTTCTCTAGTTCCCAAGATGGCCGAAGACAAGGTCATCTCCCTTAAGAAAGGATATTGGGGGCTGGAGAGATGGCTCAGAGGTTAAGAGCACTGGCTACTCTTCCAGAGGCCCTGAGTTCAATCCCCAGCAACTCCATGGTGGCTTATAAGCATCTATAATGGGATCTGATGCCCTCTTCTGGCCTGCAGGTGTACATGCAGATAGAGCACTCATATATAAAGTAAATACATTTTTAAAAAGGATATTGGGGTGCTCTGGGGTGGGGGGAATGCATAAGAAGCCAGGTAGGAATACAGAAGATTTCGTATCTGTTTTAGAGTGCTGGAGGGTTTGGGTGTCCTGGGTTTGGTGTGGTCTCAGTGGTGTGGGGACACGAGAGGACTGATCGTCCTTGAAGAGCTTGGCTGGAACTTGGTAGGGCACAGATGGCAGATGCTCTTACGAGAGTCTGGTGACATTTCACATCTACACTATGCCCTAGCTTGCCCCGGTGGTTCCAGAAGCCCCTGCAGTGGCCACGGTGTGTGCCTGGATGGCATAAGCGGAAGTGGGCAGTGCAATTGTCATCCGGGCTTTGCCGGGACAGCCTGTGAACTCTGTGCCCCAGGTGCCTTCGGACCCCAGTGCCAAGGTAAGCCATCTCTTCTCCGTCCCATTCTACCCTGCCCCCTCTCCTTTGGCCCGGGTATCGACTTGTCCTTCTCCCCAGCATGCCGCTGTGCCCCACATGGGCATTGCGATGAAGGTCTCGGGGGCTCTGGCTCCTGCTTCTGCGATGAGGGCTGGACTGGGCCACACTGTGATGTGCAGCTGGGTGAGTAGCCCTTGAGCCTGTGTCCGTGCAGCATCTGTGGATATACACTAGTGCATGCCCTGGCTGCACACCCAAGGGTGGATGGGAGACACAGTGGCTAGGAGGGCAGCTACTGACCTGATCCTCTGGGATGGGTCCTGGGACAGAGTTGCAGCCCGTGTGCACCCCGCCCTGTGCACCCCAGGCCGTGTGCCGTGTGGGCAACAGCTGTGAGTGCAGCCTGGGCTATGAAGGGGACGGCCGTGTGTGCACAGGTAAGCCGTGACTTAGCAGGTAGGATGCCCTAGACCGCTCTAGGACCTGGCTCAACCACTTCTTCCTTGCCCCCAGTGGCAGACCTGTGCCAGAAGGGGCACGGTGGCTGCAGTAAGCACGCCAACTGCAGCCAGGTGGGGACAGTGGTCACCTGTACCTGCCTGCCTGCCTATGAGGGTGATGGTTGGAGTTGCCGAGCTCGCAACCCCTGCTTGGATGGCCACCGTGGAGGTTGCAGTGAGCATGCCGACTGCTTTAACACCGGCCCGGTAAGCAGGAGGGGAGCCAAGCAGCCTGTGTGCTGGGAGAGCCTCCCACTCTCCCAGTCCCTGTGAGACATCCGCTCTCTGCCCGCAGAACACACGGCGCTGTGAATGCCACACTGGCTACGTGGGTGATGGGCTGCAGTGTCTGGAGGAGCTTGAACCCCCTGTGGACCGATGCCTGGCAGAGTCCTCACCATGCCACACAGATGCTTTGTGCACAGACCTACATTTCCAGGGTGTGCTTGCTTACTTACCCCCGTCCCACCGCGGCATCCCTGGCTAGTTACTGCCCTGTCAATCGCACACCTTTTTTCTTTCTGCAGAAAAACAGGCTGGCGTCTTCCACATCCAGGCCACCAGTGGCCCTTATGGCTTGACCTTCTCAGAGGCCAAGGAAGCCTGTGAGGACCAGGGAGCCGACCTTGCTTCCCTCCCTCAACTCTCTGCGGCCCAGCAGGTGCTCAGGCCTCAGGGGTAGGAACTAAGCCTGCGGGCAGCCCACTGGGTTGGGCTTTCGTCCCAGCCACTCCTGCCTTTACAGCTAGGTTTTCACGTCTGCTTCCTGGGCTGGTTGGCCAATGGCTCTGCTGCCCACCCTGTGGTCACCCCGGCGGCAGACTGTGGTAATAATCGTGTAGGTGTAATCAGCCTCGGCGTCCGCAAGAACCTCTCAGAGCGCTGGGATGCCTACTGTTACCGTGTGCGAGGTATGTCCCTTCCACCGACCTCTCCCTGCCCTTGCCCCCTGAGGTCCTTAATAAGCCTCTGTGAGCTACTCTCCTTTCCTGCAGATGTGGCTTGCCAATGTCGGGTCGGCTTCGTGGGTGACGGGATCAGCACGTGCAACGGGAAACTGCTTGATGTCCTCGCTGCTACTGCCAACTTCTCCACCTTCTATGGGGTGTGCAGGGGCCGGGCCTCAGAGATGGGGATGCAGGCTGTTGGGATCCCTAAAGAGCTCCCCCACAGCCCCATCTCCTCCTCTTCTCCAGATGCTGCTGGGCTATGCCAATGCCACCCAGCGAGGTCTTGACTTTATGGACTTCCTTGAAGATGAGCTCATCTACAAGACACTCTTTGTCCCTGTCAATGAAGGCTTTCTGGACAACATGGTAATAGGAGGGGCCTGGGCACCTTGCTCTCTCCAGCAGGCTCAACCCAACAGACCTTGCTCTCTGCTCGTAGACACTGAGTGGCCCAGACCTAGAACTCCATGCTTCTAATGCCACCTTTCTGAGTGCCAACGCCAGCCAGGGGACGTTGCTTCCTGCCCACTCAGGTCTTAGTCTCTTCATAAGTGACACAGGTCCTGACAACATTTCTTTGGTTCCTCTGGTGAGTGGCTTCAACTGCATTGCAACCCTACTGACTCAGCCCTTGTTTACCTGCTGGGCCTGACTGCAATTTCTTTGCAGGCCCCGGGGGCAGTTGTGGTTAGCCACGTCATGGTGTGGGACATCATGGCTTTCAATGGCGTCATCCATGCTCTGGCCAGCCCCCTGCTCACGCCTCCCCAGCCTGTGAGTACAGGAAGGGGGAGACAAAGCCTCAGAGGGTGAAGCGACGTCCCTGGCCTCGTCCTTGACTTTTCCTTTCTCCTTACAGAGGGCAGTGCTGGGATCTGAGCCGCAACCTGTGGCGTTAAGTTTGGGGGTTGTGATAACTTGTGGAACGCTGCTGGGGCTGGTAGCTGGAGCCCTCTACCTGCGTGCCCGACGCAAGGCTCCAGGCTTCAGCTTCTCTGTCTTCCAGGTAAAGAATGCTAGGGGTGGGCGGGCGGCGGGTCCTTCTATCTTGTTTGGGGGTAGGACCTTATCAGTCAACCCTCCTCTTCCAGGCAGAAGATAACGCTGATGACGACTTCTCTCCATGGCAAGAAGGGACCAGCCCGACCCTGGTTTCTGTCCCCAACCCTGTTTTTGGCAGCAGCGACATCTTTTGTGAACCCTTTGACGTGAGTGTGGGGTGGGAAGTGTGGTGGGATGTGTGCGTGTGAGGACCGACTGTGTGGTGGGATGTGTGCGTGTGAGGACCGACTGTGTGCTGGGATGTGTGCGTGTGAGGACCGACTGTGTGGTGGGATGTGTGCGTGTGAGGACCGGCTGTGTGGTGGGATGTGTGCGTGTGAGGACCGGCTGTGTGCTGGGATGTGTGCGTGTGAGGACCGGCTGTGTGCTGGGATGTGTGCGTGTGAGGACTGACTGTGGGGTGGGATGTGTGTGTGTGAGGACTGACTGTGTGGTGGGATGTGTGTGTGAGGACCCGACTGTGGTGCGTGTGAGGACCGGCTGTGTGGTGGGATGTGTGCGTGTGAGGACCGGCTGTGTGGTGGGATGTGTGTGAGGGCTGTGTGGTGGGATGTGTGCGTGTGAGGACCGACTGTGTGGTGGGATGTGTGCGTGTGAGGACCGGCTGTGTGGTGGGATGTGTGCGTGTGAGGACCGACTGTGTGGTGGGATGTGTGCGTGTGAGGACCGGCTGTGTGGTGGGATGTGTGCGTGTGAGGACCGGCTGTGTGGTGGGATGTGTGCGTGTGAGGACCGGCTGTGTGCTGGGATGTGTGTGTGTGAGGACCGGCCCTGGCCTACCCTTGCTTAGCTGCGCCCTGCTTCTCTCTTTGCAGGATTCAGTCCTGGAGGAGGACTTCCCAGACACCCAAAGAGTCCTCAAGGTCAAATGATGGGCTGGAATGGAGCATGGACGACACAGACTACTTTTATTGCTTGTCAGGGTGGCTGAAAGGCCGATAGTTTGTCGAGGACAATAAAAGCGCCCTCAGCGGATGTGGGCCATGTCACCAAGAAAGGGTGTCTTCATGCAGCCGGTGCACAGCTGGTCCATCCAGAGGGGCGCCTCATGCTGCAGAGGTGTGCGGCGTGGGTAGAACGTGAAGTCTACACTGTAGTTGAGCAAGCAGCTGAGAGAGGCCATGTAGAGGTCAGAGAAGCGCACGAGACGCCTGGAGAAGTAGGTGGGGTTGTGGAAGGTGCGGAAGATGCTCCCAAACTGAGCGTTGAACAGGGCCTTCGTGATACACCTAGAGGAGCAAGACATGGTACAGGTCAGTCAGCCAGCGTGCAGAGAAAAGGCCGGACAGGCTTCTTGCCACGGCCGCTCCCCGCTCACCTCAGCTCTTGCCGCTCCTTCATCCAGGTAGCCAGCACCTGCCGTGACTCAGCATCCTGATAAGTCTGGGGAAACATGGACGGGGGCGGGGCGGGGGCGCGGTTGAGCGTGCGTCCAGGAGGTGCGACAGCAGCTCCAATCCCCCGGCTCCCCCTCTTTGCCCTGTTGTTGTCACCTGCATGCGTTCCAGCAGCCCCGTGAGAGCCTGCTGCCAAGTCAGCGAGTGCATGTACTGTTCCGTGTTGATGATGCGGATCTCGCGCTCCAGCTCAGGGATGATGGCTCCCGTGCGCCAGCCGTGCCGTAGCATGAGATCCTGGGGGAAGAATGGGAGACAGACCTCAGCCCACCTGGGGGGGGCTCAACGGCTCCCCCTCCCCCCCCCTTCCCTGGGTAAAAGTCCAACTCTCTCACCGCCAGGTCACTGTAAAGGTGGTCACCGAAATAGAGCACACGTGGCCCTCGCCATTCAGTCAGACGAAGAAAATCAAACAGGTTTCCCTGGGGAGCAGAGGACTCTGCTGAGCCAACTGTGCTCCGGAATGGCAGTGGGAGCCAGGCTTGGGCCTGCACCAGTCCTCCCAACTCTCCAGAGGCAGCTAAAGCCAGCCGGATGCTGGGCTGCCCTTTCCCGTGGCCTCCCTGATCTGTGGCCCTCACTGCTTCCCGCTTCCAATGGGGGCGCGCCGGGGGGGGGGGGGGTCCTGCCCGCGGCAGAAACATCTCTCGCAAGGGTGGATTGGCCCTCACTCAAGGGCCGCTTACAGTGGCCTTTCACCTACCAAGGCAAGAGCTTTAGTCCCTGTCTGTGAGAAGCAAACCGCGGGGAGGGCCCCAGGCCTCACAGCAAAGGGCCCTGAAGTTCTTGTAAACCTCCTCAGTCTCCACCCAAGGGACCCGTGGACCAACTTGTAGAGCTCACTGCCAGACCTCGCGCTCCTCCTGCTCCAAAGGCAGGAAAAGATAAAACTACTGAGGCACATACATAACCGTGGAGTGGGGGGCGGAGGGGCCAGAGGCTGGAAGTCCAGCAGCTACCAGAGGCGCCAGGCTCCGGGGTGGGAATGCACACTCAGCGAAGCACAACTCACAAAGCAGCTCAACTCAGAGAGCTGGAAAGGGGTGCGGCGGGCGGCCGTGCAGGCACTGAGCAGACAGATGAGAGGGGGGCAGCAGACAGGCTTTGGGGGATGTGGTCCCTAGGTCAGAAATCAAGGGACAGCCGAGGAGAGATGGGAAAGAAAGACTTAGGGGAAGGGTCCTGAGAAGTAAACGGGCCCGATACGCAGTGTCAGGCCTGAGAGACGCCAAGAAAGAAAGTCACCTTCCCCCGAAGAGGGCTGCCACGGTTGGATGCTAAGACAGCTCAGAGCTGAGGGCACCTAAAGGACTCGAGATCAGTGTGCAGCCATGTAGGACGCTGGACAAGAGCAGCAATTCGCCTGCCAGCTGACCCGAGGCATCTCCACGATGCTCTCCTGGCCAAGGCTGGGCTCCCAGCACCATCTCAGCTAAGATTTCTACGGTCCAGCCTGGGCTACCAGTGCTCCAAATCTGGCCTCTCTTCCTAGCTACACAGAACATGGGGATGGGTGGGTGGGGGGTGTGTGCCTCAATTCATAAACTGTCTCCACAGGCCCACCTCAGGGTTTCAGTCAGGCTGGTTTGGCCTGCAGCAGTGTTCAGTGACAATTGTTCACAGAAAATCACAGTGTAAGTGGGGGGGGCCTAGAGGTGATGAGGCCAGGGCTCCTAGGCCACTGTGCAGACATGTGACCAAAAGGCCACGCTCTCCTTTCGTATCTGCTAGTATATTGCCTAGTATCTAGCGTCCTTTCTAACAGTCCTGCCCTGGCGCCATTGGCTCTAGCCCCATGGTGCAAGCCTGCAAGGTTAGGAGGCTGCCCTGTACAGTGCAGGGCCGCCCACCAGCCTCTGTCCTTACCTGCCGATAGATCTTGCCCTTTTCTAAGCGAGTGATCCGGTCCCAGTGGAGGGAGCCCTTCTCGTCAAGCTTACGGAAAGGCCTGCGTGAAGGGCAGAGAGCCCGATCTGTAGTGACAGAGCCAGACTGGGTAACCTCCTCCTCAGCCCTGAAAAGGCCCACCCACTCAAGTGGGGCACGGACCAGCAAGGGGGTGTCTTTACCCAAGCACATAGAGTACTTAGTCAGGGCCAAGCGAGCTTCGCGCCTGCGTCTTCTCCTTGGCACGGAGCCTCCGCCCTCCTCCCGCAACCCCATAGTCCCTGCCGTGCCCATACTTGCGCCGGTCGGTGAAAAAGTTGGGCTTGTCTGCCTGTACGATGACCACATCGAAGAGTTGGCGCCAATCGGGACCCACCATGTGCCGCATCCCTTTGTCCCTGTGTGGAGGTGGCACTGGCTAAGGGAGGTCTGGGAGGGGTGCTTCGCCCGCCAGCCTCCCCCCCTCCCCCCCAGGGCCTGAACTCACACAAAGCTGAAGGGACTGTTGGTAATGAGGAACAGCTGTTTCCCGTGGGCCACCAGGCGGCTCAGGACGGCAAATGTTTCATCCCCTCTCAGGATGTACTTCTCTGAAAGGGAAGATGGGTCTGCCAGGGCCAGTCCCGTGACCCTCAGGCAGGCCACAGGAAGGACTACTGTCCACCCTTACCCATGTCTTGCTCAATCCACTGGTACATGAGGCCTTTCACATGCACATCCCGGATGGCATCCTGGAGGGGGCAGGGGGACAGTGAGGAAGGCCTACCATGTCACAAACAGGCTTTGTCTCAGCTAAGGGACAGTCCCCACTCCTCACCGTCACGTCCTTGTAGAGGTGTACTTGGTCAAACTCTAGGCCGTGGCCCAGAAAGTAGTCCACCACACAAGACAGCAGAGCCATCTCTGGGAGTGAGAAGATGTCCATGAATTGCTTGATAGAAGGGCCCTGGGGAGGGAGTCAACTCTCAGCCACTACTCCGAGGACTAGAGACCGAGGGCTGTACTTTGGGACACTGGCCACTGCCTCACAGGAGGCTGGCACCCACATCAAAATCCCTGGTCTGGGTGCTTTGGGCAACGGCAGGTGGTGTGGGTTACCTTGCCGTAGAAGCCGCTCATCTGGTAGAGTGGGATGTGCTGGGTGCCACCGTACAGGTCAACCACCTCATCATCGGGCACAGGCTGCAGGCCCCTGAGTTGGGAGGGGTGAGTGAGAGGAAAGGTGCCCTCAGCCCGAGTCGAGACAAGGGTATAGCATAGGGAGAAGGGTAAGGTCAGGGCGCACCCGGTACTAACCTGTAGGCTGTTCCCAGTTGTACATAATGGAAAGCATCAATCTTCATCAGAAGACTCTGGAGGCAGGGGCGGGGCCAGGGGGCGGGGCCGGTGGTGGTGAGGGAGGGGGCGGGGCCAGTGGTGAGGGAGGTGTTTGTTACTGGTCCCGAACCAGCTTCTCCAGGTACCTCCCAACCCTCAACAACAAAACCTCCACTGGATGGTGTTGGGGGAGGGGGGGGAGAGCTACAACTGAAGCGAGGATGGTCTGCTGAGGAGAGATGGAAGTGGAAGAAGCTAGAGCCCTGTTCACATCTAGTCAGGAGTGGTCAGTCAGTGCCGAGCCACTCACCTTCTGAATGTCGTAGTGGAGACCACGGATGGCAAAGCTGGGGTCATAGTCGTACTTCCGAATTCCCTCAGGATACTGTTGGGCAAAAAGCCAGTAGCAGTGCCAGCCCCCAGCCCAGGATACCACGGGAACACCAGGACTCAGTCTGGGCCATAGGTCACACTCCATCCTCTTGGCCTTACCTTGTAGTGCTCTATCAAGATGTCCCGGGCGGCATTGAAGATCTCAGGGTGCAGTGCGTCTGCGTACTGGGCCAGCGTGTAGTCGTAGTCAAAGCCGTAGACTTCGACGTCGCTCAGGCTGATCTCATTGTTGGCATAGATGGCTGCTGGGTTTAAGAGGCTGCAGACCTCAGGGGGCAGAAGGTCTAGAGGGAAGGAGATCCAAGGCCGGACCGTCATGATTGTCTCATTTATGGCAAACAGCAAAAGGACGTGTGGCTACCTGTCCCCAAGTGCCCCACAAGACACTGGACTATGGCATCTTAGCTATCACAGTAAAGGACAGACAGAAGGAGCGGGCCGCGGTAAGGCAGAACTGGCAATGGGCTAGCCTGCTTCCTGAGGATTGGGTCAGAGTCACAGGGCTCCCTTTTCTGTTAATCAATCACCTGCAGTGCACCACGTATTCTGAACCTGGGTCTCTCCCAGGCTGGTTACTAAGTCCTACCGGATGTGGGTGTATGGGAACCCTGGCAGCATTCCTCAGAAGAGTCATACCCCTCTCTCGAACCCTGTCTAAGTGCATCACTGCTCACCGGCCTCACTTTCCTTGAGGTTACCTGCCAAGGGCAGCATGCAGAGACTGAGGGCTCCTCCCAGAGGATGATTGCTCTCTTTTGACCTGACTGGAGGCTGCAGCTATGAATGTTGCTTTTCCACTTTGCCCAGGGCTGGGGATGGGGCCCAAGAACATTACAGGGGCAGAGCGCCCATGAGGCTGCCAATGTGGAACACCTGCCATGCCCTGGAGAGCAAGGCCCCTCTAATCGGATTTCTCCTGCTTGCCAGACCACATAATGACATTCCCTGGCTAAGGCCAGGGAACATTGCTAATTACCACAGGAGGAACATAAGACGTCGGGTTTTGGGGACACAATCCAGCTCTCTTCTGGTGATAGTCACAAAAGCCTCTGAAAGATTCACAGAGGGAAGCTAAGCCCTGCGCTGTGCCAAGAAGGTTCTGGGGCCCTAGGCTTGCCTGCCTTGTGTTCCCCGTCTGGAAAGCTGGTAAAGTGGGTGGGGAAGTGAGCCAGGCAGGATCAGGTAGGTCCTCCTTCTCATGCCTGCGAATTCAAGAACGTTAGCCCTGGGCTAGTTTCTTTTAAAAGGGGGACTAAAGCGGGGACCAACCGACTTCGTGCAGTATTTCTGCCCCGAACCTATACAATACGCAAGATCAGATGCACCTCTGAGCTAGAAGCCCTGCCCTGGGCATCCCCTTGGTCACTTCTGGAGCAGGGGGAACAGGCTTGATGTCCAAGCCTCCAGGGAATCGGTCAGCCACACCAGTCCTGATCACGAAGCAAAAATTTCTGGCTCCCCAGCGCGTCTCGTGGCGGCTGCACTGTGCAGACGCCTCCTGTACGTGCTGAGCTGTTGCCTCAGAGGCCCCTCTGGAACACAGGGCTCCACCCCCTTTCCTTTAGTGTCAAGCACAGAGTGTAGGTGTGGGAACAGGTGTGGCTGGTTCCTCCGGTGGCCTCAGGCAACTCTTCTGAAGATTCCCGAGTGTGGCTCTCCGCCAGGATATGCTTAACACATACCTCCCTCTAAAGAACCACCTCAGAGACACCCCTTACTGCTGTCTCGAGGACCCTGGGCCTCAGCTGCCCACCTCGCTGGATATTTCCACAACCCTACACTCCTGGATGTCAACTTTGTTTGCGTTGGGAAGCGTAGACATGGCCTTTGTGGGTCCAAGCCTGCAGAGTTCTCAGTACGTCTTGCCTCTGCTTTTAAGGGCTCTCTCAGGGGCATATAAACCTTCCTGGAACAAGGAGTGTGGGCAAGAAGCACACAGGGCCTGCTTACCGCATTTCCGGACCAAGAAAATCATAGCTTTGGGTGCGTGGGGTAAGCCGGGAGAGGGTATGCCATGACCCAGAGGTAGTCTGCTGTGTTTGTGACTTTACTGTCTAGCCCTCCCTCAGGTTCTAGGGCTGCGGTAGTTACCACTCGTGAGTCTTAAAACTCAACCCCTTCCCTCCTCCAGCCCCATGAAGTCACACTGCCACCTCCAGTGCCCAGAGAAGAGCTAAGCTCAGGGAGGTGAGGGCACCTGATCAAACCACCCAGACCCTGGCACCAAGTCGAGATGCACATTCAGGTCACTCTGCCTGTTTTAATCACACTTCTTCTGTCCAGCCTCCTTATCCCATGAGGCCAAGCAGTGTAGGTGATGGTCCTCCATTGCTCTCTGACGGGCTACGAGCCCTGGCCCTGGCAGTTTTGTTCAAACTCCTTCAGAAAACCTAGTGTGGTGGTGGTGGTGGTAGTGTGTGCGTGAGTGTGCGTGGGGGGTCAGGGTTCAGAAGCATGAAGCTAGCTCACCCTGGCATGGTAGTGGAAGTGGCCCTGCATACAAGAACCCAGAGGGCCTATAAGGGTCTGAAGGCACAGAAGGGTACCCCCCAGGATATTCTCAGTAGCACCACCCTGCCACCCTCCCACCCGCTTTTGACTGCAGCTTGTCAAGAGGTGAATTCTGGCCAATGTCCAGCTCTCCTCACAGCTGGAGTGGAAGGCCTAGCCCAGTCACAGCTGGAATCTCCCTGTCAGGGCCACTCGGACTTATCAGACAAAGCAAGCCACATCACCCCTGCGGCTTCCTCCAGAAGCTCAGCAGGTTCCTACTTGGCTTGTCCTTTCAAAGTCATCAACACAATCCACTGAGGGTCTTAGAGGGTGTGAGGCCGAGGGCCACTCTGCTGGGCAGTGATAGGGGCCACAGCCCAGACCACATCTATCTGCTGCAGTGGCAGGGCCCCACCAGACCCACCCAGACAAATAGACAGATGTTCGGCACTCAGATCTCCTGCCTCATCAGCCCATTCCAAGGGAATGATTAGGAGAGGGTTAAGTGCCTTGTGCAGTTCTAGCTGAGACTATAGCAACTCCCCCGGGATTTCGGGGGGTGGGATGGGGGGCTACGGTAACTTTTCTGTTCCTCCAACTGAGTGTTTGGAGTGTGGTAGACCATAGACCGCCAGAGGCAAGCCAAAAGGTACCTGCAATGTCCGGCTGGTGTCACCTTACATCGTGCCATCTGTGAGCACGGATCAGCCTTTGTCCACACATTGCAACTAGGGGCCGGAGGAGAACGAGGGACTGGGAGGGTTTTTACCGCTACTGCCCGCAGACTAGACCCAGGAGCAAGACCATAGGGGCCGCGTGCGCAGCGGCCGCTCCAGGCATTCCAAACTCCTGCCGCCAGAAAACAAACCCCACCACTTGCCCCAGGAGTAGCGCTGCTCTGCGGAGGCACCTCCTAACAACCCGATGGAGCCTTTTCTAAAACGCCATTTGGCCCTCAGATTTTGGGACCCCGGCAAGCCCCACCAAGCGTCCTGGACCCAGGACGGTGTCCCGGCCGTCTGTTGGCACCGATCGGCAGACGACCTACGGCGCCCTGCCCACCCGGGGTCACCCACCGTGCACCAGCCTCCGCATGTCCTGGTAACGAGCCCACAAGTGCGCGCTGAGGTCCGCGCCGTCTGCGGGCGCCGAGCGCGGGGTGCTGGGGCAGTGGGCTCCGGGACCCGGCGGGCCGCAGCCAGGGCAGGAGGGTGAGGACGAGGCGGCCCGCGGTCCGCCCTGGCCTCCGCACAGCAGCCAGCGCCTAGCTGCCGCCCGCAGTCCCGCACCCGCCATGCCCCCTGCGCGCTGCCCCGGCCGCCCTCCGCCCGTCCGCTGACCCGCCTGCCCACCGCCCTCCGACTGCCCGCCCGCCACGGTGGCCGCGTGCTTCTCAAGGCGGCCGGCCAATGGGGGAGGCGCGCGGAGCCCATCGGGCCAATGGACGCACCACTCAGCCCAGGGGTGGGAGGTCCCCGGGACGGGGCGGGGCGGGCTCCGACCCCCGCCTCCCTGTCCCCAGCTCGGCTCAGGGGCTCTGCGCCCCCCTTTGGTCATCTCGGTGGCGATGGCGGCACCTTTGCTCCTTTGGGCGGGAAGTCGCAGAGCTTAAGAGTCCGGGTCTCTGCGAGGCCCTGGACGGGCTGAGGAGCAAGAACGCTGAAGTGTACAGCTCTTCCTTCACCCCAGGGTCTTTTTGTCCCTCTCCTGCGCTTCTGTCCCATTCTTTCCAGACAAGATCTCCTGCCCCGGGGCCTCCTGCCCCTGCCCCAGTTTCTGACTGACTGCACATTCCACGGAAGCCTAGGCCGCTCATTCTCCTACGACAACCGTGCCTTCAGAACCAGTCCCAAGCTGACTAAGATCACTTGGCCTGATGGGCGGCTGACGTGTGCTGAGGCAGCATTTTCTTTGTATTGCCTGGTACCCAACACAGGTGATCAACGTAACCTGGAGCCTATCTACTGGGCGTACTCTTCTGGCTGTGAGCCAGGATCATTGCAGCCTCCTGGTTTTGGCGTCTGCAAACGGATGGGCCGGACCGTGCAGGCCCCCAGTTGAATCACCACCGCTTTTTCGAGCACTGTCTCAATGAAATTCTTTTCATTCCATCCACTTCTGTTTTCTTAGCTTGCAGTGTACACCAGGGAAGGCTGGTCCGGCATCCAGGGCCTTGGTGGTGGTGAGCTGCCCAACTGAGCACGCGTGGCTGTTGGGCTTAAGGTTGTGTGTAATGTGTACATTTGTAATTCGCCTGTACCTAGACAGAGGATCTGGTGTGCCAGATTCTGGTCTGGGTACTGGTAGTCATGGATACCAAAGGGTGGGCTCATGGGTGGCTGAGCCCTCTATAGGTCCAATAACCTAGGTGGGCTGTGATGACCTGGCCACATGTAAAGTTCTTCCAAGTGGATGCACACTCTACATGTTCTAGTCCTCAAAACCAAGAGAAATGGCAACAAATGCCAGCCAGGGGGTCGCTGTGTGTGGCTTCTTCTTGGACAGCCTTCCCGGAGGTAGGCACAAGGCAGGCTGCCCTTAGTCAGCTGTTTATGACCCCTCCCTTCTCTGTCCTCATGGTTCCCCCCACTGCCTCTACTCCCTCCCCAGTAAACCCTCTTCATACCAGATCTGTTGCATGGCATAATTTCTCTTGGCATGGGCCGGCCGGGCCCCCTTGCTGCGTTGTATTTCATAACACCCACAATGTGTCATTTAATTTTTTTAGATTGTCAATCCTCACAGCAGAAAGGCTCCGTTTTACAAGGGTGCGGATAGGGATGTGGTTTGACAGCGAAGTCACTCTACCTTGGTGCTCTTCTGCAACTATTAAAAGCACCTACAAGTTACCAAAATAACGGTACTTTCCCATTTACCATAGGTTTATATTATTTTACATGTTTGTTAGAGATAATTATTTTTTTTTGTTGTGATGATAAAGTTCAGTTTTCAAAAATGCATATCGAATTTGCTGTTTTAGAAGCCAAGTCAAACCAGTCACGTGCCAGAAATAAGAGGAAGGCGTGTCACGTAACTGCATTTTAGCTTATTTCCTTCACAAAGGGTCGTCACCTCGGTCAGGGTATTACAAAAAAAGATGGCGATGGCAGAGTAGGGGGCGCGGCAATAAACTCTGAGCCCCAGCAGCTGAGAGCAGGTCGAGGGCGGGGCCTCCACGCCACGTTGGAGACTCCGCCTCCCGAAGTTTTCTCGTGTGCTCAATGTAGGCGCGTGCGCAGGCTTCTTCAGCCCGGCCCAGCCTCACAGAGCACGCGCGCTCAAACAGCACTCTGATTGGACAGTCTGAGAGTCCCGCCACATTCTGATTGGCGGAGTCGACCAGGCTCTGGGTCTGTCCGCTTTCGCCACCCCGCTCTTGCGGCCGGGCTGTGGCGCTGCAATCCAGTCTTGCTACTCGGTCCACGGGATTTCGCGGGACGCGCAGGGACGTTTGTACTGCCTCTAGGAACACCAGTCTGCCTGGTTCCGCCCGTACCCCACTTTGAGGCCTCGATCATGTTCAGGGCCCAGCTGAGGCGAGCTCTTCAGCGAGTACCTGGGAAGCAGCGATTCGGCATCTACAGATTCCTGCCCTTCTTTTTTGTCCTGGGAGGAACGATGGAGTGGATCATGATTAAAGTGCGCGTGGGCCAGGAGACCTTCTGTAAGTGAGGGTGCAGCAGCCTCCGTTTCTCCTGTGGGTTTGCGATCACAGGCCGCTGATTCCATTCAGTTGCGGAGCTCCTTTCTTTGAGTGTTTGGACAAGTTAGTCTTTTGACAGTTCTGGTGCAGCACAGCTGGAGGCCCTCGGGGCTCTTGTATTTTGTTCACACTGGCACCCAGCTCTCCTCCTCTCCTGGCATTTTAAGAGGGCACTTGCCTCTACTCAGGCTCTTTGTAGTCTGTCCTTGGCCCTGCTGGTGACATTGGACCTAAGGAACAGGATTACTTGCATGCGGAAGGAAGGTTAAGTCCCTTGCCCTTTGAGATCTTTAGCCCAAACTCACGAGGAAGTTATCCTGCCTGTCCTAGCTACTCACCACTTATCACTCGCAGTCCTTAGGTTATGTCTTTGGCCCAGAACTGTGAAAAGAATATCTGGCATTTCTGAGAACTGCCTCTGGAATAGCCAGTTCCTTTCAGGCCTCACAACCTTTGGACCCTGTGTCTGACTCTCAAGTAACTATGATTTGAGAATGTTAGGTTCTTTCAAACATATGTCTTTTTTTTAAGGTTTATTTATTTATTTCATTTATTTATACACCGTCAGTGTCTTCAGACACACCAGAAGAGGGCATCGGATCTCATTACAGATTGTTGTGAGCCACCATGTGGTTGCTGGGAATTGAACTCAGGACCTCTGGAAGAGCAGTCAGTGCTCTTAACTGCTGAGCCATCTCCCCAGCCCCAGAGAATGTTAGGTTCTTTCAAAGCCTCCATTGATTTCTCTTTCTATACTTTGATATGGGGCCTGACTATGCTGGCCTTGAATCTTTAAATTTGCAGTCATCCTCTGGGTTTACAGGCATGGGCCTCCACTTAATGTTTAATAACCATCCATGAGAGTGAGTGTCTGTCAAACAAGGTGAGTTTCAGAAGAGCTCATGGGATAAGGCTGGGTGAGAGAACAATTGCCTCACATAGGCCCGAGCTCTGTTTCCACCCCCTACACCCCACCATTAAGCATGCCAGGAGGGTTGTGAGTAGTCTAAGAATCCTGGATGGGCACGTCATTGGATTGGATGGTGTGGGGAAGGCTCTTGGGGAAAGATGGACAGTTAGGACTGTGAGCCCGATAAGGGAAAGGTCTAGGACACTCACTTCTCGGCAGTGGTAAGGGAAACCTAGAGGCTTCTGTGTATGCTGTTCCGAGGGACTGCAGCAGATGACAACTGAAGGGTGGCATGGATAGAAGGGTCCCTGTGTAGGGCTGTAAAAGTACCAGACAGTAAGAGTCTATTTTAGTGGTTAAAGGGACTCTTTTAAGGAGATCGATACACAGGCAGTGCATGGTTGGCCAGATGTGACACGATGGCCTAGTCTAGCTGGCAAAGGAATGCCATGAGTGGGTAGGCTTGAGACAGCTCAGAGGCAGTGCCGGTGAGTGTGGTGATTGAGATGGGGCAATGGAGGTTTCTCAAGGAAGAGAAGGGCAAGGCTGGTCCTTCTGCTGAAGGTGCAGAACATAGGCAGGGTGATCTTGCGTGCAAGGTAGGGCATGATGAGATGGGTTAAAGATCTCAAGTTGAGGAGGACGGTTTGGGCCAGACATCTGGGTTTACAGGCCACTCAGCTAAACTATAAAGGAAGCACCAGACTTCAGCATGTTTAAGGGGAGTTGGCCATTTGGAATGGCCAGAAGGAACACCAGGAAGGTTATCATTGACAAGTCTCTTAGGGTTTTACTACTGTGAACAGACACCATGACCAAGGCAACTTTTATAAAGGACAACATTTAATTGGGGCTGGCTTACAGGTTCAGGGTTTCAGTCCATTATCATCAAGGCGGGAGCATCCAGGCAGGCATGGTGCAGGAGGAGCTGAGACTTCTACATCTTCATCTGAAGGCTGCTAGTGGAAGACTGACTTCCAGGCAGCTAGGGGGCTTTAAGCCCATGCCCACAGTGACACATCTTCTCCAACAAGGCCACACTTCCTAATAGTCCCACTCCCTGATCCAAGCATATACAAACCATCACAAGTGATAAGGAAATGTGACTGTGACCAGGAGGCAACCGCTCACCCTAGCAGAGACTGAAGGCTATACAAATGCTAATGAGGAAGGTAGGGGTTGGAACTTGGTACAGCACTTGTTTTGGCATGCAGGAATTCTTGGATCAATCTGCTGAGAAAAAGTGTGTGTGGGGGGAGGCTGGTGGGAGACTGGGAGACTCCATAAGTACCAGTGCCCAGTGGGATCAAGCATAAAATGAGAGTTCTTTACAGTGGCCTGTGAAGGAAGGGGATGTCATTCACGGTTGAGCACAGTGCTTTCAGCCATGTTAATGGATTGTATTGGAGGTACCTCAGGCAGCATGAACTGAAGTGAGGCAGTTGGAGCTCTCTGGTTGCAGGTTGGGGGGTGTCAGGAAAGCCAGGACTGGGGAGTGCAGCTGTAGTCTGAGCAGCATTCTTCCCAGGGGCACTGAAACTGGAGACAGACAGGAGGCCAAGGGGTTGGCACTTCGCCCCTACGAATATGGGTGGCAGATCCCCGAGGATGACAGCCAAATGAACCCTGAAAGAAGAGGATTCTCTCTTTCTTTTTCAAATGATTTATTTATGTATATGAGTACACTGTAGCTGTCTTCATGCACACCAGGAGAGGGCATCAGATCCCATTACAGATGGTTGTGAGCCACTGTGTGGTTGCTGGGAATTGAACTCAGGACCTCGGGAAGAGCAGTGAGTGCTCTTAACCACTGAGCCATCTCTCCAGCCCCCAAATATTTTTTCTCTTAAAGAAAGGAAGATGTTTTCTTTTTACACGAGGGAAGAAAATGAGTAGTTTGGAAAACAGCTGCTGAGAACAAGGACCATTACTTTTCTCCTTACCCCGGTTTTGGGACCTAGGAAAGGGAGCAGCAGAGAGCCCTGGGCAAAGGAAATGTTGGAGAACAGAAAGACATGATTCTGGGACACACGTCTGTCTTTGAAGACATAGATATCTACCCTGTTGTTATCTCAGACTCAACATAAACCTTACTGACGTTAGTTCCAGTGTGGGAGGTGGCACTTTGTGCCTTCCTTATGCTAGGCAAGCACTCTGCCGTTGAGACAGATCCCTAGTCTTATGCTAGGCAAGCACTCTGCCGTTGAGACAGATCCCTAGTCTCTATTTTTAAATTCCTCAATTTCAGGGCAGGTAAGACAGCTCAGCAGTTAAGAGCACTGGATCCATGTTGAATTCCCAGCACCCACACAGCAGCTCACAACTGTAACTCCAGCTTCAGGGGATCCCATACCCACCCACCTACCTGGTCAAAACAACAATGCATAGAACATAAAATAAATGTATAATTATTTTTTTAAAAAACCCTGTTTCTTAAAAATCTAAGCAAAATTTTTGTTTGATACAGATGATGTCTACCGTAGAAAAGCTTCAGAAAGACAGTATCAGAGAAGGCTGGAAGATACATCAGAAACCAATCTTCATAAGCTAATAAAGTGAACTTTCAGTGTTGATTCGGCCATCTTGTGGTTTTATAGTCTCACGCTTTCCTGCGCTGGCTTAAACTTAAGGAACTTTCTGCCCCTGCTTCCTTAGCTCCATTCAGATCTTTCAGGGGACTCCCAGCACCCATATGACAGCTCACAAACATAACTCCAACACTGTCTTCTGGCCTTTGTGGACACTGAACTCAGTATACATATAGACATGTAGGCAAAACACCCGCCCATACACATTTTTTCTGAACACTAGTCCTTTAGCAGCTGTTTATTAGTTCAGAAATTGCCTCTACAAAGAATTTTCATAGTTCTAGTCTCTACTTGACTACATTCGAAGTCACTATTGGATCCCATCTTCCTAAAACTCACCCAGTGTCTCACAAAACATTTCATAAGCTATTCAAAGATCAACCAAGATGTTTTGCAATGCAGTCTGGATTATTTGTGAAGCCTTTTAAAGGTAAAAAATATGTATTTTTATTGTGTGTGTATGTATGTATGTATGTATGTATGTATGTATGTATGTATATGCATGCATGTGACTGTTTCCACTTGAGCATGACTGAGAGAGCAGGTACATGTGGAGGACAGCAGCACTGGATGCTCTGGAGCTGGCAAGGTTGTGAACTTACCCGTGTGGGTGCTGGGAATCAAGCCTGGGCCTCTGGAAGAGTAGAGAGTGCTCTTAACCACTGAGCAGAATGGTGTCTCTCTAGCCCCAGCCTTGTTTCTTTTTGACACAATTTCGATGAAATCATGGCCATAGTCACCTTAACTAGGGTAACCACACTGGTCATGTTTCTGTCCTATTCCAGCCTGTGAGCATTTGTATGTGTGTGTGTGATTTCCTTAGTGACTACATACTGCTCTGCTAGTGCAGGGCTGCACACCTAGTAAAAATACAAGCTGGGGTTGGGGATTTAGCTCAGTGGTAGAGCGCTTGCCTAGCAAGCGCAAGGCCCTGGGTTCGGTCCTCAGCTCCAAAAAAAAAAAAAAAGATACAAGCAAGAAAGCTAACATACAATCCAGTCAAATTGGGGAAAGTCTACTAAAGGCAACTGGGCAGTCTGACCCTAGTATAAGTTTGGATCACTAGTGGAAAAAGGAATGCCATGTTTTCAAACAAGAAAGGGACCTACATTTTAAAGAAAAAGTACGTTTCAGCCAGGCATGGTGGTACACACCTTTAATCCCAGCACTTGGGAGGCAGAGGCAGGCAGTTCTCAGCTAATGCTCGAAGGCCACAGGGTAACATCAAGTTAATAACCCCTGTCACAAATACTACTAGATGGGTGTGGGGCGCAGTAGAGGTGGAGGCAGGAGCACCAGTAATCAAGGCTAGGGTGGACTAGGACGAGACCCTGTCTTGAAAAAAATAGAACCAGAAAGTCTCAACTTTTTTTCTAGCAGCTTTTCCTGTTTTGAGTTTGTCTGTTAATGTTAGGGTCAACTCAGTGTAGAGTCTCAGCTGTTCAGACTTCACCCAGTTCAGCTCACTGTTGGTTACCAGGAATGACCAGTGACACCAGGGAAAGAAATATGCTACACTTCATCTGTCTGCTTGTGTCATCTGGTACGTGAATCACACAAAGACACTTTCTATCGATTCACTTCTGTGTAAGAAGCTGTATAATTCTCAAGTATGTGGCTAGCCGTCCAGTTTTAGAAGTCGAGTACTTGTGGGTGTGGTGGTTGGTCCATGCCTTTAATCCCAGCACTTGGGAAGCAGAGGCAGGTAGACCTCTGAGGTTGAGGCCAGTCTGATCTACAGAGAGCCAAGTTCCAGGACAGCCAGGGCTACACAGAGAAACCCTGTCTTGAAAAACAAAAAGACAATAAAAGGAGTGAATCCTCAGCATGTGTTATAAGTAACAGTAAATGCCAGCGTGTGTCTTGCTAGAGCTCTTTCCCTGCCCACCTTATCTCCTCCCCATGAGTTTTATTAAAGAAACTTGAAACTGGTAGGACAACTTGATTTTAATATTTAATATAAAATATTTTAAGAGGACATTAGTTTGGGAGCTGTGAAGAATTTTAAATTAATGTGTAAGTGTGTGTGTGTGTGTGTGTGTGTGTGTGTGTGTATGCACATGCCTGCAGGTGTCCAGAGGCTGCAGAACCCCATGGAGTTACAGTTGTAGGTAATCATAAATCTCCCAATGTGTGCTGGGGATCAAACTTGAGTCTACTGAACAGCACTCAACCTGTGAGACATCTTTGCAGCCTCAGGGTATAGGTTTTTAACTTCCTAAAATACTGTTCAGTTTTTCGAAACTACACCACAGATTCTAGGATGCTATGTTTTTGACTGGGATAGTAGTGGAGTTCAGACTAGGGCTTTGTCTATACAAGTGTGTCCATCCTTTTGCTTTTTTTTAAAGACAGGGTCTTACTAATTATCCAGGCTGACCTTGAACCTGCAATCTTCTTGCCTTATCCCCTAAGTATCTGGACTAAAAGTGTGAGCCACTAGGCCAGAAAGATATGAACTTAGCATTTACTGTAACTTACGCCCTTCACTCTACCCAAGAACTGAGGAAAGCGCCTACTACATCAGGCTTCCACCCATGAACTGAGGGAAAGTGCCTACTACATCAGGCTTCCACCCATGAACTGAGGAAAGCGCCTACTACATCAGGCTTCCACCCATGAACTGAGGGAAAGCGCCTACTACATCAGGCTTCTACCCATGAACTGAGGAAAGCGCCTACTACATCAGGCTTCTACCCATGAACTGAGGGAAAGCGCCTACTACATCAGGCTTCTACCCATGAACTGAGGGAAAGTGCCTACTACATCAGGCTTCTACCCATGAACTGAGGAAAGCGCCTACTAAATCAGGCTTCCTCCCATGAACTGAGGGCTTCCACCCGTGACCTTAGGAAAGCGCCTACTACATCAGGCTTCCACCCATGAACTGAGGAAAGCGCCTACTACATCAGGCTTCTACCCATGAACTGAGGGAAAGCGCCTACTACATCAGGCTTCCACCCATGAACTGAGGGAAAGCGCCTACTACATCAGGCTTCTACCCATGAACTGAGGGAAAGCGCCTACTACATCAGGCTTCTACCCATGAACTGAGGGAAAGCGCCTACTACATCAGGCTTCTACCCATGAACTGAGGGAAAGCGCCTACTACATCAGGCTTCTACCCATGAACTGAGGGAAAGTGCCTACTACATCAGGCTTCTACCCATGAACTGAGGGAAAGCGCCCTACTTCCCCCATGAACTGAGGAAAGCGGCTTCTACCCATGAACTGAGGGAAACATACATCAGGCTTCTACCCATGAACTGAGGGAAAGTGCCTACTACATCAGGCTTCTACCCATGAACTGAGGGAAAGCGCCTACTACATCAGGCTTCTACCCATGAACTGAGGGAAAGCGCCTACTACATAAGGCTTCCACCCATGAACTGAGGGAAAGTGCCTACTACATAAGGCTTCTACCCATGAACTGAGGAAAGTGCCTACTACATCAGGCTTCTACCTATGAACTGAGGGAAAGCGCCTACTACATCAGGCTTCCACCCATGAACTGAGGGAAAGCGCCTACTACATCAGGCTTCCACCCATGAACTGAGGAAAGCGCCTACTACATAAGGCTTCCACCCATGAACTGAGGAAAGCGCCTACTACATCAGGCTTCTACCCATGAACTGAGGAAAGCGCCTACTACATCAGGCTTCTCTCTCTTGCAGCTCTGTCCTGGAAGACTTACTTAAATACCTAGTGTTTACTCAATCACATTAGTTCTTTTTTAATGTTTGAATTTTCCACAGTGAGTTTCCTCTCAAGAAAAGTGTATTCTTGGACCATGGAGTTTTCCAAAGTTTTTCTCCTTGTAAAGGAATATCAAAACACCTTGCCACATTTGTGAAACACCACCAAGACATGAATACAGAATATGCCATTGAGGGGGAGTAATAGTCTGTCAATTTATTTAGTACTTAGCTTCCAGCCAGCTGACCCGAATACACACTCTCAAAAAGGTACAGACCATTTACCAGTATCTGCTTGTGCGGGGCTGGGGTGGAATGTTAGGGATCAGCGATCCTTCACTCATGGGCATAGGTGACTGTGTACCCCACCTGCAATCTCAGGACAGAATCACGGGGCTTCACAGAGTGGTGTTAGAAGAAAACAGCTGGCTGATTTTACCATCTTTTTTTTTTTGGTTTTTTTCGGAGCTGGGGACCGAACCCAAGGCCTTGCGCTTCCTAGGTAAGCACTCTAACCACTGAGCTAAATCCCCAACCCTTACCATCATTTTTTACTAAAAGTATGACACATTTTAAGAACTTTTAAAACTAAAGAATTTCCTGGACCACTTGTCTTATGGTCACAGTTAAGCTATTTAAAATGAGTTCTCTGCTTCTAGATACCCCCTGACTACCCTCAATAACTTGCTCTTCCTTTTTGAAACCTGTGTTTTGTTTCTGCTCATGCTGCAAACCCTGAGAGATGTGGGGTTGTCAGGCTGCAAATGGGATCTACATATTACCTTCCCTCTGGCCAGAGCGCTTCCTACCTTGAACTGGCCTCCCTGCCCTCCTCAGCACCATGAAACCAGGGCTGTAGGACTCCTCTTCAGTCTGCTGCAAACATTTGACACAGCTTAAACAGAACCACCAAACCTGCTAATCCAAAGCACGTTGCAAACTCTGTTTTTATTCCGATTAAAAAGCTTTGATGAACAAACATATGATACATACATGGTATAGAACCAGTTACCACTTAAAACCTCAGATAATGATATAGTACAGAAATCAGAACAAACCAAATTTTAATCAGGTCTGGAAATGAACGTTCGAGCTGAAAATTGTAACATCAATTTGGAGATTTTACACAAGTGTCCCTCACCCACCCGGTTCTTCCTCAGAAGGGGAAGGCAGACTTGGTAAAACCTAGGTCTTTGACGTCAGCTGGCTGACATTCTATTTTAAACCTATAGGTCCCCCAACCCAATATAAACAAAATTCTTCACAGGAACTTACATTTTGAAAACAATTAGGTCATTATATTTCCTAAGCCAAATTACTACAGTTCTTAAAAGTCATGAGAAAGTGTATTGTTTACTTGTACTGCTTTAAGTCAGGGCTTTTTCTGTTTTTGAAGATGGCTGATCTTAAATATTATACCCTAAGTAATCACTGATACTCTCCAAAAGCATGATTCTAAAATAAATAGTACTTTAAATGCTTTTAATTAATTAGTTTTTTTTTTTTTAAGGTAACGAGGGCTTGCCTTAGGGACACAGCACCCTGTGCTGGATCTGTACTGCCTTAGGGAACCTGGGCTTCCCTAATGCTCTTGGTTCCTACCGCATAGAGCACTGGGAAGGAGCCGGGAGGAGAGCGCTCTGGCTTCCAGTACCCCTAGCTGCTGATAGTGAAGCGGTTTTAGAGACTCCCCAAGGAGCCTCAGCTAAACCTTTAAAAAGAAAAAGAAAATGAATGCATGAAATAAATAAATAATTTAACCAAAATTAAGTTTCTGGTTCTTTGGTGTAATTCAAGGATACCTAAAAAGAAAAGAATCTGATTACATTATATAGTCCATGATGAGTCAATGGTCCAAATAACCAGGAATCAAAGATTTATTTGATTCAGTTTAACAATAAGATACTGGCATACTCTGCAGTACATTTTTTAGAATTTAAGATTATTTAAAATCCTTGATGAAGCTTGAGATCCAGTGGCTGACTACTTGCTGGTATTAAGTTTCAGGGCTCCTGTGTTTAAAGTAGCTACCAGGGGTGGCTCTCCATTCTATACTCTTTTTGTTCTCATGATTTATTAAGCATGGCAATTAAACACGAGTACTGATCCGTTATATTTTAAAGAAGAGTGTCGCTGTACAATCATTCTCAGCGAAAGCAGGGCAGGGGCAGCAGCATCTGCGCCACACAACCACCCCATTAGAATAAAGCGGGTTCAAAACCACCACTGCGTGACACGTCTGCTGCCACCTGAGCACTGCACGCTGCCTCAGTGTTCACTCTAGGGCCACGTTAGAAAGACAGGGTGTGGTTGCGAGCTTTATGGTACCTGCCCTTAATCCCAGCACTTGGGAGGAAGAGGCAGATGTTGGGGACTAGCCTGGTCTATACAGTGAGTTCCAGTCCAGCCAGTGTTGGTAGTAGGACCATGTCTCAAGAAAAGAAAGAAAGACAAGGTCACCAAGTCCAAGTGTTGGGATCTGTAATAGTCTTTTTTTGTGTGTGAACATTTTCTTAAAGTATAATTTCCTCCGATAATCCAAAGCACAAGCTGAATTTTAAAATATTTTAGAAAGTATTATTTCTGGTTGAGAATTCCAACCCTGAAACAAACAAAATACTCTAACTGATAACATGGACATAAAGAATCCAGGACATCTGTATATCTAGGCAGTCAGTCTACCCTTGCACAGTTCCATGCGCAAGGCACAGCTTGTGTCCATCTAGACTTTCTTAGGTTAGGTGTTACGTTAAAATAAACCACCTCCATGCATACTTCAGTACTTTCTTCAATGTTTTCCAGGGTAACAGATGTACAGTTTCAAATCATATATGTATAACATGAAGGCATAAACTAAAATCATAGATGAATCATAAATTGATCAAAAGTACTCTTACACTTACCTTCCAAAACTACATAGAACTCGGATCTGAGCATATGTTCTGTAAGAGTCACTGACAGTCGATGTCTAACTCAGCACAAAGTCACTTGACCTACCCTTCAGTTACACTAACTGGATGGACAGACAGCACTGACTTTAGATTTCTACAGTAAGCCTCTGTGTGAGCAGAGCGGACATGCCGCACTTGTCACACATGTATGCGCTAAACTTTGCAAAGCACTTCGCTTTACCTGTAAGAAAACCCGCAGATATGTAGGCATGTAGAACATACACATACATTTCTCTAAGATGTAAACTAGGACCAACTTCACATTTCATTGTCAACTTAAATTTGTAAACTTTTTTTCATTTTTTTCTTTTGTGTGTGTGTGTGTATATATATATATAATATATATATTTATAGAAAAGAAAACCAAAACCCTAAGCCAAGCCAAAACCTTTGATGATTAAAGTCCTTTAACAAGTAAAGATAAAACTATTACTATATATAACCAATTATGAAACTGGTTTTAAACAAAGGAAACATATGCAAAAAAAATCTTTTGTGTATTTGATAGTCAACTTAATGTAACAAAACCAAATTTGAAATAGCTTATTAAAAGTGTCCTTATATAAAAATGGCTGTGTGATGTACAGTAAAATGCAATAAAAATTATCATCCTTTGTTCCTCCCTCCCACCCCAGTAACTAAAATGGCTACTGCTCCACAACTCTTTGCTTCCATAGAAGAAACAGTAACGCCATTAAACATTTTCTAGGTTGTATGCCTGTCGGATGTTGAGAGTGTCTCGAAGCATTAAATCCCGCAGGCGCCAGAGGGCATCTGCCATGGTGGTGTGTGCCCCTTTACTTTTGAGCCAGTGAGAAGGTAGGCGGCTCTCCTGCTCTTTTGACAAATGGACATCCCGTCTTCGAGCTGAAAATTTGAAATATAAACAGACATTAGGATTTTTTTTTCTTTTTTTCGGAGCTGGGGACCGAACCCAGGGCCTTGCGCTTGCTAGGCAAGCACTCTACCACTGAGCTAAATCCCCAACCCCCAGACATTAGAATTTTAGGATGATAAAATGACCCCAGTTTTAAGGGTTGATGTATTTATACTAAAACAAAACAATATTTATTAAAGTTATGAAAATGTGATATAAATTACAATCATAGCAAAGCTTATTAAGCATTGATATCTGACCACTAACACTCTTTTCTAGACAACCCTGATATTAACAGTTTCTTCAGTGTTCTAAGACTAAGAGCTAGTTCTCAACGTAAGCCAAACAACAAAAATGAAAACTCCATCCAGGATCAGGGAGACAGCTCAGTGCACAGACGTTCTCATTGCACAGGTCAGACGACAGCCATCCCTTACTCCACACAAAGAGGCAGATGTGGTGCTGGTCTCAGGAGTCCTAACTTCTAAGGCAAGATGGCAGTCTGAGACATGAGCAACGCCCAGAGTTAAGGGGCAGTTGGCCTACAGTAAGTAAACACTGCAGCAGCATACGTAAAGGACCCAGCCTGTTCCACTGCGGTAGAAGGTAAAACTGATTCCTGAAAGCTGTCTTCTGTCTTCCATGCTACCAAAGCACATGTGTGCTTGACCACAAACACACAAATTTTTTTTTTCCTTTTCCTTTTTTTTCGGATCTGGGGACTGAACCCAGGGTCTTGCGCTTGCTAGGCAAGCGCTCTACCACTGAGCTAAAACCCCAACCCCACAAATTTATTTTTAAACATGAATAAGCTTCCAATTTCCGTGAGAAACTAGGTAACACCATGTTAGACACATTCCCTATTCAGCTAAATAAGCAGCTTGGTAGACTAAACTTTCCAGGTTTCCCTTTTTAAAATTTGACATGTATTCTATGTTCAAATATCTGGGGGGTGGGGGGACGGAGACAAACCAACAACCTGAAAAGGGAATCAGAAGGTATCTGAGAAGGTGGTAATAGGATATGACCGAGCTTTGATATTTTTTTAAACCCATTTTTACTGGGTCACTATGCAAAGAAGCCCACATCTATTCTATGAAATATATCGTTTATTTCCCTTTACAAGAAAAAGAGCCTGCAGCAGTGAGAGGACTGGGAGAAAACATGCATTTCAACAAGACCCTCCTACCTGCCAGAGTTTGGTCCCACTTGCTGATGCTGTTGGATTCAGCACTGAGTCCTTCAATGTATTTCAGGTAGGCCTCTGAGTGGAGAAGCCTTTGGGTCTTTGGTGGGGGAGCCACAAACATGGGCGTTGTTGGCTGCTGTATGACAGGGGGGCCAGTTGGATGAGGACCAGGATATGGAGGTGGTGCCTGCTGCCCTGGAGGTCCCAAAACTCCTACCTGAAAGAGCATGGGATCAGATGATCTTGTCAAAAAGATATTCGACACATGTTCTGAGAAGGCAGAGGCCTAAAGCATCTCGAGCCCATGGAAAATTAAACGAGGAGGCTTACCTGTTGTCCATACGGACTTCCACCTGGTGCCGGAGTCCCTACCATGGGGGTGACTCCTTGATTCATCACACCTATAATTCAGAATGCAATGGCACAATTAGAGGCTCTGGGTTTTGCTGACTGATAACTGACAAGAGCTGGTGCCATTTATAATGCCAGCCTCTGTACCTTTGCCCTCGAGTGTGAATAGGAGCTGTAAGCACCCTAGTCGGAATCTAATTAGGGAATTTATAGTCTTCTGTTTCTGGTTTCTTAAACGTATAGTATACTGTCAGAGGTGCATTAATTATTCCAGGCGTGGATTGTTTTAAACCCCACATGAAACTGTAGTGAGTGAACCACAGTTAGAATGCACTTCTGTTTTCTTCTGACCATACAGTCTTCTGCCATTGGAGCCTGTGGGACCGGGCTGAGCAGGAACTATTGTACTGGGATAGGAAACAAGGGCTGAGGAAGAACAGTTATCTGAACCCTGCGGAGGCTGGAGGCACTACCTTAATGTGCCTTTGCAGGTCACCAGCCGGCTCTACCCCAGGCACTAATGTTGGCAGAGAGAAGGCATTTCAGTGGATGATGTGGAAGCAGTGGAGTAGCCTTGCTGCCATTACCTCAGATTCCAAATGACAAAGGAATAAAGAAAGACGTTGTGGCCCTTTTCTCTCTGGTAATCACTCAGTAAACTTCCTTGGGTAAATGTTCATGAGCAATTGCTGTCTCATAGTAGATAACAATAAAATGTCCCAAATTTAGTCTTTAAGACAATTTTCATCTCAGGGCTATCTGTTTGCTATTATAACAAAACAAAATAGCCAAGAGACTCAGCCTACTGAACTAACAAACCACAACCAATTCATTTTAAGCTGTTCTTTAAAGCCTAAGTCCTGTTCAGCAGTGGTCTGTACAGAGGGACTAGGAGGAGCCTGCTTCCTGGTCTGCTCCGGTCTAAAATGCTCATGTGCTGCTGTGCGTGTTAGCTCGCACCTGACATCCCAGCACTGACAAAGCTGAAACAGGAATATGGCTGTAAACCTGAGGCCAGCCCAGGTTACTAAAGACATCTCTCTCCCATAGCTAGCATTCCGACAGGCAGAAAATTGGTCATTTGAAGGTTCAGAGTTCTTAAGTGTCACTTCTAGGAAGTACAAGGCGTCTTATTTGTTAGAGAGAAAGAAAAAAAGTGAAAAAAGTTTCTGCTAAAAAAGGAAGATGCCAAGTACTTGGAATCGTAACCCAGCCACCACAGCCGTGTCCTGGTGGTTTACGACGTGTGCAAAGAAGTTGTAGTAGATAAGCTGCTATTTCAGCAACATATTATAACCCATGACCCCTGATCCCTACAGGTCACTCATCGACCTGAGGTCCTACAGACTGGGAAGCTCCCAAAACTGGCTGCATCACAGATTTGCAGGGCAGCACAAACAAATCAGCAACCTCTCCCACTTCCTGTTTACAAATAACGTGCCTGGGGCAAGCCACTGAAAGCAGATGAGCCCCTTGAAGCTCAAAGCCGGAGCAGCTGTGCATGGGCTTACACTGCGCTCCTCCTGTCTCCGACTCCCTATTGTCAGGTGCGCTGTACTTTGTTCCAAAGCTGGCGTTGCCCCCACAACCACCAAACACATCTGTTACATTGGGGTGTGGACTTGGCCTTAAACAGGACTTCTATCAAGTGCTATATACTTTTAGAAGGTGTTAACTCCAACAAGGTTTCACAGACTGACTCAGAGATACCTTGTGCCAAGGTATGAGGGCACAGATTTAGGACTGAGTTCATCTGGCATATGATTAGAATTATTTCACATAAGTCACCACCTCCAGAATGAAGTACAGAGAGCACAACCATTTCTTCCTCTGGGAACATTGGAAAAATAAAAGCGTTGTTGGCGTTATGGCCGTCATCTAAGGAACACAGAGAGTGTGGCTAAACTGCAGGAGTGGACTGCATGCTGTCCCTGAGCTTGGGATGGTGAGGCAGGAGAAGCTGGATTTCCAGGCCAGCCTTGGGTACACAGCCTGATCCTATCAAAATTAAAAAAAAAAAAAAAAAAGTATGTTGGAGCTAACATTTGTTTTCCCTACACACTACTGGGTCACCGTCTGAAATATTATTCAAAACCATGTAGACCTCTATGGGCAGTGGACCCAAGCACAATGCGAGTAAACCTGACAGGCTCCATCCACATTTCACCTGGGTTTTGGCTCTCTTAGATGGTATTTCTGTAATGGATTGATTGCTGCTCTAAGTTATTTAAAACTCCATTTCCCCCTAACAAGATTATAGCCAAAAGTAAGTTCTTTTGCATATGATGGAAATTATGGAAATTTGTGATTTTCCAATCTATCAACTTTCATTATAAAGTGAAACAATGAAGCGAATTCTGAGCTCCATTTATGTATTTCTACACAGAAGAACTTTTGGCTTCTATTGACATACAAATATGTCCATAGCTAACAAGGTGTTATTTAAAGTGTCATGTCATGCTTGTTAGAGGACTCAAGACTAATTCGGTACAAACTCCCTCCCTCCCTACACTGTTACAAAGTGGAGGGTTCTGAAGAGCTTCAGATACGCAGTTCTGGTTACTTCAAAAGGGCTACTGAGGAGAAAGAGATGGAGCAGGGACTGTACAATGACAAGCCTGTGAGATAAGAATTTCACCAGGTAAAGAAATGCTTTTATACATGACTCTGAACTGGCAACTCTCTGATAAGAGGCTGTGGCCCTTACGGCTTTCCAAACATGTCATGTCTGATAATGGACCATGCCTCCAGCTTCTGGATCTATGGGTCTGGCCTCTGCAGTACATCCTGTGCTGCTGCTGGTAGGTCACCTGATCAACACATAGGACAAGCCCTACTACTGGCAACTCTGGGATTCTTTGTGAGGGAAGCCTAGCCACCATGGGCAGCAGGTCCCTCCTGGAAGAATTAGCTGAGGGAGGAAAAAGAGTAAAAAAAGAAAGAAAATGAGATTAATGAGTGAATGAGGATGAAGTTCTTACCGGGTGGCGGGATGCCTGGGAGGCCAGGCACCCCTGGCGGAAGATGGTGAGGTGGAGGCCCCCCAGGGTGAAGTGGCTGCATGCTGCCCATGCTAACAAGGCCATCAACTGGGCCCTGCAAAGGTGGAAGGCCTGGCGGATAGCCACCCATCATGCCTTGAAGGACACAACAAATTTCAGACATGCATCATTAACATGCAATATGAGCTGAGAAATCACAACCCCTCCATGCACTACCAATGAGTAAAGCCCCTTAGTACTGCATGACATAACAGCAATTAGTGCAATTATTCTGTTGCAGTAATGAACAAAATAAAGTTACAAATATGAAACCCAACACTTCTGGATGAATTAGTATTTAGTAAATTATTGTTTATAATTATTCTCAATAAGCTAAACATAATGTTTTCACTTAATAAAAGAGGAGTTGTAGTAACAGCTTCCCCAAGGACAGAACTATTGCAAACTGTTCAACCAGTGACCAGTTCTGACCTGCAACTCCAAGTGATCAGTACATACCCCATTACTCCACTCTGCCCACACTCACATCCCTATCGTGGGTGCACATGAAGGGAACTCAGAATGGAGGGAAATGAGGTGCACAGTCCTGATCACAAGGCATGGTTCTCCAGTTTGGGAGCAAAAAAGGCTCAAGACTTCTTCATATACTCCTCCCTTCTAGCTCCACCACTGCTGTTGAGAATGGGTTATGTTAAGGTTTGAGCTGGAGAACAACTAACAGCTATCACAACAAATAATATTTCGTCTTTAGATTTCACACTATGTTAAGGAGAAATCTAAGTTCCTCAAGCTGACTGAAGTCAGGTAGTTCAGAAGCCTCTATGCAGTAGGACCGGCTGGAGAGTCAGTCAGGCTCTGCTACTGCAGGAGAAAAATGCCAGCTGTCACCACTACCTCCAGGCTCGCACAATGTCATGTAGACCTTCAATTGACAGGGAGCATTTCCACTGAGGTACAGACTTCCTACAAACAGAGGAATTTTGTTCCTTCATTTTCCTAGCATACCATCATATTATAAAACATCTGGCTAGGGAAATGCTATGGCAAACAAGTATTTTTGGAAAAGGAGTGGGAATAAGAATAATTTCAGTGAGGACTCACCTATCAAAAAGACAAAAACAAAGTATCACTCGGAATGTGTGCGAGTCTCAATGAGCGATGTAAGGCTCCCTCTGGGGCAGTCACTTTAGACAGTGTCTCACAGGAAGGGCAAGGGCACAGCACCAAAATACTCCTTGAAGAGAGTTCCAGTCTCATTTTCTTTGAGGAGGTATTTCAAACATTTGTTTGCACCAGTTTAGTCTTCTAAAGCTAGGCACACTGAGAACCCTAGACTGACTCACCCTGCCTCCTTAGTCACATCTAAACTGGCTGCAAAAACTTACAGCTACCCAAAACAAATCAGAGATGTTTCTATACATGAAATAGGAAAAAACGGCTTCGAGTAGATGCCATCATCTTAAAACACGATGAGATCCAATGTTGCCAAACTGCCCTTTCAACACACCGCCAGGCCCAGCCTTTAAGGATAAGTAGGTGAGAAGCTGAACAATGTTGGGAGGCTTTGCTTTCAATTACAAAAGCCCATCTGAACGCAGCCTTCGTAGGCTGTGGTTGAAGGTTAAATTATCAAGAACTGAAAGACACAACACCTTGTCTTCATTAAACTGTACTTCGGCATTTATTATCCCAGTCACATGTGTTCAAATGAGCTTCAATGCTTGTAAGCAAAGCTGGTCTCAGACAACAAGACGGCTAAGACTCAGGCCCTAAACAACCTCTAACTCCATGAAAAATTACCCTTTCTGCTGCAAAGTTCTCACTGTGGACCAAAGGCTTTTACTGTAGAGCATCCCTGCCCTGCGCTCCTGTGGCCCACAAGCCTGGGCAGCACACCTTTACTGACAGAGCAGTGGTCTTCTAGAGCACCACCCTCCTCACCACAGACGCTGTTCCCCAACAGGGAGCTAAAATGCTGCAGCTGCTAATTTTTGTTTCATTTTAGCTACATGTATTCATTTTAATGTATGTTCCTGGGTTTTGCAGTCAAGGACATAGTGCCACAGTATTATACATCAAATAGAACAAAATAGGATGTCACTGAGGGAATCCTAACTTTCAGAGTCCCCATGATCAAGACCTGATTTCTGGAAACCTCTGGAACCCCATTAACCAGAATGGGCCATGGAATAGAGCAGGCGGTTATGAGATTTGTTAGGTCAGCGTCAGTCACACTGAGAGCACTGAGAGCCGTGGCTCAGATGTGCTCTGCTGAGTGCGACGGCCGAGGTCAGCGACAGTGCATCTGAGAACTTGCCATCACAAGTTAGGAGCAACAACGGGAAAGTTATCCTATGCGATCTTTCCTCTAAAAGCAAAAACAAAAAAGGAGAGAAAAAAAAAAAAAAGCCCGAAAACAGCAAGAACAAAAAACAGCAAAAACAAAAACAATATCCCCACAAAGCTGCCTTGCACAACACTGCCTTGGACTCTGCGAATGAGGTCAGACTACGTGTGTGAGAAGAATCACAGGCAGCTTGTATAGAGCTCACCAGATACGGAGAGGCCTGAGAGGTGGTCCACAGGCTTTTCGTTGAGACATGTCAGACAAGATTTCAATTCAACAGTAGTCAAATTTGCTATGGCTACCAGAACCAGAGACAACACACACAAGCAAACCACATTCATCATTTCCTTTTCCTTTTCTTTCTTTCATCTTATCCGTTATTTAAGTATGTGACTGGGATACTAACAGAAAATGCAGTTTAATGTCATTAATAGAAAAGCATCACAGAGTGGGCACAGTGAATTGAACAAGGACTCCCCCTACTTAGCAATCATGCACATTGGTGACCAAGAAAGGATTTAATAGTTCACTGTCAAAAATCCTTTGAAGTGGTCAGTCTTTTAAGGATGGCTGCAGCAGAATAGGGCAAACTGAACTGGCATGAGACAGGGTCAATACCACCTGACGACTGCTAATGTAGTTTCCGTGGAGTTCCTCGGAACAGAACTCAGGGCCTACTTCTATTTCCTGCTGTAGTGCTGTATCAAAGGGCCGTCTGCAGTAAGAACACTGCCGGACCAGGCCCACAGCAAGGGAGGAGCTGCTACCTTCCAAATGCCAGGGTCGGGCCTAGGGCCCACTTTTGGGATAGAGAAGAGGCATTGCCTGTATGGGAAAAGCAATACAGGACAACATGGATGACTTCAAACTTGGAATCTGTCATGAGAAAAGGCTACAGACTGTGGCCTACTCCTTTTGGAGAAAAAAAAATGAAGGAATTTCTTAAAGTGGAAAAAAATGGTCTTAGCTCCTGTTTTTACCTGCAACAGGTGTCAACTGCTGATTGAGCATCCCCATTGGTGTTGGTGGTGGCACCACCCCCATGAGAGCCCCCACAGGGGTGCCTGCTCGGGGAGAAGCACTCGGCTGCTGTTGCTGTGCTGCTCGCTCTCTCTCCTGCTGCTCAGCAACTTTAGCTGCCCGCTCTGTAAAGGCATTTCACATTTTCAATTCTGTTTTAACCCAGGAATCCAAATACCATCCATTGCATTCAACAGGACTAGTAAAACACAGGCACAGTTCTGTCTCTATGGAAGGAACGGCAGACGACTAGTCTCCACACGGGAGTCGGGCCGACTTCACCCGGTAACCTACATTTCAGCTTGCCTATCCCATCTTGAGAACTGGTCTGCAAAGATTTCAAGAATGTTAAGACTGCAACACACATTCAGAAAGCACAGATTTTTATCGAAACACATCACCAGGTAACCACCGTGGTTAATCTCACGAGGCACTCTGAGGATGAGAAGCGCTGCCATTATTCTAGTATTAATAGCATTACAGATTATAATTTCAACATGAAGCAATTCCATGGCCCATTATAATTTTTGGAACAATTGTACTTACTCTAATTTTCTGATTCCTTGTATCCAATTTTACTAAAATTTGAGGACTCATCATTAATGTCACAAGTTTAGCAGCTGAAGAAAATTAACTCTGCAAGGGAGAGTAGCTTACTGCCTCCACCTTCAGATTCTAGGAAAAGTGAACAGCCAGTTTCTACACTCTAATGAAGCAAGGCACGAGAGGTCATGTAACTAACTCCGAGGGAGGAAAACACATGATTAGCTACACTATAGTCATCAGAGGAGGGGAACTCATACATACATGTATGTAGCAATGGACAATATTCTGAAAGAACCAGGTTCGCTGAAGCTGAGTTCAAAACCAACCATAAATCCTAAGTCATCAAGAATTCCAGCACCTACTCTAAGTGCACTTGAAATGCAAGAGGAACTCGTCTCGGACCCTCTGGGCTGTTAACCGACAGCCTCCCTATTCCCTTAGCTACTCTGCACCTCTAGAGCCAGCACCCGACAGCCGTGCTCTCGGCACGCTGGACCTTCTGTGAGGGCGCACTCCCACAGCTCCTACCATAAAGCCAGGGGCTATTCAGCCTCACCAGTCTTCACATGGGCAAACAGAAGCTGGGCTACAGGCAGTGACCTGTCCAAGAATACAGGAGAAACAGCAACTTAAGGCCCCTACGCCTGGTGTCACACTTCAACTTCCACAGTTATCTCTCCAACATGGAATTCAAAAGACTACAGCTATGGGGAAACCAGTTTGAGGCACATGGCTTTAAAGAGACTCAGGAAGCGGCAGCTCCACTCCTCTACGGCAAGCATGTGAACGATCAGAGCCCCGAGGCTGTGACGAAGGTGCGTGCAGACACTCCGCATCGCTCGCTAGGACTGCCTCAGCCTGACACCCTCTGCACAGTGAGCATGAGAAGCAGACCCACTGTACCCACCCTGTCTCTAGTCGCTAGCTAAAACTATCTGGGACCTAGATGCCCCAATATTAAATGCTAATTTTTTCATTACACAAATGAAACAATAAACTGGAAGGAAAAAGAAAAATTAAAGTTGGAAAAACAGGGAAGTTCAAGCATGTGGATAAAATATTAGTTCTTCCTGAAAGAAGCTGAACTAGGCTGCTCTGGAATTCAGAATTACTCAAACTATGCCAGCCAAACTCTCAACTTTGTGTTTTGAATTCAGTGGGTAGAAACGCCCAAAGTTCAGAGTTTGAATTTCAGGCTACTCAAACACATAACTCCCCTCTCCCTAGGTTCTTCCTAGTTTCAGACACTCTATTAAATATGAGAGAATTTTTCAAATATTATCTCTTCTTCCCTCAGCCATGTTCCAATTTTCTGCCTTCAGATGATCTCTAGATCTCTTTGCCCTATTTGTACCCTAAATAACCATCCACACAGTACTAGCTTTGTTTGCCTTGAAAAAGGCTTTACACTATGTTAGTGGAGCTCCTTAGACAACAGTCCTCCAACCTAGTAGTACACTTGGTCTTCGTGCAATAAGCCCTGAAATATCACAGTGGCCCAGACTTCTAGGTTCTTATGGGATTGACTAGAGACTTTCTCAAAGAACGTTCTAGGGTATTAATGGATGCCACATAAATACCTGGTCAATTTTCATAAAATGCCAGATAATAAAGAACATGTTCTTTACTGTAGGTCTTAGAGACTTTAACTTAGGACTATGCCCAAAGTTTGAAACACTTCTGAAATTGGTTTTGCCACAAAATATTTCTTGGCTGAACATCTTGCAGGATTAGGCTTCAGCAGAAGATCCTGAAGGAAGCCTTTCAGATAATCTTACAATAATAAATAGTAACAAAGGAAAGGAATATAACTTTTCTACAAAATAGTTACTTTGGAGATTTCATAAGCTTCAATAAGAGGAGCAGCTTTCGTAATGTATGCTTGCTGGAAAACAATGGATTTGGACTCAGTCAAGTTAGAGAGGAAGACTATTGAAAAATTACCTAACATACAACATTTGAACTGGGAAAACTACAACTCAAAGTATAGCCTAACGTAATGCTTACTCTCGCTTATTAAAGCCATACCCAATATTAGCTAGAACAACAGAAAATCCAAACCCCCAAAAATCTCTAAGGAATTAATTTTTTACAACTATTAACCACCAAATCTTTGAGGCGAACAGCTCATGGTTCAAAGTGATCTAGTCACAGAAGAAGGGGAAGTGAAGGCAGCTGAGCTTGGTCAAAGCCATCCAAGGGTCTTAAGAGCAGGTGTGAGCACAGGCACAGTTCATGCCAGGGCTGGCCTAGGAAACTGGGCATACCCCGCCTCATCCTAGAGTATGACTTACAGCTTTGGCTTATCGAGAACCATATGGAAGATCACTTATTTTAAAAGGCCACATTCAGGTGACTTTTAATCAGAATTATAGTTAACATTATTGAACAATTATTCCCCAGCTCAACATGTGTGTGCCTACAGGGATAAATGAAATAAACTCATGCAATTTTTAATAGCAAAATACTTTTGTTTGAGGAATTTGCCAGGAGGGGCAACACCGCAAGGATCTGAGGCCAAATCGGGGGCAACCCTCCATGTACTGGCATCTATCTACTGCCAGCTGGGCACACCAGACTCATGTGCATGTGGTCAGAACAACAGAGTACAGCCTGCATATGCATATGCATTCCTGAAAACAGCCCTTCTTACAAAGTGGAGACACTGCGCCTAGTCCTTATTTACCTTCATATTCTGCTTTCTTGGCTGTTTCAAGGTTTCTCCATTCTGTCCCCACCAGTCTGCTGAGCTCCCCAAAAGAGTAGTCTGGGTGCTGGGCTTTAATCACAGCTCTCATTTCACTGCTGAACAAAATGTATCCGCTCATGTTGATTTTCCGTTTAGAACTTTCCTTCTTTGCACTGCCTTTGGCAGACTTTGGGGTAGACTGTAAGACAGAAAGCTATTCTATAAGGAATCAGGAAACTGCACTGGGTCAGTCACAGCTTCTGGAAGGCAGACACATAGGAGGCAGAAATGTTTTACAGACACACTCAGTTTGTAGCTGACATTTTCTAGGTTAAGATACACCTCTTCCTTGCCTTGCATAAAATAAATGAAAATTTCACTGAATTCCATGACTATAGTCTACAATGGTGACCTCACAATTAAGTCTCAAGAAAATTCTGAATGAGGAAAATAAATATAAGAGGGATCACCTCAACCAAAAGATGAAATCGTAAGGAAGGGGAAAAAGATACAGGCATCCAAGTATGGCAGAAAGTATCTATAATCCTATTACTCAGGAGGCTGAAGCAGAGGCAGAAGGATCTTGTGTGTGGGCTTTGGTGAAAGCTAAGGTATAAGAGTATAATACCATTCCTCATTGCTTCTTGTCTACAAGGCCAAGAGCCTTCTGAACTCTTATTAAACCATCACTATGAAGTTTAAAAGAAATTATTATTGGCTTAATGATATGGTAAGTATGCCTTTTGCCAATTAAAAATAAATTAGTAAATGAACAAAGGTTCTGCAAAAAGACAAAACAAAACACTATTATTCCTTTGTGCAGATTTCTAGGCAAAAATTCACATATGAAGTGTATTGCAGTGAGCGCCCAGTGCTGTTTGGGAAATGGAGGCAAGAGGAACAAGAGTTCAAGGCCCACCTTCAATACACAGAAGTCTGAAGCCAGCCTAGGCTAACTGACACCTCAAACAAAAAAGTCTGACATATATATATATGACATATATATATATATATATATATATATATATACAGGAGCCTGATGTCTCCTACTCTGGTTTGAGCCTGCTAAAGATCAGAACAGAGAAGGCAGTCACGGTGCATATCCCTTACCTGTGGGGGTGTATAGGGCATGAGGTCCAGCTCATTGGCCAGGGGTGTCTGAAGCTGAGGCAGAGAAGGAGGCTCAATGACTTCACTGTCCTCTTCTCCCATCTCTTCAGTATCATCATCTCCACCTTCTAACTCAGCGAATTTAGCTTCTAGCAATTGTATCTTCTTTTCTAACAAAGGTGAGGGTTCTTTCTGAGGAATGATTGGTTTTCTGAAAAACAGTGACAAGACAAACAAATAACAAATAAATGTAATATAAATATATATTATAATATAAGTAAGTAAAAAGTTGCCAACCATCTCCAGGACTGGTCAGAGAGTAGACCTGAAAACATGAGGTACTGGTCAGGTCTAGTGTTAAGAAAGGAGTTGTCATAATCTATGAAACTGAGCAAATCTTCCCAGAGAGGCTGCCAACAGAAACAAGTGTTCCTGTCTTCATTCTACAATTGCTGGTGTCCAAGCCAAGGTACTATTAAGACAATCACTTTTTTTTTTAACTCAAGACTTTCTTTTTCTCTCTGTAACAAAAAACAAAACAAAACAAAACAAAACAAAACAAAAAGCTGACTCAAAATGCCATCTCCTGTCTGAGCCTCCCAAGTATGGGAATTACCACATCTCACTAAATTGATATTTTCTATGATAGTTTAAGATCTAAAAAACAGAACACTGGGTTACATGACTTTGGTAAGATACCTAAGTGCTCTTTCTTCCTTAGTTTTACAAGCTTTACCTGAAGTAGTAAATTTCATCATCTACAACTTTAGCAGAGAGCGAAAACCTCTTCAACCCCTTGAATTTCTTCATCTGCTTGTCACTCTCATTATAGCGGCTCTCACAAAGCAGAATGTCATTTTCTGGTATTTCAGTTGGCCTGCAGGAGAGGAAGTCCTTGAATGACAACACAGCACATTTTCCTGAAAGAGTAAGAGATAAAGGAGTTAACTCCTGTCATAGTTAACGACCTGGAACTAGCCAAATAGGCTAGACTGGCCAGCTAGTGAGCCCCTGGGGTCATTCTCCACCTCTCCACCAAATTACTAGTCGAGAGACAGTGTTGGGATTACAGGTGTGTACCACCGAACTTGCCTTTTTATAAAATGTGGTTCTGGAGACTGAACTCAGGTCTTCATACTCACAAGACAAGTACTTTACCAGCAGAAATCTCTCCCCAGCCCCAAATTTTATATATATATATATATATATATATATAGTGTATATATATAGTGTATATATATATATATTATTATATTTGAATTCACAGTTACTTAAGAGTGATAGAGAAGGGGCTAGGGAGATGGCTCAGCAGTTAGGAGTAGAGATTACTGTTACAGAGAACTCAAACTCAGTTCTTAGCACTGACACTAGGTGGCTCACCCTTACTTGGCTGTGGCTTCAGTTTACAGGGACCTTTTCTCCTGGATCCACTAATGTCTGCACTTACGCATGCACATACCCTCCCGTATATACCAGGCCATATCAACCAAACAACACCCCTGCAATAATGAATGCTAAAGGTGCTGGTCACCTAGGATGCACAAAATCCTGGGTGCATGGGCTAGCAAGATGGATGGGTTAGTGGATAAAGGTGTCTATGAGCATGACAAGCTGAGTTCAATTCCTGAGAACTACATGGCAGAAAGGGAGCTAAACTCTACAAGTTATCCTATCCTCCGCACATACTCTATGGTACACAGACTCCCATATAGACAGACAGACAGACAGACACATGGACGCAGGGGGTGGGGAGAGCAATCTGAAAAAACAAAAAAGAACACCAAGAACATTTATCTTTGCTATTTGCTATTGATCATACCAGAAATGTTCATGGTCAACAACTTCTTGACATTCAAAAACATTTCAGAAGTTCAAAAGTTCACTGCCTTAGAAATACATAGTATTTATTTACCTAACTCAATGGACTTTTAGTTAGGAATAGCCATTCTTCATGTTTAGAGAAGGAAAAAAATTGAGATGTAAAAATTTTTTCCATAGTTAAAGAGTCAAATTACTAGTCGAGAGACAGGGATGTGGTTCAGTTGACTGAGTGCTTGCCTAGTGCGTACAACCAAGCATTTGTTAACACGTGCCTGTAACCCCTGCACTGCAGAGGTGGACTAAAGTTCAAGGTCATTCTCAGACACATATAGGGTTCCAGGCCAGCCTGGGCAATATGAAACCCCCATTTCAAAACAAAACTAAGTGACTGGTAACCCTGAAATAAATGTGGTATCTCTGTGCTCTAGCTTGAGTTTCTACTAGGATCCCTAAACACTGGTAAAAGATAGCCTTGATTTAATTTAATAATAAAAGTTTTCTTTATAAGCAACGGTTCAGCGGTTCACTGGCTGCTCTTCAAACGGGTCATGATTTAATTCCTAGCACACACATAAGCGGCTCACAACTGTCTAACTCAAATTTCAGGGTATCTGATGGTGCCCTCTTTTGGACTCCAAGGTACCAGATACACACAGGCCATACATACATACATACATACATACATACATACATACATACATACATACATACATACATACATGTGGATTTACTCATACACATAAAAAAGATCTTGACAGATCAATTTTGGGAGAATGACATACTTAAAATAGTGAATTCTTCTTCTTCTTTTTTTTTTTTTTCCAAGTCTTAATTTTTATTACTTAAAAAAGTCGCCCATTTATTTTGCTTTCTGACTCTGTGCTTGTGCCTTCAACACTTTCACAACGATTTTCTGCTCCTCAATAAGGAAAGCCCGCTTGATCCTGTCCCGGACACACTTGGCGCACATGGAGCCACCATAGGCCCTGCTGACGTGCTTCTTTGTCTTGGACAATCTCATGAGGACTTTGGGTCTCACAGCACGAAGCCCTCGCAGTCTGCCTGGGCATACGCCACATGCGGATTTGGGTGCTTTCCCGACCTTCTTGGTGTAAAGGTAAACGATCCTGTTGCCAGGGGTTCGAGACAGCCTAGTTTTGTTAGAGGCTGTATTGTAGGAAAGCCTACGATGGTATGTCAAACGCTGGACCATCCTGAGTGCCTCTAAGCACCGTCCCCGGAAGAGGAATTCTTCTTTTAATAGGTCATTTTTATTTATTTGGGTCTTTTGTAATATGTGTAAAAATTTTATTTATATATTTTTAAACTTACCAATATATTTTGTTCAGCTCCATATATTCACATATCAACGTTTTATTGTATAATAAAGATTGACATATCAATTATTCTTTTTCATATATTTCATATTTATAATATATATTATTTAATCTAGACTAGCCACACTGTAGTGCTTAAGAATTACATGTGACTAGTGGCTAGTGTAATGGATAAATTATAACAGGTATGAAGTAGGAAAAACTTCTCATAGGAAACAAGATAAAATCTGTGCCATCATGAGACACGTTAAGATTTAAGTAACACACAGGAAAGTAACAGCACAAACTGGGCCTCGGCAAGACAACTCCCTCTGCTTTTCAAAAGGCACAATTAAGAAAATAAAATGTAAGTCCTCCTCCAAGAGGACATATTTATGACCTATGTAAATGAAATGTAAGTCCTCCTCCAAGAGGACACATTTATGGCCTATGATCTATGTAACTGGCAAAGGATTTGCTTTCACAATATACAAACAACTCTCACAAGTCAGCAAGGAAAATGCAGAAAGAACTTCCTGATGTTGACAAAGCCTGTCTCTTCTAGAGTTCTCTGCTGGGTTTGCTTGTAGGGGACTAGGTATCAGCTTTCTCTGGTATGCTAAGTCCTATTGAGTTCCTATTATCTTTTTAATATAAAGTTTTTTGTTATTCTTCTATCACCTTTTTGCTCTTATGACTTCATACATTTCTTGATCCTTTTAAAAGCAGTACAAATAAATACATGATTATAATATAGAAAGTAAGTAGACAATATTATAGTAGCTTCAACAAAATATTTTAATGCATTTGTCTGCCTATTATCTGCCCAATAGATTATGTGTGATCAGTAAGGTATTTCATGATTCTGTTTCCAGTCATTTCCCCACTTCCCCTAATACTGGCTATGCAATATCTGTTTGTTAATTGAAGGATTAAGTGTACATTTGAGGAATATGTTTCAAATGTCTTCTCTTATATTGTTAAGTTCTTTGAGAGCTTACAGGCATTATTTACCATTAAAACTTCTTATAGTGGTGTGTGTGTGTATGTGTCTTTTATTTTTGCTTCATAATTAATGAATGAATTACAAGATGGTCGTGTAATGCAGTCTGGTTGGTCTGGACCTTGCAGTGATCCTCAGTTTCTACCTTCCAAATGCTGGGCTAACAGACAAACACCACCACAATGATAAAAAACCCACCCACTAGTTATTGCTGTACTGCACACAGTGCACATCAATTCTGTGTCTAGGAAGGAAATAAACCACATACACCGATGCAATATTTAGATAACATGGCCCTTCTCTCTTCAGAACTCCTAAGAGATAAAGCCCAGGTTGGGAAAACCTTGGGCACCCATAGCAGGCGAATCCACAGCCATTCAAGTCTTTCAATCCTCTTCTTTGCATGAGTGCCTCTATCCTGTTCTTCCCCTCCAGGCCTCCAACAAGCACCTTCTCTTCATTCTTTAGCTCCAGTACCAAGGCTATTCTTATTTTTGTCTTTGACCTTCTCTGGTGTGGGCCATTCAAGGGAAGAGGCAGTCTGCTTCTCTGGCATTTTGCTTCTTGAGGGCCCTGTTTCTGGTCTAGTGCCTTCAAGAAGCTAGATGGGGTCTAATGAAAGCTGCCTGCTCATAGTCTGAGCACATGGAACTGGTGTAGGTAAGGAAAGTAGCCCCCAAGCCCTAGGGGGTGCCCCAGAGCTTTCCAGTAGAGTAGATGAAGGAGGTTCTGGTAAAGAATGGATAACACAGGGTTCTGAACCTATATTTCCAGCAGGTAGCTGTAGCAAGATCTGACCTGGTGAGGGGGGGGAGTAATCCTGTGATAAGTCCCCACTGAAGCAAAAAGGAAATGATATATGAGACCATCTCTTGGATTTTCTCTGTATGACTTACAGAGAAACAAGCAAACAATCCTGGCCCCTTTTACTTTCAAAAATTTAAAGCATTTATTAATTTATTTCATGTATATGAGTACACCGTCACTGCCTTCAGAAGAGGGCATCAGATCCCATTACAGATGGCTGTGAGCCACCATGTGGTTGCTGGGAATTGAACTCAGGACCTCTGGAAAAGCAGTCTGTGCTCTTAACTGCTGAACCATCTCTCCAGCCTCCACATCTTTCATTTTGAGCACCACCTGGGGTTTATAAAACAAAACAACCACGTCTCATTGCGCATCTCTGATCCTGTTCAGTGCTGCAGGCTCATCAGTTCATACACATGCATCCCAACGGCTAGCAGTCAGTTAATGAAACTGACACAAAAGGGAGACAGAGAACCCAGGTTTTAGTTCTGACCCATTCTTGGGGGGTAATTTTACCTTTCTGGAAAATACTATCATCTTTCTTATATAATCATGTTGAGGATTAAGTGACTGCTTTAAATATCATAGGACGCAATGCATTTTAACAGGAACTCGTTAGAAAAGATTTACCCGCGTTACATCAGTGGAAACAGTGGTAAAGGGGTATGTCAACAGCCATTTCTTCAAAGAAGAAAAGCTGACAAAAAAATGTCTTTAGAGGGGCTGGACAGACAGACTCAGTGGTTAAGAGTGCTTACTGCTCCTCCAGAAGACCAAGTTCAATACCCAGCACCCACAATACCTCCAGCCTCCCTTAACTCCAGGTCCAGTGTTCTCTTCGGGCTTCTGTGGGAATATATGCATATACTAACAGACACACACATCATTCATTCCTCCTTCCATTACTTAGGGCACAGGAATAGAACTCAGATTACCTACTCAGCTATCTCATTTGACTAGAATCAACTTTTTTTTTTTTTTAAATCAAGAGCCAAAGGTTCACAACCATATAATGTTTAATTATGAAAATGGCTGAAACCTGATGGTTAACCTAGCCTCAACCTACCCTCCCTTAAAAAAATGTTTATTTGTGTTTTGCTTGCATATACGTCTGGCACCACATGCATGCTGGTGCCCACGGAGGCTGGAAAGGGGCGTTGAATAGCCTGGAACTGGAGTTAGAGACAGTTGTGAGCTGCCGTGTGGGTTCTGGGAATGGACGGAAAGGAGTGCTCTTTATTGCTGAGCCATCACCCCAGCTCTCCCACCCCACACATCCGTTTTCCTTGGCTTCAGCAACAGTCTGGAAATGACAGCCTGGGTTCCTGGTATGAAGTGTTTGGTGCCAAGGACAGAGTAGAGTGGAACATTTCCCTTTCCTCTTAACTCCCCAAATAAAATTTAGCTGACTGCTTGACTTGTGGGAAGCCTCCTGAAGGATGAACCCTACAAAAGAATTGGCTTGTTTTGTCAAATATGGAATTCTGTCAGAAAAATGACATAATTTTATAATTAAAAAAAAACTGTCTATTTAGGCTGCTATAGCAATACTACTGTGGACTGGGCAATTTCTAAAAAACAGAAATTTTCCAGTTCTAGGAGATAGAAGTCCTAAATGAGGGTGCCAGTATCTGACACGGTCCTGTTTATTGCACAGGAAAATTCTAGGTATCTCAAGCATGATGGATAGCAGAAGTACTAAGATTAAAGGTAAGAGTGAACCAGCTTCTATGATCCCTACCTGAAATAGTGTCTATCTACTCAGTGGATGGCCCTTAGGACCTCAGCATCTCCCAGAAGATCCCACTGGCATTAAGTTTTGACCTATGAATCCTGGAGGAACACATACATTGAAACCATAGCACATTAAAGGTGAATGAGGGCTGGAGAGATGGCTCGGTGGTCAAGAGCATTGACTGCTCTTCTAGAGGACCTGAGTTCAATTCCCAGCAACCACGTGGTGGCTCACAACCATCTGTAATGGGATCAGATACCTGAAGACAGCTACAGTATACTTGAATAAAAAAATTAAAAAAACAAAACAACAAACAATAACAACAAAACCCAAAAAAAACTTTCAAGCACTAAAAGGCAAATTTACCATGAATTGTCAGTTGGAGCTCAAGTATCAAATGACATACATTTAAAATGTGGGGAGAAAAAGTAGGGACTGGTATGCTTTGGGAAATGTTCTATTTCTCTGCAATCCTGGGGATGGAACCCAGGACTTTATGTAAATGTTCTACCACTGCATGTGCAGCCCCAAATAAGGGATGTAAATTTTTAGTTCAGTTATTATGTTGATATTAAAACTACATGTTGAAACACACCTTCTTCCGAATTACAAGGAGGCTCTGCAAGCACATGCTTAAGTGTCATTTGTAGCAGCAGTTCAAGGGATGGAAGGAGTATTACGGAGAGAGGTGACTAAAGCATCCCAGCTCAACAACCACTTGTCCTGTAAACAACAGCCATATGCTAAAAATACCCTACAAACTACTGTCACTGTTTGTAAGCAAAGGTCAGGTGATGACAAATGCTAAAGCTGGAGTTCTGGGTGGGGTCATTTGCTGCTGGTCTCAGACAGCCAAATGGGAGAGTACAGCCAAGGTTTGGCTTAGCATCTGTAAGGTCTAAGAGGTCCATAACATGGCTCATTGTGTTCATCTAGGAGAACTGTTAGTGGGCTCCAGGATGCTTCAAATGCTAGCCACATTTTAGGGCTGGCTTCATCCTACTCATGCTCAGGGCGCTTCTACCATTTACTTTTCACTGAGTCACATCTCAGAGAGAGAAAACAGCCTGAGTCTCAGCCCCAGCTCCTCCTTTCTGAGAGCAGCTCATCTCTCGCTTCCTTGCCTAACACACTGCTTTCAGCAGCTGCCTCCTGGGGGGTTGGCCCATAGCAGCGGCTCTGCTTGTGTCGTCTGAATGCTCACACAACTATTCCGTCGTCTGAGGTGCTGACTTGTGCGTTAGCTCCCTCCTAACTTTACTCAGCTTTTAGGAAAGACCAGCTCTATCTATTTGTTAAGTTGTGTTACTTTTTTCGTTTAAGAACTTTCACATCTTTAAACCCAGTGTCCAGAAGGCAGAGTTAGATAACTCTCCATGAGTTCTAGGCCAGCCTGGTCTACATAGAGTCCCATTGCAACCTGGGCCACAGGCTGAGTGAGACCTATCTCAGAAAAAAAACACCACTACATTATTTTTTTTAAAGTGTGTTCACATGTGAATAGGGAGGCACATGTGAAGTCAGAGGACATTTGCAGGAGTCAGTTTTTCCCTCTACTATGTAGTCCCCAGGGATTGAACGCAGGTTATCAAGCTGGTGACTAGTGCCTTTCACCTCATCATTTTGCCATACTCCAACTCCTAACATTTTTTATGTAACTCTCATTATGTTGCTATGTCTAGCTTCAAATTCCTATGCTTCTAGTCTGCAAGTACCTGGGAATTCTGGTCTGTACCACTGCCCTGGCTCAACATTTGTCTTTTAAAAAATTTAGTCAAGACTTCATTGCTAACAGCTTTTGTGCCACCCCAGTGAGTTACCAAGACTTTGCAGAATTTTATCTGCACCATGATCCAGTCTATATTGTGGAGACATAGACGGCTGTTGTTGCTGGGAATATAGCTTCTCTACGTACTTTCTGCTTTTTAATCAAGAATGAGTCTGGGGTGGTAGTGGTGACAGCCCAGCAGTAAAAGCACTGGCTGCTGTCCTGTGGAGGACCCAGGTTTGATTTCCAGCACCTACATGGAAGCTTATAGCATCTGTGACTACAGTTCCAGAGGATCCAATGCCCTCTTCTTGCCTCCTTGGGCAACACATGTGGTACAGAAACATATATGCAGGGAAAATACACACACACCTTAAAAATAAATAGAAAAGGAAAACGGAGTTGGATGTAACAACACACGGTTTTAAAGTCAGCACTTGGAAGCTGGGCCAGCATGGCTTACACACTGACTTCCAGGCAGTCAGGGTTCACTGTGAGACACTGTCTCTCTTTAAAGAAGAACCCGAGGCAGGCATTGTGGTGCACACATGGGAGGAGTCTCCGTGAGTTTGAGGCCAGCCTGGTCTATGTATTGAGTTCTAGGACAGTCATAACTATAACCATCCCAAAACAAAAACAAACTAAAAACACTGGGACGTTTATGTCATGGATATTTTTTCTAAGATTCTTTTAGTATCATTCAGTACAGATCCTGAAGTAGTATATATTATTTTGTAATGAGCTATACTTCCTATAAATATAGTGTTTAGAAGCTATGTTCTTAGGGTTCTGGTGAGGGGCCATGGTTTTCTACTGTTAAAGAATAAAAGGCAAAAAAAAAAAAATCATTTAAAAAGTTGTACAAAACCAAAACTTAAATAAAAATTAACCCAACAAATTATATAGCTTCCCCATTCTGCTTCATTTTAATCTCCTTGTTGGGTTTACACAAGGGAGTAGTTTTATGTGTGTCACTTTAGTCTGGATCAGAATTTTAAAGACATTTTCTGCTACAGAAAGGCAAGAGTTTAATGACTTTACTGCTCTTAGTCCGTGTGGTAGAAAGTTGAAAATGTGCTGAATTACTAACAGTTTGCCATATCTAATCCTGAAAACAATTATGAGCAACATTGTTGAATAAAGACTAATACATGCTTGAATCTGCAAATGTTTCTCTGGTTGTCATCTATGGTGGCTTCTTTAAAACCATCAACAATCTGGGGGAACTGGATGTAGCTATGCAGGTTAATGGTAGAGTGTACAATTAGTATACACAAGGCCTTGGGTTCAATCTCTGACTTGGTGTTAGTGGGGGACCCGCAAAACACCAACCACCAACGAAAGCCTGCAGCTAGTCATCCTTTAGGAAGCCATCTCAGGGATGCAGTGTGGCTAGAGTATGAGCTGGCGGCTCTCAAGGCTTGGGGAAGTCTAACAGCTGGCAAAACTGTTAGTATATGATGATGCATATAACTAGATCTCAGAAACAGAATACCACTGGAGATACCTGGTAGATGACTAAAGAGAAACCAAGACATTACATTGGAATTGAGACAATAAAATGATCGAGTTTAAAAATCTAACAGAGGACTGGAGAGATGGCTCAGTGGTTAAGAGCACCGACTGCTCTTCCAGAGGTCCTGAGTTCAATTCCCAGCAACCACATGGTGGCTCACAACCATCTGTAATGGGATCTGGTACCCTCTTCTGGTGTGTCTGGAAACAGTCACAGTGTATTCATTTAATAAAATAAGTAAATAATTCTTTAAAAAAAAAAAAGTCTATCAGAAACTGAAAAATTAGGCTCTTCTCCTTATTTCCTACCTCACTCTTACAACACTGTTCACGCCCCAGCCATAATGATTCGCACCTCACCTACCAGCTCTGCCCAACACCACCATGATTTCCTTTCAAGTCCAACCACAGTCTACAAGACGTGCTATGTCTGAGTATCCAGAAAGTTCAAAGGCCTCAGTCCTTACACCACATCCTTTCCCTTGCTCTAGCTATCCAACCCTTTCAGATTCCAAAGAAGAACAAGTAATGTAAGACAACTCTTTTGTTGCTCCTAGAAGAGAACCTCAAGTAATTCTCCTTTGTTTATGTTAAAACTTCTTCAAGGGTCCACTCATATGCCATCGATCAGCAAAATTTTGGCCAATCATGTGATCTTACCTCAACATTATTGTCAATCTTCTTTATTTTCATTAAAAACTCTAATTACCACGTGGTGTTCTCTGTTATTTACTTACTGACTCCACAATCTTTGTCCCAGTGTCTTTGTGAGAGCACAGACTTCTGATGTTTTTACGCTCTATGACCCACCATCTGGAGGCGCCCTGCACGGCACCAGTACTTCACCAAAGCTCCACAGAGCAACTGTGACAAAAAGGACAAACACCCACCTAGGATACAACTCATGGGGCAGGTTTCTTCCAGATTACTCAGGAACACTTCTTTTTTGTAGAACATTTTTGTGGGCTCATGTTCTGTTTCTTCTGGGTGGATGAAGATAGGACCATAAAAATATGCAGCTCCATCTCGGACCCATACTTTTTCAATTCTTGGGGAAAGGGGGGGATAGAGAAATTAAGTTATAATACTTTCAATTTTGAATGGTTATCTAATAAAAACTCCACTAAGTACAATGCTTGTTTGTTTATATGTGAGTGCTCTGTTGGATGTACACCTGCACTTCAGAAGAGGGCATCAGATTCTTTACAGATGGTTGTGAGCCACTCTGTGGTTGCTGGGAATTGAACTCAGGACTTCTAGAAGAGCAGCCAGTGCTCTAACCACTAGGCCATCTCTCCAGACCCCTTAATATAGCAGCTTTTAGCATTTAGAGGAATTTCATGGATTCTCCTCTCCCTTTAAGACACCTTTCAGAGAAGACACTCTGAAAAAGTGAAGAGGACATTTGGCCCCTCTGGGGAAAAGAGCGTTAACATGTATCAAGGTATGTAACTAGGTGTGTCGTTTTATTTAAATTCCAGGTTTCCTCCCTGAGATGTTCAGATGAAAGCAAGTAAACAGTCGTTACTGGGCTGGGTGAAGCCCTCAGAACAGAGGGCCACGGAGCTCTGTACAACACCCAGCACCAAACACTTTTCCGTCGGGATGCTGTAATGTCCTATTTATCAACCTAAAGTCAGAAGTACTGTCCCACATTTTCAGGGCTCCAGACTAAAGTAACATCTTCATTTCAGTGAGTAACCTTCCAACTTCCTGAACCAACTTACAGGAGCCATCCTTATAGGCTCTGCCCTTGCACCCCATATTGTGTTTACTACGAATGCTATTAGCCTGATCGTCTAAATACTACTGTGTGTACCCAGCCACATTTCAGAGGCCACATTCTTTCGTGGCTTATTACAACAGCCTCCTCCTGGGCCCTTTACAGTCTCTCTTAAAGGAGAAAGCAGAGCTGTCCTATAAATCAGAAGTCAAATGTTACTTCTCTGCCTGAAACAATGACAAAGATACCTTTTACTCTACACAAGTTCAAGTTTTCACATGGTCTCTGAAGCCTTCCATGATTTGCATATTGCCTATTACTCATCTCCCACCTTTTACAGGCTTCACTCTGTTTGCAGTAAACTGCAGGTTTAAGAGTGATGTACTTTGGGGGCTGGAGAGATGGCTCAGAGGTTAAGAGCACTGACTGCTCTTCCAGGGGTCCTAAGTTCAATTCCCAGGAATAACATGGTGACTCACGACCATCTGTAATGGGATCCGATGCCCTCTTCTGGTGTGTCTGAGGACAGCTACAGTGTACTCATAAATAAAATAAATAAGAAATCCTTTTTTAAAAAAAAGTGATGGGTTGGGGATTTAGCTCAGTGGTAGAGCACTTGCCTAGCAAGCGCAAGGCCCTGGGTTCGGTCCCCAGCTCCGAAGAAAAAGAAAAAAGAAAAAAAAAAAAAAGTGATGTACTTATCTCTCAGGCCTTTATACTGGCTATTAATTCTGCTGGGAATGCTTTCCCTGATATTCACAATTCTTATATTTCTTCATGTTAATCTAACTGCCAGATTCTTTGTGAAATCGAATTCGAACCATTCTCTCTGAACACCTTACAAGCTCTAATCTCAAGAGTGTGTATCAGGATCTAAGCTACAACTCTATTCAAGATGCATGCTGTCTATTTCCTCATTTGAGTAAAGCTCTGTTGAAGTCAGATCATCTTTCAGCCTTGAGTGTCTGTTTTGGTACAGGTTCTGGTCTGGAGCCCTTGCTCTTCCTGCCTTAGCTTTGCAATTGCTGGGGTTATACACGTGTGCACTCTTCTACTTGCCACAGGAGGAAGAGCAGGAGAAATGTGGTGTGAGGAAGCCTGAGAAATTGCCAGGGGAGGGATTTCTGTCTTTATTCTATGCATGTGGAATACTAAGTCTCAAATCTTAGACCCAACCTCATCTTCCCTAATTCACCTGCCCACACGAGGGCGGACCAAGCCGTGGGATTTGATGAAGACACAATCGCCAACCTTCAGCCACATGTCATTGTAACGAAGCTGCTCAAAGTAGTGGCAACCTGGCTCACCATTGGACATCTCCACAGGAACATCTTCTTTTTCCTGTGGAGAGGAACTGGTTAATAAAGGCAGAAAACTAGCAAGAAGCATAAGAAACAACAATAAGTAAATTTTCAAGAAAGTTGAGAAACCAAACATTAAATTGTTGAAATCAAACTTATAATCAGGTATTGTATTCATTTCAAATTTATAATTTTCATAAAATGTTACTCTAAGAAATTTTTATTACCCCTCATTCTCATTCCTATGGAACTGATCTTTTCAGAAAAAAGAACTGAAAAGAACTTATTAGCATTCATTTCAAAGTGGACAAATTCACAAAACATTCCTACAGCATAAGGAACAAATTCTTTATATCTCTCTTTACTGTGTTTAACTTTACAGAATTTCTTCCTTTCCTTTGTGGTAATAGGGATAGAACCTAGGAGTCTGTATGTGCTAGGCAAGTAATGATATCTCAAACCCTTTATTTGTTCTTGAAACTGGGTCTTACTAAATTGGCCTTGAATGCATTCTATAGTTCAAGCAGGTCCTGAGCTTTTCTTTCTCTGGCTTCAATCTTCTAAAACCCTGAGCTCATAAACATGTGCCACCAGGACCAGCTTCTTCCTAATACTATCTGTATACGAATTAAGCTTACTCGGTCTCTTCTAATGGCATAGCTCATTTACCGCTCCTTTCCGATCCCTGCAGGATTCAGAAATATAACAAGTTGGCTTTTAACTTGCTGCTTTTGTGATACCGAGTCTGTCTGTAGTTGATTCTAATTGGATTCTCTCTCCAGTGAGACCCCAGGAAAAGCTACTTTAGCTCAACAGGAGAGAGTGTGAGGCCTGGTTCCTCACAGCATGGCAGCACTCAGCAAACTCATCTCCAGACTAACTAGGAAAGAGAATGGGAGAGCAGACAGAGGAGTGAGAATGGGAGAGCGGGAGAGCAGACAGAGGAGTGAGAACGGGAGAGCGGGAGAGCGGGAGAGCAGACAGAGGAGTGAGAACGGGAGAGCAGACAGAGGAGTGAGAACGGGAGAGCGGGAGAGCAGACAGAGGAGTGCCTGCCCGAAGCTTTCTACTCACAGATCAGTTCTGCATCCCTAGCAGGGCGAACGAGCACAGGCTGGAGGTGTAGGAGGCAGAAAGGAGGAGTCCAGGATACAAGTCTTCCTCTAGATCTGTTCCCAAAGGGCACAATGTTCTCCTGCACTGGTTTCTTACCTCCTACCCTGAGAGGAAGGAAGGCTCAACACTAGCTTGGTACCTTCTCCTGGTCTCTTATACTGCCTTCATTTGTCAATGTTAACAACTGGGGGGTTTTCCAATTTTATTATTTTTAGTAATTCCATCATGGCAAGAAAATATAGCTCCACGATATAAACATGATGCATTCTGGGTTGGACTAAATTAATCTGTCACCTACTAGCTGCAGGTGATGTAGAGCAAATGACCTGGTTTGTGGTGGGCCCCTCAGATGGGGTTGTTGGAAAGCACAAGTGATATAGAGATGTTAGTTTAAAAAAAAAAAAAAAAATCAACCCAATAATTGAATGAAATAATTCAATAATTGAGTTGAATAATCCTTGCCTTTCTAAGGGGAACATTTTCTTCCTCATGTTTTAAAATGGCTCGATCTCAATTGTAAAAATACCATTTCCTCAGCTACCTTTTTGATCCCAGCACTCAGGAGGTAGAGGTAGGCAGATCTCTGTGAGTTCAAGGCCAGCCTGGTCTATACAGTAAGGTCCAGACAGCCAAGGCTACACAGATAAACTCTGTCTTGAAAAACCAAACCAAACCAAACCAAACCAAACCAAACTAAACCAGACCAAACCATTTCCTGGATTTTTGTATTGATATTCATCCTTGAGATCAGGGCAGTCTTCTGTTGAATTTTGTAGTGTGTGGAATATAAATATAGTTTGCTTGGGCTTTATACAATGAACTAAGAAGGGTTTTTGTCTCCACACTATCAAATAGTTTAAACAGCATTTTTTTTTTTTTTTTGGGACAGAGTTTCTCTGGGTAGTCCTGGCTGTCCTAGAACTTGCAGTGTAGACCAGGCTGGCCCTAAGCTCAGATCTAGCTGCCTCTGATGCCTGGATTAAAGACATGTGCCACCATGCCCAGGTTAAACAGTTTTTAATTATAGCAACCACATGGACAATTAAAAAGAATTTATTTACTCAGTCCTCACTGGACCACCTCACTGACCTCCTAGATTTACGTTATGTTTATGAGTATTTTGCCTGCATCTATGTCTGTGCACCAACTGTCTGCCTGGTGCCTGCAAAAGTCAGATGCCTTGGAATTAGAATTAGAGGTGAGCTCCATGTGGGTGCTGGGATCAAATCTGGGGCCTCTGGAAGAGCAGCCAGTGCTGCTAAGCCATTTCTCTATCCTCCATCCTCAGTTTACTTTTAAATACTACTTTAAATTAACTCTTTTCTTCTTTTTCTTTTCCCTTATGTTCTTCCACTTTGACCAAGGTTTTATACCCTCGATCTTGTTTTTGTTTTTTGTTTGTTTGTTTTTGTTTTGAATTTGAATACATCAATTCACTTTCTGGAATAGATATTTTAAGGTTAAAATTCTTGTGTAGGTGGCTACTACTCACGTACCTTTTCCAAGTTAAAGCTGTCTTCAGCCCGATTGTCATCTGAGTTGTCTGTACTCTTCTCCTCATCCCCTTTGTCTGCATTTGCAAATACAGAGGCCACTCGGACCACAGGTAAGGGCACGTCCCGAGGGACGAACCTAACTGAACTGATGGGCATGGTCCACAGTTTAATCTTCTTAAAAGACTTGGTTTTGGCAGAATACCTTGATTCACAGACAAAAACATCCTCATCGCGGAAGGTTTCTGGACATAATTTAAAGTATTCCTGGGATGGGAAGAATAATACAAATAAGTACATTTTTTGAAAATTAACTCAAAAATAAAAAAACCCAAATGTTAATCAATCTAACATTGAACTATAAAAACTTCCCAACAATAAAAAGTAAATGGCCAGATAAGTAGGTATCTCCTTGGCTATGTTCCCTTTAATTATAAGTTTTATTTACTTAGTCAACTGCCCTTTGAAAATATATTACTTTCATATAGTTAAAATGTCTTAAAGCTCTGTACAGGTTTCATATGCATATATGACAGGTAATGCATTTTATTATCTAGAAGCAAGACTGGAATTTGGTAATGATTACCTTTCAGAAAATATCATCCTTGGAAATTAGCCCAGTAACATAAAAATGTTAATATTATTTGTATATAGATAAACTGAACACAGCAAATGGTCTCTAAGTATATTCATGTTAATTTCTTATATACAGACACAGAATAAAGAGTTTGAAGCACTTTCTAATATTGTAAATACAGATTTTTATATTTTTAAATTGTATTTCCAGGGAATGAGATCGTTGAATCAATGAGTTTCTTACCTTGACAAACATGACCACACATTTGCCTAGAATTTTACTAACAGGGACTTTATTGTAATAGTCACTCTTAAAAACTTCTTTTTCTAGAAATTTTCGTGTAGCCAAATGGAATGTTTCATTTGGCCGATAGAACCAACAGCCGTATAGCCATTTTTCACCTCAAAAACAAAGAAAGAAAAAAAAATTATTAACAGAAACCACATATTCTTTGCAAAACTAGGAAGTATTTTATCAAGCCATTATGCCAAGGCTGGTTTTAGATGAAAATTTCTTAACAGAATTATTTAGAGGAAATAATATTTTAAAACAAAGAAGCACAAAGAGGCCTAGAAAACCTCATCTCACCCTTCAGAGACTGCAACAGAGGAGGAGGCGAGAAGGGCTGCTCTGTGCTTCACTGAGCTTGCAAGGAAAGGGAAGGACATTTTTAGCAAAAAGGTGACAGAATCCAAAGCCTTCGCCTGCCTGGCAGCTTAAGGAGCTAGGCCGCCTGCACTACACTCGCCTGCCTGGCAGCTTAAGGAGCTAGGCCGCCTGCACTACACTCACCTGCCTGGCAGCTTAAGGAGCTAGGCTGCCTGCACTACACTCACCTGCCTGGCAGCTTAAGGAGCTAGGCTGCCTGCGCTACACTCACCTGCCTGGCAGCTTAAGGAGCTAGGCCGCCTGCACTACACTCACCTGCCTGGCAGCTTAAGGAGCTAGGCTGCCTGCGCTACACCCTACTTCTTGTCGGCTTCACTCTAACGCCTCAGGGGCAACCTCTTCTTACATTTCTCTTAGATTTCTGTTGAGACAGGTTCACTGTAGCTTAGACTGGCCTCAAGCTTATTCTCCTGCCTCACCGTCTTGAGTTTTGGGATGGCAGGCATATGCCACCAAACCAGCTTACAGGCATTTCTAAAGGAAGGCTGCTGACAATAAATTCTAAGCTCAGTTACACATTTGTGACATTCACTGGAGAAAATCTGCTAGAAAAGAACATGAGTCTTTTGCTCTTCTGATCTCTGCCATCCTACACAGAGCTTGGCTCTAAGTAAATTACAGAATAAATTGCTGCATAAGTGACTCTTCCCACCCATTAAGAAGTTACATTTCTGACTCAATTGTGACAGTGCCCAAAACAGCAAGATCCCACATTTGCATACGGTTAGGTGGTTAATTATATTTATTGACACATTAGACATTAAATTTATTGATGTAATTATTGTTGAAAGGCTTAAATAGTAGTTAAAAAATTTTCTTCTTGATGATCAAGGAAAAAGAATTTAAACAAATGTACATGTGGGGCTGGAGAGACTGATGGGATGGTTAAGAGCACTGACTGCTCTTCCAGAGGTCCTCAGTTCAATTCCCAGCAACCACACGGTGGCTCACAGCCATCTGTAATAGGATCCTATGTGACAGTGTACTCATATAAAATAAGTAATTCTTTAAAAAACAAAAAACGCCTGCACGTATGTATGTGTATCATGTGTGTGGCATGTGAGGGCATCAAAGCGCCTGGAACTAGAGTTAGGGATGGTTGTGAGCCATGATGTAGGGACTGAGAACTGCAGCCAGGTCCTTGGCAAGAGCGGCACGTTCTCTTAGCCACTGAGCCATCTTTCTAGCACCTGTCCTTCAATGTAAATCAAACTTACCAGCTGAATCTTCCCATAGTCTCTCAATACAGACTATATGAGGTTGTAGATTGGCCTCTGCAGGTTCAACATAGACATAATCTCCGACGTGATACATACTATTCTTAAAGCTGCAGTCCTGGCTGTATGTCCGATGTAAGCCTGAGAGGCCTGTAGTACCTGAGGAATCCTCACTTTTTTCAGCTTCTTGTATTTAAAAAAATAAGTAAAATAAAAGACACTCAGTAAAAGATTTCGGTTGTCAGAAAAACATTGAAACAACATATCCCAGATGTTATTTTTGTTAAAAACCACTTTTTAATGGTTCAAATACAAACTATCTGCAAATAGTACAGACTATTACCTTTCTTTCTTTCTTTCTTTTTTTTTTTTGGTTCTTTTTTTGGAGCTGGGGACCGAATCCAGGGCCTTGCGCTTGCTAGGCAAGCACTCTACCACTGAGCTAAATCCCCAACCCGACTATTACCTTTCTAAAAGTCAAACACACTTGATATTAATATACAGATGATGTACAAATAAAACACCCTGTGAAGAGAGAAGGTCCCAAGTGAGTGGGTCCTTGTAAGCTGAACTAAACTCCCTAGACTTGTTCCCCAAGACCCATTCTACCATAGCCCCCTCAACTGACTACCCGCCCCTGAGTTACACTCCTGTCCCCAGTTCTGGCTGCCTCCAGCTGCTCAGGTGCAGGCCACACCACTCAAAACAGAAACCCTCTGTTGCACCAAAGGCCAAGCGAGTAGCCATTAGTCAATCCCCCAACCAGAGACTCCCTAGTGATTCAGAGATCAAGAAAGTCACCAGAAATGAAGGCCACAGAGCTCAAAACACCGGAGAGCAAACAGAAACCAAGGAAGAATACACTTATCCAACAAAAACAAACTCAGAAACCAGCACCTCAACCTATCGCCATCCAAAATCCAGATTCCTGACCACCGGTGTAAGAACACAACGAGAGCCAGGGCAGCAGTCACCAGCAGAGCCCAGCTCTCCCACCACAGCAGGCACTGAACACTCCAATGCAGCTGAAGCACAGGAAAGTGACCTTAAAACCAACTTTAGGAAGATGACAGAAAAACTGAGGAGAAAACAACAAATTGGAAGAATAAGTCTCTTAGAGAATGCCAAGAAAACAGCAAACAGGTAAAGGAAACCGTTCAAGACCTTAAAATTGAAATTAGAAGCAATAAAGAAAACACAACCTAAGGGAATTTTGGAAATAGAAAATCTAAGTAAGCAAACAGAAACTACAGAAGAAAGATCAGCAATAGAATTTAGGAGATGGAAAACCGAAGATACAATACAAGATATTCATCGGATAAGAAAGCGTTAAGTCCTCCTGACACAAAGCGTGGAGGATACTGTGGAAAGTCCAAGCCTGAGGATAATAGGAAGAAAAGGAAGAGACTCCCAGCTCAAAGGCTGAGAAGATATTCTCAACAAAGTCGAGGAAGACTTCCCTATTCTAAACAAAGAGATGCCCATAAACACACAAGAAGCTTACAGAACACCAAGAAAAGGGACGTCTCCCCTGTACCCTCTGCCACATAATAATCAAAACATTAAGATACATAGAAGAAAGAATATTAAAAGCTGCAAGGGGAAAAAAGCCAAGTAACATATAAACGCAGACCTATTAAAATTACACGATTTTTGCATACAGATTCTAAAAGCCAGAAGAACTTGGGCAAATGTTTTACAGACTCTAAAAGAACACAGATGCCAAACCATACTCATATTCCCAGGAAAACTTTCAATTACCAACAATAGAGAAAACAAGATACTTCATGACAAAACCAAATTTAAACAGTATCCATCTACAAATCCAACCCTACAGAAGATACTAGAAGGAAAACTCCAACCCAAGGAAGTTAACTACACCCAAGAAAACATGAGAAATAAATAATTCCATACCAGTAAAACCAGAAGGGAAACACACACATCAACTCTGCCCCTCCCCAACCAACAAAATAGCAGGAATTATCAACCACAGGTTGTTAATATCTTTCAACATCAATGCTCTCAATTCTCCAATAGAGACACAGACTAACAGAATGGATACAAAACACACCCTTCTGCTATGTACAAGAAATACACCTCAACATCCAAGCTAGGCATTGCCTCAGAGTATAAAACGCTAGAAAAAGATTTTCCAAGCTAATAGATCAAAGAAGCAAGCAGGTATAGCCATTCGAATATCTAACAAAATTGGCTGCCAACCAAAATTGATCAGAAGAGATGGGGAAGGATACTTCATACTCATCAAAGAAAAAAATTCACCAAGATGATGTTTCAATTCTGAACATCTATACCCTAAATGCAAGGGCAACTGCATGTATTAAAGAAACATTATTAAAGCTTAAACCACACATTGAACCCCACACATTCATAGTGGGAGACTTCAACTCTCACTCTTACCAATGGGCAGGTTATCCAGACAGAAACTAAACAGAGGAAAAAAAAAAACCCAAAAACAAAACCACACACACACACGCACACACCACACACACACACACACAAACTAACAAACTTATGACTCAAATGGACCTAACAGACATCTACAGAATGTTTCACCCAAACACTGAAGAACCTTCTCAGTTCCGCCTGACCCCTTCACAGTCAGCCATAAACTCAGTCACAAAGCAGTTCCCAACAGATACAAAGGAAAATCAAAATAATCCTCTCTATCTTATCAGACCACCATGGATTAAAGCTGGACTTTAACAGAAAGCCTACAAACTCACGTAAACTGAACAACTCTACGAAATGACCACTGGGTCTAGGAGGAGCTACAGAAAGAAATTAAAGACTTCCTAGAATTCCATGACAATAACTGCACAACGTACCCAAACCTAAGGGACACAACAAGAAGCACTGCTGAGAGGACCTCATAGTGCTAAGTGCCTTCCCAGAGATAATCAGCTCCCACACCAGTGACTTAACAGCACACCGGAATGCTCCAAAACAAAAGAAGTAAATACACCTAAGAGAAGCAGATGACAAGAAACAATCAAACTCGGGGTTGAAATCAATAAAACAGGAACAAAGAGAAGAATATAAAGAATTAACAAAACAAAGAGCTGGTTCTTTGGAAAATAAGATTGACAAATCCTTATCCAAATCAACAAAAAGGTAGAGAGAGAGAGAGAGAGAGAGAGAGAGAGAGAGAGAGAGAGAATGAGAATGAATAAATATGAGAACATACAAATTAATAAAATAAGAAATGGGACTGGAGAGATGGCTCAGCAGTCAAGAGCACCCGACTGCTCTTCCTGAGGTCCTGAGTTCAATTCCCAGCAACCACAAGGTGGCTCACAACCATCTGTAAAGAGATCCGATGCCCTCTTCTGGTGTGTCTGAAGACAGCTACAGGGTACTCATGCATAAAACAAATGAATAAATCTTAAAAAAATAAAATAAAAAATAAAATAAATGAAAAAGGGGACATAATGACATACTAAGCAAATCCAAAGAATCCTTAGGTCTTATTTTAAAAACCTATATTCCACAAAATTGGAAAATCTAAAAGAAATGGACAATTTTCTCAAAAGATACCACTTATCAAAGTTAAATCAAGATCAGATAACAATTTAGATAGTCCTATATATATAAACCCCTAAAAAATAGAAGTAGTCATTAAAAGTCTCCCAACCAAAAAAACAAAAAACAAAAACAAAAACAACAACAAAAAAACCCAAAAAACAAACAAAAAAAAACCACCAACAAAAAAATCCCACATGTGCTTTTTTTTTCCTGGTAGAGCACAAAACTCTACCAGCACCATCAAAGAAGAGCTAATACCAATACTCCTCAAACTATTCCACAAAACAAACAGGAGGAACACTGCCAAATTCATTTTATGAGGTTATGGTGCATCCGATACCTAAACCATATAAAGACTGAACAACAACAACAACAACAACAACAACAACAACAACAACAACAACAACAACAACAACAACAACAGAATTTCAGATTAATTTCCCTCATGAACACTGAACACATCAAAATTATCATCCACCATGATGGAGTAGGCTTCATCCCAGGGATGCTGGGATGGTTCAAGAAATGAAAATCTGTCAATGTAATCACCATATAAACAAACAGAAAGAAAAAAAAAATCACGCCATCTCATTAGATGCTGAAAAAGCTTTTGACAAAACCCAATACTCCTTTATGATAAAAGTCTTTGAGAGAGATCAGGGATATGAGGCACATACCTACACATAATAAAGCCAATATACAGCAAACCAATAGACAACATTAAATGAAATGGAGAAAGACTTGAAGCAATCTCACTAAAATCAGGGACTAGACAAGGCTGCCCACTCTCTCTATGTCTATTCAATATAGTACTTGAAGTTTTAGGCAGAGCAATAAAACAACTTAAGGAGATCAAGGGATACAAGTTGGAAAGAAGTCAAAGTATCACTATTTGCAGATGATATGATAGTATACTTAAGTGACCCCAAAAATTCTACCGGTGAACTTCTACAGCTGATAGCCACCTTCAGCAAAATGGCTGGATACAAGACTAACCAAAGAAACAGTAGTCCTCCTACATACAAATGATAAACAGGCTGAGAAAGAAATCCTTCACAAAGCCATAAATAATATACAATATCTTGGTGTGACTCTAACCAAGCAAGTAAAAGACATGCATGACAAAAACTTCAGTCTCTCAAGAAAGATATTTAAAAAGATATCAGAAGACGGAAAGACTTCCCATGCTCATGGATCAGTAGGATTAATGTAGTAAAACGGCTATATTATTACCAAAAGCAATCTGAAGATTCAACATAATCTCAATCAAAATTCCAACACAATTCTTTACAGAACTTAAAACAATACTCAACTTCATATGAAAAAACAAAAAGCCTAAGTTAGCTAAAATAATCCTGTATACTCAAAGAACTTCTGGAGGTAACACTGTCCTAGATCTCAGACTGTACTACAGAGCAATAGAAATGGAAACCGCATGGAAAAACGAACAGGTTAATCAATGGAATTGAATCCAAGACCCGGAAGGAAGTCCACACACCTATGAACACCTGATTTTTTATAAAGAAGATAGAAATGTATAATGGAAAAGAGAAAGCATCTTCAATAAATGGTGCTGGTCTAACTGGATGTCAGCATGGAGAAGAATGCAAATAGATCCATACCTATCACCCTGCACAACACTCAAGGCCAAGTGGATCAAAGACATCAGCACGAAATGAGATACACTGGGCCAGATGGTGGGTGGTGCATGACTTTAATCTCAGCATTCAGGAGGCAGCAGCTGGTGGACTACTTAGTTCAAGGCCATACTAGTCTATAGAGCAAGTTCCAGGACAGCACAGGCTACACAGAGAAACCCTGTCTACAAACAAACAAACAAACAAACAAACAAGTCCTTGGTCTTTTAAGGCTAGTGAGAAGGGTCAGGGTTAAGAGCATCACTGCTCTTCTAGACGTCCTGAGTTCAATTCTCTGGAACCACATGGTGGCTCTAATGCTCTCTTCTGGTATGCAGGTGTACATGCAGATAGAGCACCCATACATTAAATAACAACAATAAAACAGTAGATACACTGAGCCTGACAGACAGTGGTCAATAGTCTTGAACTCACTGGCACAGGAGAGAACTTCTTAACAGAACACCAAACTCAGAGACACCAAGATCAATAATAAATGGGACCTAATGAAACCAAAGAGCTTTTGTAAAGCAAAGGACACCATCAAATGGACAGAATGGCAGCCTACAGATGGAAAAAAAATCTTCACAACCACACATCAGACAGAAAGCTGATATAAAAATATATAAAGAATTCAAGAAACTAGGTATCAGTAAGCCAAATAATCCAATTAAAATCCAGGTACAGATCTAAAGAGAATTCTCAACACAACTCTCTCGAATGGTCGAGAAGCACCTAAAGAAATGTTCAACACCCTAGTCATCAAGGAAATGCAAGTCAAAATGACTCTGAGATTCTATCTGACACCTGGGTGACAGCTCAAGCTCGTGAGAATGTGGAACAAGGGGAACACTCACTCATTGCTGGTAGCAATGCAAACTTACACAACCACTTTGAAAATCAACATGGCAATTTCTCAGGAAAGTGGGAATTAATCTACCTGAAGCCCCAGCTATATGACTCCTGAGCGTACACCCAAAGGATGGTCCACCATATCCTGAGCACACTTGCAAAACTATGTTCACAGCAGCTCTATTCATACTAGCTGGAAACTGAAAACAACCCCAATGTCCCTCAACCGAAGAATGGATAAAGAAAAAGTGGTACATCTACACAATGGGGTAGCAATAACATCATAAAATTTGTTGGCAAATGGAAGGAACTAGAAAAGATCATCCTGAGTGACAGACCCACTCAGTAGACAAACATGGTGTGTACTCACGGATAAGAGGGTATCAGGTAGAAGGTAAAGAATAACCATGTTATGATCCACAGGCCAAAGAAGCTAAGTCACAAAGAGGGCTGGCTCCAGGGGAGACACGAATCTCACGGAGAAGGGGAAACAGACTACATGGGCTGGATGAGCACGCCTGCGTGAGCGCCTGAGGGCCTGAGTGCCCGCATGTGACCGGGAGGATCAGGCCTGGGAGGAATGGAGGGAGAAACAACTGGATTGGGAGGAGCACATCTCTGGAATGAGCTAGAAACCGAGGGCAATGGAAAACCCTAGGAACTGATGAGGGTGACCCTAACTAAGATTCCTAACAATGGTAGAATAAACAGCTTGAACTGTTCCTTTCCAGTAACCAGGCAAAACTTCCAGTGGAAGAACTGGGACACCAACCCAGCCATAAAACCTCAGACCTACAATCTGTCCTGCTGCAAGATGTGCTGGGGTAAAAGTGGTGATGAAATTGTGAGAGTGGGCAATCAGTGACTGGTCCATTGCCATGCCAATGAGACTCATGCCACGAGAGGAAGCCCAACCCTGACACTGCCCAGAGGGTCAGGAGCCAGAAGCTGAATAGCCAGCCCAGAGAGACCCACGATAGAAGCTAACACAAATTGGAAAAAAAAAAAAAAAAGGGTAAATGAAATGATTCCTAAGAATAGGAATAGATAAATAAGATCGTAAATCTATTCTATATTCTTTAGAATTGAGAGAAAATACACTAGCTCATAGATTGGTGTCTAGCCTAAATGTCATCAGAAAGGCTTTACCCAGCAACTGATTGAAACAGAGGTAGAGACCCACAGTCAAACATTAGGAAGAGCTTGGGGAATCCTGTGGAAGTGGAGGAGGAAGGACTGTTGGAGTCAGTAGACAGAAGAGTCAAGGACACCACAAGAAACCCCACAGAATCAACCAATCTGAGCTCATAGGAGATCACAGAAGTTGAACTGCCAACCAGGAAACCTGCATGGAACTGACACATATGTTGCAGTTCACACATAGGTTACAATTGTGAGGCTTGGTTTTCTTGTGGGACTCCTAAACGTGGGAGCAGGGGCTGTCTCTGGCTCTGTTGCAAGCCTCTGGGACCCTTTCCTCTTACTGGGCTGTCTTCTCTTAAAAGGAGACCTTACTGCAACTTGATATGCCATTGGCCGGTTAATACCCCCCTTCTGAAGAGAAATAGAGTAGTAGATGTGGGGAGGGGGAAAATGGGAGAAGAGGAAAGAGGGGAAACTGTGGTCTGTATGTAAAATAAAAAATTAAAATAAAAAAAAAAAGTCACAGCACATTCCAGTTTCTGAGTCTCTTATGAAATATAAAATGGAGCCTGGGCCTCTGAGAGATAGTTTCTTTCTAAGAAAGACTCCCAAGGGGAGTGTGGATCTGTGTGTATAACCTGATTCCAGGACAACTGGCCAGCCTCACCTTAGGCTTTATGTTCCTTGCCTTATACTCTGGCTCTGGCTTTTCAGGCCTGGAAGGGGACTTCCGAGTGGGACGGTCACAAACTATTCACTCAAGCTCTTATCTTTTGCCCTCAAAGAACCAAAGAAGGCATACCACTCTACTAGGCAAGAGCACTTACAGATGTTCACCTATTAAAAGCCTATCTTTAATATTCTGACAGTGATAGAGATCAAGTAAGGCTGAATCTTTATCAGGCAGGCTCTCTACTACTGAGCTGCATACATAGCCTCGTTTTGGAATATCTTACTTTGGGCCAAAGCATGCAGTCCTCCTTACTGTTCTCTATCATGTAGTATGTAGTCAATGCAGTCTTGAGGCAGGTACTATGTTCTTTCTGGGTAAGCTGCCATTTAGCACAGAGCATCCACAGAGACTCTACGGGTTTTCCTGCATGCTCACCTCACCTTTCTTTTACAGAGAATGAATGGCCTTATTAGGGTTCATGGTGAATGCCAATCCCACCAGATCCTGCCACATCAATGTGGCATGGTCCCAGACATAAAAAAACAGAAAAGTATTTACCCTGTAGCGATGTCTCCCATGAACACTGAGTTCAGATGCTGTCTTTTGATACCATAACCAAACTTCTAAAAGTATTAACAACATCTTTGACAAGGTTTAAGATCAACACAAAGAAATAAAAATGAGCATGTAGCAAGGACGCTTTGGTTGAAATTCTATTAAATGTATATTCTATTTTAAATATTAATAGAAATGTAGCTGAGAGAATACATCTCATTTATAAACTGCAACATTTCTGAGTGTTGACTGGTCAATACCCCGTTGTTGGTATTGCACTTAGCTTGACCAGCAGCTCTTCCAATGTTCTCATTCTAAGAAACTTGTGCTTACAAACTCTTTCCACATCTGTAACTTCTTAAGGATAGCTTCCCATAAATTAAAATGCTGCCAACATTAAAATTTAAATATAAGTGCACATTCCAAAATTAATCCCCAAAAGTTTACACCAACTTAAATCCCTGAGTATCTAAGCATTTTGGTTCCCACCCACTCTCTCCAACACTGACACTATAGTAAAAACACGCTAGGCAGTGAGGGTGCACGCCTTAGCCCCAGCACTGGGGAGGTAGAGGCAGGTGGATCTCTGAGTTTGAGACTGGCCTGGTCTACAAAGTGAGTTCCAGGTCAGTCAGGACCACACAGAGAAATCCTGTCTCAAAAAATAACAAAACACAAAGTCTTGCCAATTTTAGTTTAAAAAAAAGTTACCCAATAGTTAATTAACAGAGTGAAACCCTGTGATATACAAAGCAGATTTACAAAGTTCTTGAGAATTTTGTATGAACAGAAGTATAGGGGAATTTTAATCCAGCAGCATGGCTACTCTGGCAAGGGATCACATACAAAGATAGGATCCAGTTGGAATCCAGACACACCCTGGATTACAGTAAGATCTGGCTGGACTACAAGCATGCCCACAGCACACACCTTTAATCCCTAACAATGAAGGTAAGGTTAGTTTGTACAGGAAGCAGCCATGTCTGAAAGTGACATCTAATCAAGGAGGAGATTAAGTGACGACAAATCAGAGAAAGATTTCATGCTTCAAGTCAATTTTGTTTTCTGGTCCAGGGGGAAAACACCTAAGAAAGTCTGATGCTATTGAGTAACACGCCTTTGCAGTTATACATTTCCAGTTAACTATGTAGCCTGAAATGTTCCTCAGATTTTGCCACTTGTATTGATGCATGCCTGCAGTGGCAGCACTGGGGCGCAGTGAGGAGGATCACTTAGCACCAGCACCAGGCTGGGTTACACAGGGTGGTCCCTGCCCCAAGCTCCCCACCTTCATCACCCTAGAGACAGACTTTTGCAATGACAAAAATCCCACTGTCAAAACATCTGCACATTTGCCCTACAATTCAAAGTGCCCCTTTTAGGGTGACGTGATTAGAATGAAAGCAGGAGTGTAGTTCGACTGAAGTCTCATGTACCTGTCAGGTTCTTACAGTGTTTGAGAGGAGAGCTGTATGCAGCACCTAATGCTGAGAACGCAGGTAAGCTCTCAGGTGTGCTTGTCACTTAACCGTCTGTTCCTAGAATATTAGCTGTACCAGAAGTAACTTAATCAATGTGACAACCGAACAGAGAATGACAGCAAGATTTCTCTCATCACATCTTCTGTGAAATAGTCAACCAGCTAAACCCTCAATCACGGACTCTCCAGAGCTAACTGTGGTACCCACTAAGCAGACTTTAATGTTTCCTCATATTTAATAAGTAAGAAGCAACTAACCTCTTTTCTCTTCTTCTCGTTTTAGTTTATCTTCCTCTATTTCTTTAGGTAATTTTTCCTTTTTCTCTTTTTCCACATCATTATGCAAATGTTTTGTGGTATAGCTGAGTGCTGGGGAAAGAAGGATCTCTCCATTTTTGCAGAGTTCATCGCGAATTCTAATAAAAAACTGCTGAAGTTCTACTGCATCCTCGTAGATTTCGGAATCTGTCCTGTAATGCATTAAGAGTATTCACTGACACATGAACTGCTTCATTTATAATACCTCAATTATGTTACATCCTATCAAATGCTTCCCTGTGGTCATTCATATAGTAACAATACTTAGGCTCAGTTAGAAGGGAGCCCCCATTAAGTTTGTTAAAACAGAACATCTGGGGGCTCAAGCGATGGCTCAGCACTTAAGAGCACTGGATGTTTCTCCAGAGGACCTAGGTTCAATTCCCAGCACCCACATGGCAGCTTACAACTGTTTATAACTCCAGTTCCAGAGGATCTTCCGGCTTCCTTGGACACTGCACAGAAGTGGGACACAAACATACAAATATCATACACATAAAAAATAGTATTAAAACATAACGAAAAATATGCCTCCAGAGTATCTGAGGCACATATTGTGGTACATGTCCGTGATCGTCATTTAGAAGGTAGAGGCAGGAGGATCAGGAGTTCAGTTATCCTCATTTACATGGTGAGTTTGAGGCCAGTCTAGGCTACAAGACACCCTGTCTCAAAAACAACAAACAAACAATCAAAAGAATGAATGGAAAACCAGACAGTTGAGCACCTGAGTTGTATCTATCTCCTCCTGCTCAAGGCACGCTCCTTTCTTACTCATGCCAAAGGAAAGGCCTCACACATGCTCAGACACACAGGCCTATGAGCCAACCCGAGCAGAAGGAGCTGGCGGAATCAACAACCGTACTATTGTTTTTGATCAAATCCAACACTTAATTTGCATCTATTTTCTTTCTCTTTTTGGGGTTAGTGGGTGGTGGTATGGGTTCAAGCTGAGATCCACCTGCCTATGCCTCCTGAGTACTGGGATTAAAGGCCTGGGTCACCACTTCCTGCCTGTATCCATGTTCTTAACTGTAGGCCCAATTTATAGAAGGTGATAAAAGACTTAGGTTCTGTCTTTCTTCTTTTTGGTCCTAAAGCATTGCTCTCTTGACTGGCAGGACTCACTGAGAACTGAAACTAGGCTATAAAGGCACAAGAGTATCTTGTGTAATAATGAGTACAGGCCTGAGAGTCCATCTAAATTTAATTTCTCAAAAGGAGAGGATTGGTAGATGTAAATACTCCAAGAAGGAAAAAGTCATGTGTCATATTTAGTATCTGTCTAAGTTTCCTTCCTTCTTATTGGGAAACTATGAAACACAAGCTTCACTGGGACAGTTTCGCTGACATCCAAGCTGGCTGTGACAAGGTAGGAAGCCTAGGCTGGCTCTGAACTTGTATGATCTTTCTGTTTCCACCATGCCAAGGTCGGGATTACAAGAATAAGTCATCAGGAGTAATGGCAAATGTATTATTGACAGTTATGTAGACATCCTGGTTGGGAGAGAACGACAGGCAAAGCAAGGCCAATCAGCGGTCTCTTGACACATGGACACTTGAGCAGAGATACTCTGGATGACTCTCCTGTCAACAATGGGAACTGGTAAAGAATTAACACGGCCAAAAAAAAAAAAAAAAAAAAAAAGAATTAAAACGGCCAATAACCCAAATGGGTATTCTAAGAGGTTCTAGAAACATGTTCTGGGATCTGAAGATGCTTTTGGGAAAGCATTGCTTAAGTAATGGAAGAAGTTCCCTAAGACACCGATTTTGAAATCTTTCTTGACCAAAGATATCTGGTTTGTTATCTTAAAATTAAATTCATTTCATAATAGCTTACAATTTTAGTGGAAAATTGTAAATGAAAAAACACATTTGGCAAATTACTGTTACACTGAAAGAGCAGATTTGTAATGTCTGGCTACCTGATATAATTAAATTTTGTATAAATCACTAAGTATCTGATATATACTTTGTTTATTCAAAAAGTATGATAGGGCTGGACAGATGGCTCAGTGGTTAAGAGCACTGACTGTTCTCCCAGAGGTCCTGAGTTCAATTCCCAGCCACCACGTGGTGGCTCACAGTCATTTGTAATAGAATGATGTCCTTTTCTGGTGTGCATGAAGACAGCTCAGTGTACTCACATAAATGAATCTTAAAAAACTATTGTAAATAATTTGTTAATCTTTGCTTTGGTTGTTCTTAAAGATTTCTGCAATATAATTCTAGGTTTCAAAAACATTCTGCTGGGGAAAAAAGTAAATGGTGAGATCCTGTCAAGAAAATAATAAAAAGGCATGGGTGGTGTAGCACACTTTTAAGTCCAAGCACTCAGGAGGTACAGGCAGTTCCAGGACATCCAGAGCTATACAATGAAACTGTGCTCAAAACAAACAAAAAAACAAACATACAAACAAACTAACTAGTTGTTCTACAAAAACAACAATTTGTTAGCCTAAGAAACTAGGTATTGACTATGCAAGAACAAAAATTCAAGATAAAAAAACAACCAAATATAATTTCAATTGTTAAGTAATCCTTTCAGGTAAGTCAGACATTCAGCAAAAAGAAATAATTAAAATTATAGGAGAAGCTCTCTCTTCTCTGTCCTTGTCTTCCTACGGAGTCTTTCCCCTGTAAGAGGATCCTGCCAGCACACTGGGCAGCGGTCATGCCTGAGCACGTGCTGTTCCGACCGCTGCTGTGAATGAACCACTGCCGCCCGGGCCAGCTTGCTTTCTTTCTTTTTTTATTACTCAGTGCTCAGATTCCTTGTATTTCATAATTCTCAGTAGTTCTGGTGGGTAGGGGTGTGTGGTGATGAAGTGATGAAGGAAGAATATTCTGGAAATCTACATGTGTACTTCATATGAATGTATTCACCAATGAATACTTATACATCTAGAATGCCTAAAATTAAAGCGAACATACTAGAGAAAAGAGTTATGTATAATTCATTAAATATGCATTTGAAGCTATTCCTTTTTTTCTCCTTTCTTTTGGTTTTGTGACATCAGCTCTCGCTATGTAGCCCAGGCTGGGCTAAAACTCAGAATCCTCTACCTCTGGTTCCATGAGCTGGGATTTCAGATATAAACCACTACATTTGGTTCATCAATTCTTAAGAGACTATTTTTATTTTTCTTTGTGTGTGCGGTTACATGGGTATATGCATGTTCATTTGTTTGTGGGTGTGTGTGCACGTATGTAGAGATAGAGGTCAAGGTCGGGTGCCTTTACTATTTTCTATCTTATTTTTTGAGACAGTCTTGTACTGAATGGCTGGGTTAGCTCTAAGGATCTTCCTGTTGTCTACACTCAGCTACCTTCATTCTCGAGCACTGAAATTCCAGGCCTGTGCCAGCATGCTTGCTGCAGGGATCTGAACTCAGGGATTGCATGGCAAGAACTCCATGCACTAAACATCAGGCCTTTTTATTAATTCTTATGCCACAAGAAGTTCCAATACTATTTTTATTTTCAAAAATTAAAATGGGGGCTGGAGAGATGGCTCAGCGGTTAAGAGCACCCGACTGCTCTTCCAGAGGTCATGAGTTCAATTCCCAGCAACCACATGGTGGCTCACAACCATCTGTAAAGAGATCTGATGCCCTCTTCTGGTGTGTCTGAAGACAGCTACAGTGTACTTATATATAATAAAAATGAATAAATAAAAAAAAAATTAAAATGGCTTCTATTATATGTCTTAAACATTTAAAAAATTTAGGTGAATGGGTGTTTTCCCTGCACATATATCTTTGCATCACTTACATGCCTAGTGCCTATGGAAGGTAGAAGAGGGTGTCAGGTGCCCTGAAAGTGGAATTACAGATGGTTATGAACCAGCATGTGGGTGCTGGTAACCACACCTAGACCTTCAGAAAGAGTAGTTAGCCCTCTTAACTGCTGAGCTATGGTTGCAGCCCCCTGCTCTGTTTCTCAATAGAGCTCTGGGCATGAGGTAAACTCTATGGACTCCTGTCTCATACACATGTGTCGTGGGCTGCATCTTCCAGCCCTCAAAAGCAGAAGCTCATGTCAGCAATGGGGGAAGAAAAAGATCTGCACACTTCTCAACGGACAGAGTTCCCGTAATCTACAAGACACATGCTCTTTAGAAGACTCAGTGGACTGCATGGGACCACAAGAGTGTCTCTGGATTTAAAGACCTCTTAAACCGAGAGACAAAGTGGACACTGACATCATGACAGTATTGCGACATCCCATGACTCTAGAGCATGTTCACTAAGTAGCAGTCACCCGACAAACATTACCTGAATGAAACCTGGTGTAAAATCTGGCTGTGAGATACCTCCCCTTTCCTCTTTATTTCTATTCCCTAGTACTACACAAGGAACCATCTCTTAACATGCTAATCAAGGAGCCACCTCAAACCTGGAACACAGAATATTCGCACCCTAGCCCTTCCCTTTCTTTGTGCCATTCAGCCTCTCTATTCATCCTCCAACCCTCTCATGAGACTTTGTGCCTTTTTGGGTAAACTCTGGCCCACAAAGTTTCTTACACAACTTTAATATGCTACGTCATATTTCCTTAAGTATTGGTCTTATCCTAACCACAAGATTTAAAGCTCTTCAATACAGAGCTCAACAGTGCTTATTACTCATGTCTGTGGTGACTGTCAGCACAGCTCTCAGGGGAGACAAGCCAAGACGTCACCAAGCAGCTGTTGGATTATGAACTTTCCTGCATGCACATCTCCAATTCTTCACATGAAAACTGAAAAGATTATCAGTTCCCTAGAAAAGCATAGATATGGGCTGGAGAGATGGCTCAGAGGTTAAGAGCACCGACTGCTCTTCTAGAGGTCCTGAGTTCAAATCCCAGCAACCACATGGTGGCTCACAACCATCTGTAATGGGATCCTATGCCCTCTTCTGGTGCGTCTGAGGATAGTGACAGTGTACTCCTATACAAAATAAATAAATAAATCTTAAAAAAAGAAAAGCATAGATACGTCAGAGGTTATCTTCATGAAGGGCTTTACTATGCTGTTCTACAAAAGCTGTTACTAGGAAAAGCGGTCATTAGTATTTACTTTTCCTTCAAGGTCTAGAGCAAAGATCTCCTAGGGGAATTAAACAGCCCAAAGTTCCAGCTCTCAGTACTTCAACATTGTAAGCCACAAGAAGGCAGGATTTACTGTCTTCAAGTTAAATGTAACCGAGTACCTGTAAGAGCATAGAGAACTTACACTGTGGTTGCTGGATTACACTGGGTATTCTTTCAGTAAGTGCCAAAAATACACATAGGCCAAAAGGTTGAAGGAATTTTAGTAAGTGTAAATTTATTATTTAAGCCATTTATTGTCCTACATTAAGCTCTTAAGCTGATAAATAAGATAAACAACAGAAGCCCTTCTTAAGTAACTGAAATAGAGATTGAGGGGTCTGGAGAAGGAGCACTGGTGTTCTTCCAGAGGACCCAGGTTCAATTCAGAGCACCCACATGGTAGGGAACCATCTGTAACTCTAGTCCCAAAGAAACACCTTCTCTGGCCTCTGTGGGAACTGGTTATACGGACTGCATGCACATATATGCAGGCAAGACATCTCAGTACACATAACATAAAAATGAGTACGTTTTTAAAAAAGTGATTGGCTTTAGACCAGTCTATCCTCAAAGAATAATTCTAAGCTCTTTAATTCATTTAAAGCATTCTTATATTTTTCAAAGAAAAAACCTCTACTCTAGTTTCTATTACAAACTGTATACTGTTCCTTTAAGGACATCTTCTGAGAAGGCTGCACTTCAGGTCTCTGGCTATGCCAGTGTGCAAGCGCTTCAGGTCTGCCTCCCCCTCACCGGCACTCAGTAGTGCTCTTCTCTTCTTCTTCTCTTTTTTTTTTGGTTCTTTTTTTCGGAGCTGGGGACCGAACCCAGGGCCTTGCGCTTCCTAGGCAAGCGCTCTAACCACTGAGCTAAATCCCCAACCCCTCTTCTTCTCTTTTTTAAGATTTATTTATTTATTATATATATATATAAGTACACTGTGGCTGTCTTCAGACGAGGGCACCAGACCCCATTACAGATGGCTGTGAGCTACCATGTGGTTGTGGGAATTGAACTCAGGACCTCAGGAAGACTAGTCAGTGCTCTTACCCACTGAGCCATCTCTCCAGCCCAGTGGTGCTCTTTCTACTTCATAGAGTACATGTGCTCTTTACAAGTGTGGTGTTGTCTGCTTTTTGTAGATGCACTTTCTCTGTGTGGCCTTGGCTGTTCTGGAACTTGCTCTGTAGACCAGGCTGTCCTTGAACTCAAGACATTTATTTACCTGCCTCTGCCCCCTGAATGCTGGGGTTAAAAAGTGACTACCGGGCTGGGGATTTAGCTCAGTGGTAGAGCGCTTACCTAGGAAGCGCAAGGCCCTGGGTTCGGTCCCCAGCTCAAAAAAAAAAAAAAAAAAAAAAAAAAAAAAAGTGACTACCGTCCGACTCCCTCTTTACAAGTTTTGACCCCTCCAACACTGTAAAGGGAGGAAAAGGCAGATGTTTTGCCTACCAAGAATTCAGGATGAAGGCTACCTACTATAACCATACACCACAGAGATGCCTATCACAGCATGACTCCCTTACCTGTTTTGTAATAGAAATCACAAGGATTTATCATAAAGAAATGGCTTGGAAAACATACCGATTCATCCTTCTGGCCCTTTCCAATACTTCAAACATATGCTCCTGAAATAAATCGAGTCGCCGATATCGATTACTTTCAACATTCTTCCTAATAATGTCAAATGTAAGGGGAGGTCTGCTGGGAAAGTTCGGATCCACAGCAGGAATTTCTGCTAAGGAGTCACTGTAACATCTTCCTTCATCATCCTGATGACTCATGACGGACACAAAGAGATTATGGATAAGTTCTTGAATCAGCAGGGTCACGTTAGGGACATGAGAGTCCTCGTCTCCCTCCAGGTCTCTCCGAGTTTCGAGGAGGACTTTATGGAGGACAAGGGCGTCTTTGTAGATCAAAGACTCTGGCTCATTGTAGGTACAGGCATTGTTAAACATCATCACGAAGTCCTCCACCATAGAATCGATATCTTGGTACTTGTTTGCCATCATGTGACTTCGGATTTTTTCCATGTCCATGGGCTTTTTAATGGTCAGATAGTAGTCAGGCAGCTCTGACCTGGAGGGGAGTCTTAGAAATATAGCACTGAGGCGGCGGCCCCTCTTGTCAGTATAGTTCTTCACAGCTTCATACACTTCGTTCAGCTTCTGCTGCATTGGAGTCATGTACTTGGATTTCTTAGGAGAGACACCACTCTTTCTACCTGAAGAGAGAGGTAATGCAATGCATGCTAAGTGGATAAGATGGCATAAGCATAAATGTTTGCAGAGCTGGCAGCACAGCCGTAAGAAAGGGGTTATCCTAAGGATTTGTAAAACCACGGGATTCAGCACATTTTTTTTTAAGATTTATTTATTTATCTCATGTATGTGAGCACACTGTTGCTGTCCTCAGACACACCAGAAGAGGGCATCAGGTTCCCATTACAGATAGTTGTGAGGCACCATGTGGTTGCTGGGATTTGAACTCAGGACCTCTAGAAGAGCAGCAGTGCTCTTGACCACTGAACCACCTCTCCAGCCCCGCAGCACATATGTAGTAACATAGATTTTATAGACAAAAATAGACCCGGAAGAATACCTTTTCCCTAATTTATAGATATAACACATTTATATATAAACCCTTTTTGAGACTAAGTCTCATATAACACAGGTGGGCTTTGAACCCTCCCGCTCCAGCCCCTAAGGGCTAGGATTAAGGCTGTCAGAAGGGCACACAGCTGGTCAGTGCACTCTGATGTGAGCAAGCACTGGCATGCGGAGCCTCTGTGAGGCTAAGAACACGAGCATCTCTGACCGGCTGATGCTATCACCTCTCACATCCTGGACAGCTGGGAACTTCACTTCAGGAAAAAGATACAAGTTGTTGAAACAAATTGAAGTATTAATAAAATTCTTAAAACTTTAATATCAAAGTATATAGTTTTAATATTTTGCGTCTAAATATGATGTCATATATTCTAGTTCCATTCATGGAAATTCCTAGATGACCAACTCAGAAACAGGATACCCCAAACTGGTACGTTTATAGAAAAAGAGTCTCAAATAGCTCAGGGTGATCTCAAACTATACAGCTGAGCCTGGCCTTGAACTTCTGATCCTCCTGCCTCCAGTTGCCAAGGGTGGGATTACAGGCATGTACCTCTGTATCTGACCATGTGTGTGCTTTTATAACTACATGAAAAGAAGAATTCCTTAGCAACAAGGAATCATTATTTAGCAGCGATTTACAAAGCGATGAAGGAACTCAGTTTACAGGTAGTTCACAGTAAAGATGCCTGTCTCTGTTCTTCGCAGTAAACACACTCTCCAAATTATCTGACGGTGTTACTGCTTGTTTAACTTGTTCACGACTGTTTGACAGCACTGTCTGCTTAGCAGGTTTCATTTATATTAAAAAATTCAGAAATATTTTCTTTAATTCAATGATATTTTTTTGCTGTGCTCTTTTCTTTTAAAATTTTTGATAAACCATATCTATACAGGTTACTCAAATGGTCCCTGAGGAGTACATTTGTCACTTACTGAAATTAACTGATTGATTAATTAATTAATTGCATATAAGTACACTGTCACTGTCTTCAGACACACCAGAAGAGGGCATCAGATGGTTGTGAGCCACCATGTGGTTGCTGGGAATTGAACTCAGGACCTCTGGAAGAGCAGTCAGTGCTCTTAACTGCTGAGCCATCTCTCCAGCCCTCATTTTCCAAATTTTATCCAGTAGTGTTGTTGGATTTCATTTTTAATTTCATGTAACGCCAAATAAACCTGCCATATTCTTTTTTCTGGCTTCAGATTGTCTTCCCAGTATTACCCTTTACATTAAAGAAAGCAAGGAAAACCTCTGCTGTTGATATTCAAGTTCCCTTTTTTAATGATTTGGACATAAAGTATACCTTGAAAAGTTCCTCATGAAAAACTTAGAACTAAGCTGGTAGATATAGTCACTAAGAGGTACTGAGTATGAGAGTGCTGCTTTTATTAACAGATTACCTGAAGGAGTCATAATCTGATGGCAGTGCTGGGAGATGGGCTGGGTTGGAGTTCAGTGGGTCCCTAGTGGACCTCTGAAGGTAACCATCTCTCTCTGCTCCTTGTCTACCATAAGCTAGGCAAGTCTGCAACTCTGTGTCCTTACATGATGCTCTACCTACGAACAGTGGAGATCGAGCTCTGCAGTTGTAGCAAAATGAAAATCCACCCTAATTTACCCTGTCACATCCTCAGTCCCCTCCGTAGCAACGCTACCTAACTTCATCCTCTGGCTATTCTTATTCTTTTACTTAAAACACAAAGAGTGCAATGTGAAGGAGGGTACCAAAAGGCAGTGCCAGGGAAGAAGCATATTCACCATTTAATTAAAGAAACGTCAAGACACCAGCAGTGTCTCTTTGACAGATCAATCTAAGGCAAACTTACTCAGTTTAAGTTTGGGAGAAGCCATGTCATCATCATCAGGCAATGGTCCCAGCTCTTTCCTTTTATCTTTGAGTAACTTCTCCAGGATATGGGCATCATTGTATACCTACATTACAAAAATATACTTGATATTTTTTCCTAAAAACATTGTAATTGATGAGTAAAGAATTGTTTCATTTCTCTGAAGGTGGTGATATATAATTACCAGCACCCAGAAAGCTGAAAATCACAAGTTTGAGGCCAACATCTTTACACAGTGAGATGTAGGAGTGTAGGTTGATGCCATTATGCAGGTGAAGGCAAGTGCAGGCTAGAACGAGGCCTCCACTTCATCCTGTCATTGGATGAGAAGGAAGGATGGGCGGGAGAAAAGTTTTAGAGGCAGAGGAGACTGGAGCGAGGAGGAGGGAGGCAGCCGAGAGAACATGGAGGCTGATGTTAAGACTCCTCTCTGCACATTTACAGGTGGTTACGACTGTTCTTAAGGGATGGATGTGTACAGGGCTTTGTGTTGTCTACATGGGCAAATTATATCTTATCTAGGTGGGTGGTTTATATCCTTTCAACTGGTTGTAAATTTATTGTGTGGATGTATTGTAAATTGAGAATTTAACATGTAAATCTGATTATTGAGTCTTAATTTTACCGGGTGGCTGGAACCAGAGAGTTCGTGACTAGCAGAGAGCCACTGGGAGAGCCACTAATCTGAGATGAATTAGCAACAGCTCCAATGTACCACTGGAGCCAGAACTAGCAACCGTGGGAACCAGTTCATCATTTTTTTTTAGCAAAAAATAATGACTATGTGTGAATGAGTTTAAAGCATAGTTTAATTTAGCTGGATGGTGTTGGCGTATGCCTTTAATCCCAGCACTCAGAAGAAGGGGAAGGTGGATCTCTGTGAGTTCAAGGTCTGATTACAGAATGAATTCCAGAACAGCCAAAGCTACACAGAAAAACCCTCTCTTGAAGAAAACAAACAAACAAACAAACAAACAAACATGGTTTAGGACAGCTGGTTCTCCTAAGAACAATAACAATACTATGTTATGGGGAGGACCTACTTTGAAGCTTTCTGGGTAAATCTAATGATAAATATGCATGCTAATACCTAAGATCCACTGTGATAGAAGTTTACAGATGTTTTACTTTTTATTTCATTTGTCTGGGTGCTTAACCTGAACATATGCGTGTCTGTGTCTATAGAAAGCAGAAAAGAATACTAGATTCTTTGGAACTAAGTTCAGAACCATCAGTAACTCCAGTTCCAAGGGACACAACATCCTCTTCTGATCTTAACACCAGACACACATGTAATACACACACACACACACACACACACACACACACACACACACGACACACACACACATATATACACACATACATATAGTCAAGATACTTATGTACATAAAACAAAATCTTAAAAATCCTTAAAAATAAATAATAAAAAGGATAAATATTTTAATCTATTGGCTTTGGGGTACATATTCAATATTAAGTATTGTTCCCAAAACTCAGTTATTTCTTTTATATCTCTTTAATACCCTATAAAACTCTGGAGTAAATAGTATTACTATTATTTCTAAAGTATACATAAGGAAAACAAAACTTTAGGAAGGAAAATTTCCTTACGCAGACACCAGCAAACAGGATGCGCCTCAAACAGTCATCTTTTTGTTACTATCATTTTGGTTTGTTGAGTCTTACATAGCCCTGTAGGACTAGAACTCACAATGAAGACCAAACTCACCTTACATTCAGAGAGCCACCTGCCTCTGCCTCCCAAGTTGTTGGGGCTACACCGTGCGTCATTACACCCATTTCTTTATTTTACCCATGTGTGGTATGTATTTGTGCATGAGCCCAGAGTTGATATTGGCTGATCACTTCTCTGTTTTTTTGTTTTGTTTTTGAGATAGGGTCTTCTCAATGAGCCCGGAACTCATTAATTTGGCTAAACCAACTTTCAATCCTGGGATTCTCTCGTCTTCCCTTCCTAGCACTGGTATGTACTACAGGTATATACTGCTATATCTGGTTTTCTACACTCGGTGCTGGGGACCTGAACTTAAGTCCTCATATCTGCATAGCAAGTACTTCACAAACTAAACTGTCTCCCCAACACAGAGCAGGATTAAAAGTTAGGTGCAGGGGTTGGGGATTTAGCTCAGTGGTAGAGCGCTTACCTAGGAAGCACAAGGCCCTGGGTTCGGTCCCCAGCTCCAAAAAAAAAAAGAACCAAAAAAACCCCAAAAAAACAAAAAAAACTACTTAGGTGCATATAAGTGCATGGGAAATCAAAGGAAAATATCAGGTATCTCCTTCAATCGTCCATCACTGACTTTTAGCTAATTTGGCCGACAAGCAAGCCCTCAGGATCCTTTGGTCTCTTCTCCAGTCCTACAGCATTTGCAATGCTGCCCAGCTTTTTGCATAGTTGCTAAGGGAACTTGATTCGAATCTGTATGTTTGCAGAGCCAGTATCCTTACTCAACGACCATCTTTTTTTAAAAAAGATTAATTTTTTTTTTATTATGCATACAGCATTCTGCCAGCATGTGTGCCTGCAGGCCAGAAGAGGGCACCAGATCCTATCTTAGATGGTTGTGAGCCACCATGTGGTTGCTGGGAATTGAACGCGGGACCTCTGGAAGAATAGACAATGCTCTTAATCCCTGAGTCATCTCTCCAGCCCAGTGAACAATCTTTTTAAACTAGGAACTCTTACTCTTTAAAATATACTGTCTTCCATTTTTAAGCAACCAAGAATGACAAAATATTAACATAGTCACCAAAACTAAATAGACTCAAGAAGAGAAGGCTGGTTGTGGTAGTGCATGGCAAATGAACATGCTGAAGAAGCAGAGACTAGAGGACGACAAGTTCAAAGCCAGCCTAGACAATGAGTTACTTTGTGTTGAAATGTAAAAAAGGACTGAGAAGATGATCCCTATGTAAAAAGATAGGTCCTACTGCACATGCCTAAAACTGTAACACTGAGGAAGAGGATCCTAAGGGGTTTGGCTGAAAGTCAGTGCGCTAAGTCAGAGTGATTGAGGAAGATACCGGATACCCTCTCCTTTAGCTTCCCATGCACTTACAAGGACACACATAGCTGCATCCTTCCCACTCCAGGAGCCCCCTCACGTGGGAGCCCTCTTCCCCCCCCTCACGTGGGAGCCCTCTTCCCCCCCTCACCTGGGAGCCCTCTTCCCCCCCCTCACCTGGGAGCCCTCTTCCCCCCCTCACCTGGGAGCCCTCCTCATTGTAGTGCCTGGCATTGCGGAACATGAGCTTCATGTCCTCCATCATCCCTTCTTCACCTGCGTACTTGTCATTTCGGATGTTATGCTCAATTATTTTTAGGTCCATTGGCTCTAAGATGATTTTATAATAATCAGGATAGTCCTTCTTGGATGGCTTAACCATAAATAGATCACAAAGTCTTCTGCCTGAACCTGGCTCTCGAGCTTCAAGAACAACATTGAATAAAATTTTCATTCGCTGTTTTCTTATGTTCTTTTTACTGCTGAGGGGGAAGGTAGAAAAGGGGAAAAAAACAACCAGGTCAGTTTTCTTTATCCAAGGGTGACCATGAATTAGAAAAAAAAAATTTTTTTGTGGGCAGATACTTCATAATGATTATAATACATTGATTATATGTGTCATAAACAGAGTAAGCACGCTGCAAAGGTATAAGAGAATATTAAGAAAATTTACAGAATGATTAAAACAGTGATCTTAGCAGGAGCAACCAGTGACAAACCTCTTTAGAATAGCTCTTGAAATGTAATGTTCAAAAAAAGATATTGTGTGATACCATAAGAAAATGAACTTCAATAACTACCTGAAATACATTTTTCATTTTGAGACAAATAATATAATAAAACAGCCACTTCATTTTTAATACAGACAAAACAAACAAACAAAAAACTGCTTTATCTCTCAAGATAGCTATTCCTAAAAAGAATATACTGGCTGCCAAGAAAAAAAAAAACAGACAAAACAAAAAAACTTCTCCAAACTACTATTTCCATAGGAGGTACAACTCCCACAGAATTCCTGTCCAGTCCAAAGTCTCCTAAAGTAGGCTGTGGGTCATCTAAATTCTAAATTTGTAGCATTTAGCATGTATCCTTGTTTTAACTCTGAGTCCACAATCAAGACATGAGCCTGAGAAACTGATATAAATGGTTTGGAACAAAAAATATTAACACTGGAGTTCAAAAGGGGCCTAAGGTGGGTTGTCTTAGGTAATTGTTGAGAAAACCAGTTCAGAGAGGCTAAAATTCAAGGAAAATGGATCAATAAATCATTGAAAGAGTTTATCTTCCAGTTTGACTTCTGGACAATTTTTTTTTTATGTCTTCAGGATACTGATAAATTCTAGCTAGACTACCCAGCAGTCTCCAAGTAGTCAGAATGTAAAAAAATGAAATAACTTAAGATTTAGTTTCTAGTCTATAAAAACAGGCTAAGAACCTATAACATAGTACACAGAGGTAAATATTTTTAGTTGTTTTCTACCTTATAAAGGAAAGAAGTTCATTCTTTATATGACTATATTATCACTCTCCTTCTGGGTCAGGAGACATTGCCTCAATTTAAGGCATGCTCTTAAAAAATGAGAAACAGAAGCAAGGCATAGTAGTGCATTGTAATTCTAACACTTAGGAGGTGGAACCAAGAGGATTAGGGTTTCAAGGTCATCTTTGGATCCATAGCAAGTTTAGGCAAGCTTGGGCTACATGAGATGGGGTTAGGGCTGGAGAAAAGGGAAAGAGGGGAGGGGACGGAAAGCTCGTGTATGCATCTGTGTATTTGTGCAGTGTGTGTTAAAATGAAAACCCAGACACCCTTAAGTCTCAGAAATGTCCATCTAACATGGTAGAGTTCATGACACACTGAAGTGGCCTAAATAGGAAAGAAAAAGAAAAGAACTTATGGTTCCCAGGATTGGGCTGACTTTCATTACAGCGTCTTCACTCTGACTCCCCTTCTCCACTGTGGCCCTAGGACCATTCTGCCAATGTCTTCTTCAGTTCTTTCGTATCGTGCATCAAGTAAACAGTTGTTAACCTGAGATGGCTCATCCATTGGACAGTAGTTCCTCTAAAGGAACAATAAGGAACGATGATGAGGAAAGGTGCTCGTGACTTCTAGGTCTGCAGCTAATGGTTACTATTAATAAGGAATAGTCCAAAACACACTGGGGTGAGACGACTGTAACTCTCAGAGGCTGAGAAGAAATTTTGGAACTTGAATCAAAAGTCACAGAAGTCATACTTAAAACCAAGTCAGAGATGGCTTGTTTAGAAGTCATCATATGTAGAACTTGGCTTTAGAAGATCCAAGAATTCAGTTTTGAAATGCTGGGCTTAAGAGCACTTGTTAGTTAATACAGAGAAAATCAGTTCTTCATTCCAGAAGGTCTAAGAAGCAGAACCCTTCCATCAAGATCCAGACCCGAACCAGATTAACCTCATTCTCTTCGAGGACTCAGTGGAGACTTTTCTGTATGAAGCTACACTCTTATTTGGGACTGCATCTGTGGCAGGTGTCTTTTGTGTCACGTAAAGGAATAGCAAATGGCCCATTCTCAATGCCAATAACCCTAGCACTTGGCAGCTATGAACGAACGGGTCATATCTGAAGACTGAATCTTCCTGTACACAAGCCGTTCTAATCTAGTAGCTGCACTTCTCTTTCTCTACTTACATAATAAATAACATACAATTGGTCTACAGCCTCAGAGGCTGTGGTGCTTTGTATATGCTTGACCCAGGGAGTGGCACTATTAGAAGGTGTGGCCCTGCTGGCCTGGGTGCAGCCTTGTTGGAATGGCACACCTGTAATACCCTAATCCTAGCTGCCTAGAAGTTGGTCTTCTCCAGTTTGCCTTCAGAACAAGGTACAAAACTCTCAGCTCCTCAGTGTCTGCCTGGACACCGCCATGCTCTCACCTTGATGATAATGGACTGAACCTCTGAACCTCTGAGCCAGCCCCAATTAAATGCTGTCCTTATGTTATAGTCTCTGTTTACAGCAGTAAAACCGTAAGAAAGAGGTAAACAAAGCTATCACTAGGGTCACACATGGCCTTCCTTGAACAAATCCAGTTTTATTTCACTTTCAGTTTTCTAAAGCCTTACACACTGCCTTTAAGATTGAGAACCACTGGTTCAGAACTTCAGAGCGAGCTTTCCGTGTGTGTATTAACTTTAGCGGCTGCTATGTTCACTGCTTTCCAATATGTACAGTGAGCCTCATCACACAGATGACTTCCGAAAGCTTCACCTTCTTTATGGGTGAGATAAATCCTCTATTATAAACGTGTAAAAGACACTGCAGCTCTCCCTACCCCAAATTTCCGGTCATTTTCTTTTTTATTATCTTTGTTTGCATTCAAGGATACCCATGGGAGTTACAGGACCTCTACAGCTCTCTGATGTAGGTTCTATAATCAAACTTGGGTCCTACAGAATACCATCAAGTGCTTTTAGCCACTGAAGTCAGCTCTCTAGTTCCCCTTCTGTGTATCTGTGATGTCACGTGGCTATTAACTAGTAATATTTGAGTAACTTCCATTCTTGAAAACATACATAAGAACAGGTTCTGCACTTTTTAACCAGTATAAACATTCTTTGAGAATCAGTACACTACAACATATTAAAGCAAACTCACCTTGTTTCCTCCAAGATAAGGTCTCTTAAAAGAGCCTGCTGAGAGTCTCAGAACTCCCTGTCCCAGCACTGCCAGGATTGTACACATCTGTTCCTACCAGGTCTAACTAAAATTCTTGCTATTTTTTTGTTAAAACCTCATGGTATGCAGCTTAGGCTAGACTCAGAAGTCTCCTGCCACTGCTTCTCACATGATGAGATTACAAGTATAAGCCCCAATACCCAATTAAAATACATCTTAAGTGATTCAAAATCAAGACTATTTATTATTGTGTACTTAAAGGGATTCCAAGCCAAATCAAATACATTACTGTAATAAAGATAATTTTAGAGGTGACTGGATATCAAAGGTCCTGTACTATGAGTATCAGGAGAGTAGAACAAACTTCCGACACATGAAGATCAGATTAAAAAATAAATGAGTATCTTTTCTACTTGATATAATGATTATGAGTAAGAAAGGCCATTGTTCTGAATCCTTCATCTTTTTAAAAAACAAACTACACTCTCATAGTAGAACCCAGATTAGCTTCAAGTCAGTAGTGACCTCCCTCCTGTGCCTCCTGGATGCTGTGGTCATGGGACTGAGCTGCTGTACTGATGGATGGATGCTTCTAACTCTAGACTCAGGCGATCTGATGTCCTCTTCCGACCTCTGTTGGTACCACATGCACATGGTGCAGACATGCATGTGGGCAGAACACCCATACGCATAAAATAAAATTACATCTTAAAAAACCCCACTATACAATTATCATTCAGCATTGTAACATGGTAACTCATAGGTTGTACTGAAATTCTTAAGTAACATACAAAAGATGCCTTAAAGAAACAGATGGTTTAAGAAGTAAGATGTAGACGGGGCCAGAAACTAAGAAAGTTACAAGAAGTGCTAGCCCAGCACAATGCACAAGGGCCTACAGGCACCGACTGTCTGGACTGCCGATGCTGACGCTAACCTCTCCACTACTCCAGTCAGAAAGACTCTTGAGATGCTGTCAGCACCCAGCAGCCCATGTCACTGGCAATGCCAGCCTCCGCTTTTTGATAAAGATGCATAGCCACAATGATAAATGAGGGTGCCATTTGCCCCTGGAAAGGAAAGTCAGCAACAAATGAAGGTTGTACTGAACACATGGAGGTGGATTTTGACACAGTAACTAGACTTCTGAGCTGTATTATTCTCTCTACTCATAAAATAAACTGGCACCCCAAACACTTGTTTAACATGCATAAGGTTTTTCTTTTTATACTGTCAGTACTGACCATGTCACAGAATTACAATATTAAAAGTATGTTTATGCATAAAAAAAATCTGCACACCTGGATAGCCTCCTGAGACCCAACATCTCACTGTCATGAGTATTCCTGGGAAAGCAGAAACAAACAGTACATGTGAAGAGAAGTAAAACAAGCAACATTGAAGGGTCATGCATAAGCCAAATATGACTGAGAAAAGAGGATTATTTGGTCCAGAAAGATAAAAGATCATACACTTGAAATATCTCAACACAGGAACTGAAAGCAGATTTTTGGGTTGAGGGTAGGCAGAAAGGATGAATTCCCAGAAGGAAGAGAATATATACCTGCAATCCATTTTCTTAAAGAATTTGCAGTATTTAAAAAAAAAAAAAAAAAAGCAAAAACAGAATCACATATATTATGTGGGAGTAGAGTGCTATTTGGAAAACCTGGTTCTGACATCTTCGACCAAGCTCAGGTTTGCTTGTCTTCTCCAGAGACCCACGGTTAACCTTTGTTAAAAGATGCACCATTTTCTTACTGACCGACAGGAGCTTAGTCTCTGTCTTTTAATATCTACACATGCTTTCAACCCAATCCTGGTCCACTTGCTGCTGTTTTGATAAGATAATTTATGGTTCTGCTACTTTTTCACTTTATTAATATGAACCATTTCCTAGGAGTCCTATTCCTAAGACTTTTACCTGAAATAGGATTTAATAATTTTAATAACATATAGCTTAGTCTTCTTTTTCTAAGAGGTTGAAAGGCAACAACTTCATCTACTGGGAACAGCCCATAAACTGCAGGCCACAGCGATATGCAACGTCCAAGTACCTAGCGTGGGCCGCCGCTTCCTAACACTCATCCGCTGCTGGGTACCAACTGCACCGTCACTTTTGCCTCTATTACCTTCTTGTGCCTGAGAAGTTTCTATCTTTGATTGGTGACTGATCTGGAAAACACAGGTGATGTTGAAGAGAATTATATAATTACACTCAAAGATGTTCTTGAGCTGATGTCTCTGATCTGGTCACACCTTTCCTCCGTTGTCCCTGGTATAACAAGGAATTAAGGACTTGGAAGGATGAAACCCACAGGCTAGTCATGGCGGAGACCGGCAGCTCAGGGTGCATCAACCAATTCAGCGAATACCACACAGCTCTGCAGTTATTTTTGAAGTTAAAAACTGTTTCCCGGGGTTAGGGATTTAGCTCAGTGGTAGAGCGCTTGCCTAGCAAGCGCAAGGCCCTGGGTTCGGTCCCCAGCTCCGAAAAAAAGAAAAAAAAAAACCAAACAAACAAAAAAAAAAACTGTTTCCCAACTGCAGTTTGAGAGGGAAAGACAGGGCAGCTTTTCCCCTGAATCACAATTTCAAAGCCTTCTGGCTCTTTGAATGCAAATACAGAAATATGTCAAAAAATGAATTAACTTCTTCATTCACTTCTGTCAGTCCTACTATCAATGATAAACTTATTCCTTGTTCAAGGGATCCTCCCAGACTGACTGCTGCTACAAAGAATGTAAAACAGTTAATCTTCAGTGAGAATACGATGTTCCATAATGCTCAGGCCAAAGAAATTCCAAGAGATGGTCGTGCATGGTTTCTTATTAAGAGCCTAGCTTTAGAATCTCACAGTGAGGTTTTCCTCCTTTAAACCAGCGAGGGAAAGAAAAGGATTAGGGAAGTTGAGAGGATGGTTAGAAAGAAGGAAAAAAAATCCAAATAATCAACCTGACATTGCATTGCCTATAAGCAGTTATGATCTGGCAGTCTCAACACCGGTAAGGACGTTACAGAGGACAAGCGAGGACCGGAGCTGGGCTGGTTTCACTGCAGCATCAGCACTGAGTCCTTACCTTTCTTAATCGCTATTCCATTTCTGCGACTCACTACGAAACAACTATCTAAGATTTAAATGGAACTTTCAAATGCCACCTTAAAAAAGAAACCTGGATAGTAAAAACCCAGCTACATGCTATTTTTCTGTCATCTAAAAGCAAGATGGTTCTTAAAAAAAGAAAACACCATCTATACAACTTACAAATGTATTGGAAAAGACATACTATCAAATATTTAAAGCTTTTTAAAAGAATTCATACTTCATAGCTTACATTTTTTTCTGAATTTATCTAAAATAAAATAAATAGGAATGAGCTGGCTGCAGATGTGAGAAGAACGTGTACCTTTTCCTTTTGGCACTACCAGTATCAGAAGTGGCTGAGGAGATCATGCTGTCTCCATCCTCAATGTCATCTCTCCTGGCAAGCTCTTTCTTCTTGGCCTGAAATAAAGCAGAGGCCAGGAGTGAGCCTCGTCCTGTCAGGCATTCCTATGACTGTCTGAGTGTTAGGGAGCCAGGCATAACACACTCATCCACAGGTACAACCTCATGTAGGATACAAACTCAACAGTCTTTAAATAATCTAACTTAACAGCCTGCATGACAGAAAAGTAGGCAAAATTAGACTAAAAAATAAAAAAGTAAAAATAAATCAATGCTAGCTATGATGATTGTCAATGGCATGGTACAGTTATAAGCTCTGAGATAAGCTGTAGGGTTGGCTTGCCCTGCAGGCCATGCTTCAGTTAAGCTAACTTGGAGGGGACTTCTTTTGCTTTTTATTGGATACTTTTTTATTTACATTTTCAATGTTATCCCCTTTCCTGGTTTCCCAGCCTGGCTGTCTTAGAACTCGCCTAATAGACCAGGCTGCCCTTGAAATTAGAAATCTGCCTGCCTCTGCCTCCTGGGATTAAACGCATGTGATCCACTCAGCTTTTCTGGTTTCTAAGACAGGTTTTTTTTTCTTCCTGAACAGCCCTGGCTGTTCTATAACTAACTCTATAGGCCGGCCTCTGAACTCAGGACTGCCTATCTCTGCGTCCTGAGTGCTGGGATTAAAGGCATGATGCAGCACCATCTGGCTACCGTTTTGTCCTAAAAATCCCTGACCCAGTAGCATCTCTGGCTCTCCAAGGTATTCTGTGAGAGATCTGACAAAGTCTTGGATAACACAATGCTCAATTAGCTTTCAGATGTTCTTTTGTCAAAGCCAGCTCGCCCCCCCTCCCCCCGTGTGTACATGTGAGAGAGACAGAGAGAGAGACAGAGAGAGAAGAAAAGAGAAGAGAAGAGACGAGACGAAACGAGACGAGAAGAGAAAGTAGTGGTTACAGAGTTTTGTTATACAGTGCAGCCTTGTTGGAAAACCAGGGTTCTTTGGCCTCTTCCTCCTCCTAAGTGCTGGGACCACTACAGACAGCACAATTACCATCTGGAATTGAAGGGTAACTTCCTGAGAATCCCGAAACTGGCTCTCCCACAGGGACAAATCCTTGCTTTCTCTGCCTCAATACTTATGGTATTTAAGATAGTATTTATCCTCTACAGGGCTCTGACAAGTCTAAAAAGCATTCAGCAGTACTTTAGTACAAAGAGTGAGTGAATAGTGAATATCCCGGGGTGTAGAGGAGACATTCTCAGTGACACAGCAGCGCACCTGCATGACCTGCTGCAGCTTCAGGACTCTCTTGTAGATGGCTGAATTGGGAACGTTGTAGCGCTTGGCATTTTCAAACATTAAATTCAGATCGCACTCCAGATGATCTAAGGTTTCGTATTCTTGGTTCTTCAGCTTTGTTCTGTGAAAGACAAATAAATGATTTTAAGTTCTTATAAAAATTATCAACTATTCTTCCTGAAAGTCCAAATTAAAAAACAAACAAACCAACCAAAATCTCGAGCACAACAAATATTTTTTGAGCCACATGTAATAGGATTTCACGTTCACAAGTAAGGTCTAAAACAGTATTATATTTAAATAATATCACAGTTTATCTGAAAATCCAAATAAATTACAGGCCTTAGCAGTCAACTATGAAAACAAATATACTAGGAAAACTTGCAGTGAAAAAACGCTGAGAAACAAAATTTAAGAGAGATTTTAGATGATGTCACTAATCACTGTGAAGCACTGATCTCTGAACATTAGGAGTCCATTCCAGCTCACACCAGTTACAATGCTAAGTCCTACAAGGGTTCAGAATAACTTATCTGCCTCTGGAGTAGACACGCGAACAGTGAAGGTGGCTCCCACACTGGAGCCCTCCGTGGGAAGATCGGTCAGTGTCTACTAACTACGGTCTTCTGGCGCAGTCACTTATAAAGAAGTAGCACAGGGCGTTGAGGATGCAAACAGTTTAGACTGTTACTAACCCCACTAACCTCTCGGATAGGCTCCATGCTCTCTGCACGAAGCAGTCTCTGCTGGCTCTAACGCTGTATGAATCTGAACATGAACGTCTGCATCTTTGACTAAAGTACCTATGTGCTAATCATCAAAATAAAAAAAATGTACTAAGAACGACAGCAGGTGAAAAACCAGCTTCACCAAGTGAGTGTGGAGATCTCAAACATCTTCTTAGAATGGTGTTGTCCGATCTGCATGTAAAGGTTCACTTTAAGCTGAAGTGGTACTCAGACTCTGTGCAGTGCTTAAGGGAATCTAACCAGTGAGGAGCACTACAGGACGTACCCAGAACAGGGAGGTACAGACTCGGCTCTCAGTGCCAGCTCAGACGCCTAACACCAGACTGCCTAACATGCTTTGGACTCACTCCCGCCATCCAAAAGGTGAAGACAGCAATACCTGGTAAGAATGCCCACTAGGAACAGAAAGTTCGGGCTGGCAGGGTGAGTCGGGGCAGAAGCTTATCCCAGCTTGATAACCCGAATTAAAGCCCAGACCCAAAAGTGCAAGAGCTGACTCCCCGAGGTCGGCCTCAGACCCTTACACAGGTTATGGTTAAGTATGCGGCTGCCTTCTACAACTGCATGTACACATCAGCAACTTGTTCTGTATCCACAGATATTTACTATACTAGTGTCATTCAATGGCAGTGTGGTGCTGGATAGGGTTCAGGGAGGGAGGTGGAGAAATGAGGCCACATGGAGATGACAAACCCTAGTACAATGGAGAGAGGCATGAGGAGCTACACTGGCTAATTTCTCTGACTTTTCTTTTCTTTTCTTTAGGTGGGGCTGGAGACTGAACCCAAAGGCACGCTAAATGAACACTCAACAACTCACACAACCCCAGTCTTCTCCTCTATGCTGTTTGGGACAGCATCTACCTCCCTTCCCTGTGCTAACAAATATTACTAAGACCTGCTAGATCACACAGCCAGCCACTAACATCAGATGAAATTTAAAATCAAGTTCCTTACTTGTAATCATCACATTTCAAGAGCACATCTCACGAGTGACTTACCACATAGTAAGCACGTTAGCCTTTATTTCTGCATCACTTTAGTAAGGCAAGTAAACTGATTTTCTGTATGCTGATCAGGAGGGCTTTGACACCAGCCATGATTATACTACAAGACTGTTTTTAAAAAGGCTAACTAAGTAAGTATATATCACTGAATGAGAGTATAACCATGAAGGGCTTTTTGTTTGTTTTACTTTACTCAGTTATAAGGCAGATAGTTAAATACTGAGGAAAAGAACACTCTATACCAGTTCGTGCCCTATCTATTTCCGGAAGCTATGGGTATGTGCAGCCTCACCTACAAGATGACAGACACATCTAGACCAAGTAACGTAGAAACAGCCTTACCTGATCTGTTGAAGTGATATGGGCATTTTAATTTGCTGATAATAATCTGGGTATTTTTTCTTTGAAGGCAAATGGAAAAAAGGTTCGGCTATGAGCTGCCCCTGGTTATTCCGACAGCTCCTCACTGTGTCGTAAAGCTGATGGAAAGGGTTTGAAACATCCATAAAGGAAGTAATGCTCTCTGCTTCAGACTCCCCTTCTTCATAACGCGCAGCTAAGAAGACAAAACCAGGGGAACAAAGAAAAAATAATCAACATTGAATTTTAATAATTCTTAAAAAGATTTATGTATATGAGTGCCTCCATATATGTATGGGTGCCTGGTGCCTGGTTGTGAGCTGCCTTATGGGTGGCTGGAAATAGAACCTGGGTCATCTACAAAAATAGTAAGTGCTTTTAAACACTAAGCCATCTCTCTAGTCCAGAACCAACACTTTAAAGCTCTGTTTTTCTTTGTTTGCTATAAATGGGTCCTACACTGTGGCCCAAGCTAATCTGTAACTCTCAGAAATCATCCTGCTTTAGTTTTTTGGGTGCTGGAATCACATGCAAGCTCTGTGATGCTCAGCTTAAAACAATTTTTGCTTATTTAGTTAGTTAGGCTTTTCTTGAATAATGGATTCACTGTATAGACCTGGTTGGCTTCCAACTTACAGGAAAGTACCTTCTAAAATGATTTTAGAAGATCTCTAATTTTCCTTAAAGACGATGCTAAACATGATTAGAGGAGATACTAGAGAGACGGCTCAATGAAGAATGCTTGCTGCTGCTCCTGTTTCCCAGCACTGACACTGGGCGATAACCTTCATTACAGCTCCAGAGCATCTGATTTCTGGTCTCCTTCGTGTATATAGCAATACACTCACTATACACATTAAAAAAAAAAACACTAAAAGATATTTAGTATAATTGCATATAGTAGAAAAATATCTAGAAATATTAAATTCAAAAGTTACACTCTGTTAAAAGACTGAAAAATAGTTTACTTTTAAAATGTGTTTTCTTCAGGTTTCCTGCTATGTTTAGCCAAAAGGAACAGTAGTTAATCAGAGATCTCAGAACGAAAACAAAAGCATGAGGCTCATTGCTACGGTTAGGATCTGTAATCACGCCCCACCCAAAAGACCCATGTGTTAAAAAGTGTGGGTTAGTGGGAGTCCTGGATGGGGTTGGAGACGGCGATGCTCTGAAGGAGGAAATGAGCCCTGCCTCTGTTGTCATCTCATTTCCCCAACTCTGGGTAAAAGGCTTGGCTCTACCACAGCCCCTAGTATGTGTAAGAAATACTGCCTTGCCACAAGACTAGGAGAAACAGGCCAACTGATCATAGACTACAACTTCCAAAAGTGAGCTAAACCAAAACATTTATAATTTTATTGTTCTGTTAGAAAAATAGAAGACCAACATATTCACCACAGTACAAATTTAGATTAGGTTGAGACTCTCAGACATAATTCAGCCTTTGCCCCATTCATCTATAACATCAGAGGAACGACTCCTTAGTGAGGAAATGTTCAGGTCATAAAAATACCAGAACACAGTGATCTTTATAGACATATAAAACCTATGTTGCTCATTTCTCTAAAGATTTACTTGTACACACATTACACACACATTACACACACACACACACACACACACACACACACACACACACACACAGCGCGTGCAGGTGTCTTAAGAGTCTAGAAAATTGTTTCTTTTAAAGCTGAGGTTCGTCTTAACTTCCTGATCCTTCTGCTTCTACTTCCAGAATGCTCGCATTATATGACCCACCACAGCCGGTTTTATGAGGTGCTGGGGACCAAAACCAGGGTTGTATACATATATGGCAAGTGCTCTTACTAACTGAGCTGCATGCCTGCTCCCCAGTAAGGTTTTTAAATTTTATCTTTTCTTTATTAGTTGGTATCTTTCTTATATTATCAGAAAGATACAGTGTATAATTCTGAGACATTCAAATTTACTGAAATTGATTTCAACTCAGTAGATAAAAGTCAATTTTGATAAATGTGAACTTGGGAGAAATACATATTTTCTAAGTGCAGAATACATATATAAATATTATATATATATAAAGCCTGCTATGGTAAGTTGTGTAAGAAGCACTAGAACATATTAATGTTCCAATCCACAGAACCTGTGACTATTACCTATGTCATAAAAAGAACTTTGCAAATGTTATTAACAATCTTGACTTGAGAAGATGAAAGTGGATTAAGTAGGCACTTAAAATAAGGAAGCGGGGGGGTTGGGGATTTAGCTCAGTGGTAGAGTGCTTGCCTAGGAAGCATAAGGCCCTGGGTTCGGTCCCCAGCTCGAAAAAAAAAAAGAACCAAAAAAAAAAAAAAAAAAAAAAAAAAAAGGAAGCGGGGCTGGAGATGGCTCAGTGGTTAAGAGCTCTTCTAGAGGTCCTGAGTTCAGTTCTGAGCCACCATGTGGTGGCTCACAACCATCTGTAATGGGATCTGATGCTCTCTTCTGGTGTGTCTGAAGACAGTGACAGTGTGCTCATATATGTAAAATAAATAAATCTAAAACAGAAAAAAGACAAAGAAAAAAGGAAAAAAATATTAACTACCAAGGCCCTAATCTGAACTTGAAAGAAAGGACCATGAGCCAAGGGCTGCAGGTAGCCTGCAGAAGCAGAGAATCGAGGAATTGGTTCTCCTATACCTAACTGGCCTACTCATCACCTTGACTTTTGATACCTGAGCTCCACAACTACAAGAAAATGAGTTTATGTTGCTGTAAGTCAGTAAAATTGTGGTAACTTGCTTCAAGGCTAGGAAACAAAGTAACACAAAGAAGGCTGTACAAGGGCTGGGCATGTCGCACGGCGCTGGGGCTCTGCCTAGGATGAATGACGCCTGGCTCCAATGCCTAGTGTGCTGCTAGCACCATAGCAAGTGACTCAACAGCTACCATCTGCTTACTCAGGGACTGTGAGAGGGGCCCTTTAACTTCCGAACACAGTATCTGCAAGTTCCCCACAAAGATCCATCTGGTATTTCTGTTGTTGTTGTTGTTGCTGTTTTACATACTCCAAGCTCCTCTGTTAAACCGTCCCAAGGAAACAAACCTTTATCACTATGACACAACACTTTCATTTGTCAATATCTGTACTTTAGAGTTCACTTTATCAGAAATCAATACAGCTACAGTTACTCTTTACTCTTTGGTGATTCATTTCTTTTTGGTTATTATTTGCCTGATATATTTTCTTTAAAAGATAAAAGTTACTTTTAATTTCGTGTGCGTGCTTTGCCCACACCTAAGTCCAGCATACGCATGCAGTGCTCATGGAAGCCATAGAGGGTGCCAGGTCTCTTGGAACTCGAATTACAAAGGGTTGTTAGGTGCCATGTGGATGGTGGGAACTGAACCCATATTGTGGTCGAGCCATCTGTCTAGCCTCTTACCTGATATATATCTTTATCTACTCTTTTATGGTCACATTTCCTGTTTATTTATCCAATTATGTTCATTAGCACAAAGCAATTTGCCTTTGACAATTTTACTTACCCAAGATTGCAACAAAAATAACATTTCTTAAAAAACTAACCAACTCCAAGACCAAAGTCTGTCAATTTCCCTTAGCCAGAAGGACCACAATGTGAAAATGCCTACCAGCTAAAGCAGCATCCTCTTCACTCTCTGAGCCATACTGAAGTGCCATGGTAATTGCTGACAAGCGACCCCCTTGGACTGCTCTTTTATTACTACAAGGAAAAATAAGCAATCAGAAGACAGAATGATATGAACTGCATACCTTAATAAAATAGGAACAGTTAAAATGTGCTAATACTTTTTCAGGAAAAATAATTCCTGTTACCTGCCTCCTTAATTTATAATATTCCTCACAGTCTTAGCAAAGAAAAGTGAGATTTTTGTTCTTCCCAACAAAGAACAGTTGAGGCTGAAGAGAGGCCCAGCAGCTGAGAACGCTGGCTGCCCATGCAGAGAACCCGAGTGAGCTTCCTAGCACCCAAGGCAGCTCACAGGTATCTGTAACTGCAGTGCCAGTAAATCTGACCTCCTCTGGCCTCCACAGGCACTGTGTTCACATGGTGCACAGACACGAGTGCAGGGAAAACATTCCTAGACACAAAGTCAAACTGTACGAAAGAGAAAATGGTGGCAGAGATGGAGCAGACTACTCCAGTCTGTTTTTCACTTAAATGAGGCACATTACTCCACATTTTACGGAGAGTAAGGATTTCATCATTCTCTTCTAAAACACTCGTATTTTACAGTAACAAGTTCTATTATGAATACAATATTTATTTAGTATAAACCAGTATTTAATACCACATCTTCTTTTAACATTAAACACTACTTAATAATGCTTAAGTGTTATCTGTGAGGTGAGGAAAGGTCTACCATAGAACCTTGACTTACTTATGGTTACTTCTGTGAAAAGATCTTGCCTTGAACTCACAATCTTCCTGCCTCAGTTCGCCAAGTGCTAGAATTATGGGTATGTGTCACTATGCCCAACTCTGGCCTCAGTCTTTCTAAGTAAAGTACTTGACATGTCTTCCTTAAACCCTAAAGGTGCTGCTTTAAGAAAGCCGTCCAGCTAGCAAGCCTATTGTCCTGAGCATGAATCAGCTCTTAGACTACACTCTTACTCTCACCGGTAACACTTGCTAGTGGGGTTTCTTTCTTCATCAAGGCTGCTTTTATTGTGCGAAGGACCTGTCAGCCTGGCTACAGCCAAATTTGATGCAGTCCTATCCAAAGATAAAATAAAAAAATAAAATAAAATAAAAAAACCCTCATAGACTGAATAACAATCAGAATGCTGGGCAAAAAAACCCAAAAAAAACAAAAAAAACAACTATTTTCTGCTAAGAGAAGTAATAAAATATTTCTGAGCATGTATTATTATACAGCAAGTTCTGTGTCAAAATCTGGGGACACTAAAGAAGAACAGGACTAGTTGTCATCAGCTATGTTCACTACAAAATCAGAAGACACCGTATTGAAACAAACATGAGAGCTGGGAAAAGCTTTGAAAGCAGTCCATGTTCCTAATTCATTTAAGAGGAAATGGAATCCCAGAACTAAGAACTGTTCAAAGACAGTCCTAATGGAGGAAAAGCCAGAATCAGACTTGAGATCTTCTGACTCAATGTCCTATTGCAAACATAAATACACAGTGTTATATCTAACATACAATACATATGTCATCATCTTTTCAAATAACTTTCTTCAGCTATAATGAAGCAGCTAAAAGCTCTTTTGCTGTTTTCAGAATCACACATTAGCTGTAAATTAATCTTACTATCTACCGTATTAACTTTACTAGCTAAAGGTTCAGCAAATAGGCACAAGGATCGTAGATATCTTAAACTTACCTTATTCGAAGACTTGATTTAGTCATTTCATGATGTTCAATTTCTGCCTTTTTCATATAAAATATTTTTTTAATCGAATTGGCATCCTAGCAAGATAAAATTACTTTGCTTAGAAAAAGACTCAGAAGATAGCTCAGTAGTAGAGACACTTTTCACCAAGTCTGATGACCTGAGTTCAATCACTAAAATCTATATGGTGGGAAGAGACATTGTCCTCTTACCTCCATATATTTAGGTCTATACACACCCAAAATAAATAATAAATAAACGGGGTTGGGGATTTAGCTCAGTGGTAGAGCGCTTGCCTAGCAAGCGCAAGGCCCTGGGTTCGGTCCCCAGCTCAAAAAAAAAAAAAAAAAAAAAAAATAAATAAACAAGCAAACAAACACGCAAAGTGGTGCAGGAAAAAAGAGTGAACAATATCCTGTCTCATGCTGGCTTTCGTGTAATTCTTTCATTTGAGCAGATTTCTACTCATTAGCCATAAACCTGAATCCCTAAATACCTTCCCAGAAACCTCCAAATTATCTTCAAAAGTTATTGCTAATTAAGTCCAAGTTTACGAGGCTCCTGGTTCTTTTATAATTTGGCAATTATAAGGGGCACACTAGATTTAATGTCAAAATATAATGAATTCTATTTGTATAAAATTATCTAAAATGCAAACAAAGATTTAATTCTTTAATTTAAAAAAATGCACACATATGTACTTGCTTAAATTAATAGCAACTTAGCACATTAGATCTAAAGTTTTCTTTGCTTTAAGACTTAGTTCAGGTTGACTGTTGAGAAGCACAGACCCATGTTCTCGGGGGCTTACTCTCCTTTTTCTAAGCATGTATCTTTATAATAATCCCCATAATATTAAAACCTTATTCTCAATAAACTCCAACTCTGCTTCATAAAAAATGAATAAATAAAAACAACTTAGTTAAGGGAAAAGAATTTGAATTAAAAAATTCTTAATTAAATCAACAAACAGTACTACATATCACTAAAATGTCTCTTCACAAACTAAGATTTTACGGACTTCCTAATTCATTCCTGATTCTCACTCAATCTCCCTCCTTTCCCTCCCTCCCCGGCCTCCTCAGGTTTTATCTATATAGCTCTGATTCTCTAGAGAGCACAGAACTCTCTATGTAGACCAAACTGGCTGTGAAGTCACAGATCCCTCTGCTCGTGCCTTTGGAGCGCTGCAGTTAAAGGTGTGCACTACTATACTCAACTTCATTCCAATTTCTTTAAAAAAAAAAACTGCAGAAAAGTGACCTGATAGGTAACTGGTAAACACGGCTCACTACTCTCCTGACTGAGAAATCGAGCGCTACAAGATCATACTAACCAAGAGATCCAGATTTTCATGTTTACCTCAGAGATACCCATGAAGGGCAGGAGATGGCCTGGCAGTTAAGAGCACTGGGTGTGCTTCCAATGAACCTGGGTTTCACTCCCAGCACCCATGGGGCAGTCCATAGCTCTCCGTACGTATCTGAATGTTCCACAGATTCCAATGTCCTCTCTGGACTCCCCAGGCATGTGCATGGTAGGCACATGGTGTAAATACACAGGCAAAACACACAAATAAGATAAAATAATAAAAAGAAACAATGTTATAGATACTACCTCCCTCACACTGCACACGTAGGAGCCTACAGTGGGGACTCCTGTGAACCTGCCCAGGCCACGGGGGACATACATTCTGAGAAGCCACTGAGTACCTGAAAGACGTAACGTTAAAGAAGCAATGTGTGCCATCCCAGCAGTCTGACGGCAGAGCCAGAGGGTATGCCCAGGACAGACACTGGGGACACGAGATGAATGACCTCCCAACTGTGCTGACTTGTGTTACACACGCTTAAAATAAGAGGGCAGTGCTGAACTAAGGGCCTGGATGCAGAGTCTGTAGTCACTGAACAAAGCCAGGTGAACGAGGCGCCCCATCTATGTTGCTGGATTTACAGAGAATGTCTGTGGTGGACCAGCCCACGCCTGAGTTTCCCCTGCCACATTGAGATGATCCTCACTAGAGAGAACCAAACTATCCCTAAGCAGAGGAGGCTGCACAGAAGAAAAAAGATATTCCAGACAAAATTAAAACATGGCACAGGAGGAAGTTCAGCATCAAATAAGTGTAAATAAAGTTTATATTAAGTACTGACATCAATTTTCAGTAGTTTGGCCTGCATTCAGAAAATTTAATGATTTTACTAGCAAAAGACTTCCCGAGTACCCTTTCCTCAAGTCTCAATGATTACTTAAAGACATTTCTACAATCAACTAGTCATTATTAGACCAGAAAGTTCCTAAGGGACAACTGCACAGCAATCTGCTATTTTATATTATGTGCATCTCAAAGGATGTTTTTGCATTTACTACATATAAGGAGTAAATACTTACAGAAAACTAAATGCTTAAATGAGCAGAAGACAATAAAGAATACAGGAATAAACCTGTGTATCTATGGTTAATTGATTTTCAATAAGAATGCCAACACAGGGCTGGAGAGATGGCTCAGTGGTTAAGAGCACTGACTGCTCTTCCAGAGGTCCTGAGTTCAAGTCCCAGCAACCACATGGTGGCTCACAACCATCTGTAACGAGATCTGATGCCCTCTTCTGGTGTGTCTGAAGATAGTGACAGTGTACTCATCATATATAAAATGAATAAATAAAATCTTTAAAAAAAAAAAAGAATGCCAACACAATTCAATGAAGAAATCATAACTTCTAAAATGTGTTGGGATAACAACCCATGTAAAACAATGTATTTGGATGACTACTTAATATATACAAAAACTAATTTAACTTAGATTCAAGATCTAAATGTAAGACCTAAATCTATAAAATTCTTAGAAGAAAATAGAGGTAGAAATATTTCTGACCTTGGATTAGGTAATAAATTTTTTTTGTTATAACAGCTAAAAAAAATAAGCAAACAAAGAAAAGAGTAGGCAATCTAGAGTTCTTCAAAATTAATAATGTCAAAATAAATTACTGTGAAGTAAAAAGACAAGAGAATGGGGAGAATGTATTTTAAAATCAACTGCTAAGAATATGATATCCACAATATAAAATTATTAAAATGAAAATGAAAAGAGAAGTAACCTAATTTAAAAATGGGCAAAGGATTAGAATAGACATCTCATCAAAGAGGACAATATCATACAGAGATAGCTACTATGTACATAAAAAGATGTTCAACGTTATTAACTATTCAAGAAAAGCAGATCAAAACTATAACACACCGTGACACTCCTAGAATGGCTGTAATGAAAACAAAACTGAAGAGCAGGTGTTTGGTGACTAGAAAGACAAACTGCAGTATGTGAAGACTGCTGGTGGGGATGTGAAATGGTACGGTTATTCTGGAAGATTCTGCCCATTCCTCAGTAAGATAAATACATAATGTATGCCGAAGCAATTATATACCTAAGTATGTACTCAGGTAATAGGAACATGTATGTCAACAAAAGACCTTATATATGTGAAGGTTCCTAACAACATGTTCATAAGAGCTAAAAATGGAAACAATTAAAATGTGTAACAACTGATTTAAAAAACCCATGGTGCCATTCATAAGATACACTATTAATGAGAGGAAAAAAGAAGACGAAGTACACAAATTTTAAGTCAGTATGCTACACAAATCCATGTTATAATATGATGCCATTTATATGAAGTTTCCATAAGAGACAAATCTGTAGAGACAGAGAAGTAGACACGTGTTGTCTAGGGTTGGGAGTTGCAGGGAAATGAAAAGTGACCGGTTAATGGCTACACAGCTCTGTGAGTACTAAACCATCAAGTTCTGTATTCTAACGATGGAACTTAAGGTTATAATGAACACTGGCCGGAAGCTACTTCCCTTGCTCACTGATGAAGACAGCAACAACAGAAACTCACCTTGAATACTTGAGACCCAGGCTCGTTGTATGTTTTGGCATTTTTTGCGAGAAGATCTATATCTTTGGCCATTGCATGTATACTTTTGTAGCTTCCGTTCTACAGTAAACAACAAAATAGAGCAATTCTTCTTAGTGAGAGCTAATCAATGGAACCTTTAAAGAAAGACTGAGCATTTCTAAGTTGTCATTATAGTCCAAGATATCACTGGGATGTACACTTGTGTACAACACCTAAAGTTATTTTCCTTTTTACTTATTATTACTAGTACTTATTTACAAGTTTATTTTATTTCAAGTCAAAAAACAGAATCTGGTATTTTTTTCATAAAAACAACTTACGATTTTTAAAAAAATCAAGTAAGGTAAGTTTTATTTAGCCAAACAATAAGTACTACATGGGTATTCACTCATTAAAGTTGATTTAACAGTGTAAAGTGCACTTTATTTACAAGACCACCGAGGTAAAGTACAAAATCAGTTCTACCATGTGCCTGAGCTATTACACATTAAAGCTCATTCACTCCAAAATACTGCAAGGATACTCATACAGTTGCTTCAAATTTACAAAAGAAAGGTACACATACACCAGCTAAAAAGTACAAATGACTAATGACTCATACTCAGAAATAAACAGGGTACGTTCTAAGGAACGGAGAAATAAGATTAAGTGCAGTGGAGAATGAGAAGAGAAGCACACACACACTTATACACATACATATATAACATATATATGTACACACACAGAGAGAGAGAGAGAGAGAGAGAGAGAGAGAGAGAGAGAGAGAGAGAGAGAGGGAGAGAACGAGAACACACAGACAAGGAAAAGACAAGTGAGGCAGAACTGGGACAGCCAGGCGAAGACTAGCTGGTGGGCAAGCCAGTATCTGACATCATCTTATTTGGTAGATGGTTGCTTTGCCAACACTTTAGCTGCAAGGCAAAGGAAAATAGCCATGGGCCAGCTACTTCACAATTTAGATCTCAGAGGATAAAAGTCAAGGATGCCAGGATTTGTCTCTACTTCTGTGAAGGAGGAGTCTAGCAGCAGGCTGGAAAGCTACCCTGGTTAACACAACAGTAGAAATGGCAGTATTACCACAGAGATGACTGTGCATAACCTCAAGTGTTTCACTACAACTCTTAGTTCTGCCTGTTTTGCAGGGAGTCCTTAGAAAGAAAGGAAACGGGGCTGGAGAGATGGCTCAGCGGTTAAGAGCACTGACTGCTCTTCCAGAGGTCCTGAGTTCAATTCCCAGCAACCACATGGTGGCTCACAACCATCTGTAAAGAGATCCAATGCCCTCTTCTGGTGTATCTGAAGACAGCTACAATGTACTTATATATAATAAATGAATAAATTTAAAAAAAAAAAAAAAAAGAAAGAAAGAAAGAAAGGAAACACACGGACCAGGTGAAGAGCACAGAGACAAGGACCTGTGTCCATGAACCTTACATCCACCTTCCTAAGCAGGTGAAGAGCACAGAGACAAGGACCTGTGTCCATGAACCTTACATTCACCTTCCTAAGCAGCACTTACTCTAAGATGTCCTACAGCGACTTAGAAGTGGTTATCGTCACTGCGCCTATCACAATCAGAAATGTCTAGAACTGGTCCCACTTATGTAGCTATTTATTTATTCATTAATTTTTTTGGCAAGAGATTGAATTGGACCTAGGACTTTGAACTTAAGCTACACTATCCTACAACACAATAAAAAGACTACAACTAGAAGAAAAGAATTATCTACTATTTTACTTCTAAAAACTAAGAAAGTACACAGGTCAGTCTGCTCTGCAGTGCATGATTACAGACGTCCACCTTCATACCTGTATCCTCTGAGCAATGGTCTTGAGATCTATAGGCTCCTTAATTATTGCATAATAGTCTGGATATTGCTGGAAGACAAAAGCAGGCGTGCTCAGTTAGAAGTCAGTCAGTTCTTCAACCAGCAAACGGAGAAATTCCATGAAATCCACTGCTAAGGCATATTACAATGTTCAAAGCAAAAAGAATGTGGTTTTTCTTTTCTTTTTCAGGGAAAAGAAGAGACACGGTCTCATTATGCAATTCAGGCTAGCTTTAAACTTTCAAAAAGTGTATTCATTTTAAATCCCAATATTAGCACCCGCATCCCAGTACCCTCTCACACATATTCTCAATCCCCTCCCTTCTCCTCTGAGAAGAGGGAGCCCCCTTTGGGTATCTCCCCACTCCTGCACATCAAGCCGCTGCAGGATTACACTTGCAGATGCATCCTCTCCCACTGAGGCCAGACAAGGTGGCCCAGTTAGGGGAACGGAATTCACAGGCAGACAGTGGGGTTCACGGACAGCCCCTGTTCCAGTTGTTGGGGGACCCACATGAAGATCAAAACACACATATGCTACATAAGTGTGTGTGTTGGGAGGGTCGTTGGGAGGAGCTCTGTTCAGCTCTTCGGTTAGTGGTACAGCCTCTGGGAACATCCAGGTGAGTTAACTGTTTAGCCTCAAACTGTTAAAATTCTTCTGCCTCAGCTCCCCTCTTGGCTGAATTTTTAGGAACACACCACTTGACACAGTTCTTTAGGTCAGGGTGAACCAAAGCTTTTCATATTTGGAACCCAACACCGGCATCTACAAAATTCATATTTGACAAGCATGAGATTTGAATTTGCAAACACACACACACACCCCTTGTAATATTGTAAAAACATTTACACTTTTGAGTTAGAACACAGGAGGGACACATCTGTGGAATTCATCTAATCTGAGCTCATCGCAAGAAACAGACACGGGGGAATGCCCTTGCAGCTTTCATGATGCCCCTCACGACTCTTAGGCTCTCTTACAAATTCTATTTCTTAAAGTAAATAACTGAAGTTGACCAAAAACTCAAAGTGGCTTTGTTCACTTTTAAAATTTTCTAACATTTTAAAATTAAAACATTACTATATCATTTGCTTCTTCCTTTCTTCCTTCTAACCCTTTCCATGAACCCCCCCACCCTGCTTTGCTCTCTTAAATTTATGGCCCCTATTTCTACAATTGTTACACGTGTGAGTATGAGAGTGTGTGAGTGCATGTGTGTATTCCTAAATACAGAAATGCAACCTGCTCAGTCCACATGTGACTTGTAGGTGTCAGGACTTGGTACTGGGTAACCGATTTGGGGGTTCTTCCCTGGGAAAGGCTATTTCTCCTGCTCTCCAAATTTCTTAGTTGCCTTAGTTCTTTGACTAAGGTTGAGGACCTATGGGGTTTTCCCTCGACGTTAGCATGTTCACTAATGATGTCCTTGTCCATGCCTTCTTCAGGCAGCAGTGTTGGTGAAACTCCTGACATTCTCTAAGACACAATCTCACAGTAAACGTCTGTTCCTCTTGCTCTTAAAGTCTTTGCCTTCAACTCTGATGCCTAAGCAACCTTTGTTCTTGTAGACACAGAATGAAAATAAAGCTAGGATCCACGCCGCAGTGCTAAGTCCACGCATGGCCAGAGCTCCCCATCAGTTGGCTGCCTCTACTACTTCATCTTACTTTATGAGACGGAAGCTCACATTAAACCTGCCACTTGCCGATTTGTCCAGACTGGGTGAATGAACAGCAAGCCTAAGATCCTCTTCCCTTCCTTAGCTCAGTGCTGGGAATACAGGAGTACAACCACACATGGCTGGTTTTACGGGTGCGGAAATCCCACCTCCGCTCCTCTGTAAGTCAAATACTTTACTGACTGAGCCATCTTCCCAAAAGTTGAGGTATTCCCTTCAGACGGCAGAAGCTGAGCGCTCAGCAGGCTGTCTCTCCCTCCTACAGAAGCCACCTGCCGCTGCCCGTGTCTGTGATTGGCTACTCTCTCGTAAGATGAGTCACATCGACTACTTCTCCCTCGGACTTGCTATTTCCCTAATATTTACTCAGGATCCATCATGCTGCACATGTATCATGATGTCCTTCTTTTTAAAGTGAAATAATGTCTGACTTGGTTTGTGCAAATATTTATTCATCCATTCATCTACCAAAGCATATCTGAGCTGCTTCCTAGAATAATTTTTCAATGATAAAGTATGCATCTAAAAATAAAGTTTGTATAAACATGAAGAAACTCTGTTCAAGAGATGAGATGAGAGGAATATGCATAAATTCTTTAGTTCTCCTTTTTTTCTGGTGATGGAAAGGACAAATTGAGTATTCTTCCATCCAAAGAGAGAAGAGATTTTCTAGATAAGTGAGACCTTTTTAAGGCCTAATATGGCTTCAGAGATGAGAGGATTAATAGGGATACAAGTATGATTTCATTATATCTTCTCACACTGCAGAGTCTACGACCTTAGCATTCTTTTAGTTCTTTTTAAGTATACTTTAAGAGGAACTCTTATGAAGTACTCTTCAGTACTTAATCCATAGTGCCTGGTAATTTCTATTAAAAATTTTTAAGGCTTTTTTTCCCCTCATGTGTATGAGTGTTTTGCCTGTATGTGTATCTGTATCACACATATGTAGTGCCTGAAAAGCCAGAAGAGGGCACTGAATTCACTAGAACTGGAGTTCCAGATAGCTGTGAGCCATGTTTGGATGATGGGATTCAAACCCAGGTTCTCTAGGAGCAGTCAGTGCCTCTTTACTACTGAGCCATCTCTCCAGCCCCATCATTTATTTCTCTATCGCTATCATTTTCTTTTCCTTGAGTTTTCAAAGGACAGGGATCCATGTTGTCTTGAATGTTATAAATACCTGAGGACTGATCAAGGAGTGGCATGCAGGTGTTCCCGGAAGTCAGCTCTCGCTGCAGTGACAGCTCAGCAGTCAAAAGCGCCAATGGCTTTTGCAAAGTACCTATTTCAGTTCCCACACGACAGCTCGTGCACAGCTCATGGCAATGCCAGGTCTAAGGGAGCTGACGCCTCCTCTGACTTCTACAGGCGCTGCACTCAAGTGACCAAACCCACACACACAGTAACCTTAAAACGCACTTGAACAAATCAGGTTAGTGATCTGTCACTAAAGCTGTACTCCCACTCTGGCTCCTCTTCTAAAGGTACTCAAAAGTCGCCAAAAATCAGAGACAGAGATAGAATAGTGTTTCCACAGGGCAAAAGGGGAGGGGGAGGGGGACCTGATTGTGAATGGTAGGATGTTTTAATTGTAAAGATTTAAAAAAAAAAAAAAATCTGAGAAGATGATCATGACAGTTGTACAATAATGAGAATGTCATAGAACTGTTCATTTAAAAATGGTTAGGATCATGGTCAAGAGAATCTGTAACTCCAGTACTCAAAGGCAGAAGCAGAAGAATTTGGTTTTGGCCAGCTTAGATTATACAGTAAGACCCTATCTCAAAATACCAAAAGTAAGTAACATTTAGTATAAATAAATAAAGTCAAAATAGTGTAAGTACAGTACACAGTACACAGTACACAGTAACAAAAACAAAAGCAGTCTATGAGTTTGGGACCAACTGAGGCACCATAGCCACAGACACTACCCTGACCTCACGTGCACACAGACATACAAAATTAGAAACCTTTTTTTAAAAGCCAACCTTTGGGGATTGGACAGATGGCTCAGCAGTAAAGAGCACCTGCTCTCTTGCAGAGAACCAAGAATGTGATCTCTAACTCCAGCTTAGGAGCTGTAACTTCCTCTCCTAACTTCCACAGGCACCAGGTCCTCATGTGGCACACATACATACACACATACATACACACATACATACACACAAACAGGCAAACACACGCATATTTAAAAAGCCACCTTCTAATCAAGTGAAATAAGACTATGTCCTTCGTGCTTTCTGCTGAGGCCATCAAGAGTATCACTTGGCTACCTCTAACACTGTCCCTTTAATCTTACTTATAACTAATAAAATTCTTAAAAGTATTTAAAATTAGGTATTTTAATTCATTTGTCCTTGAGCATATCACTTACCACTTTGGAAGGCAGTTTCTGAAAAAGTTCACTGATGAGCCGTCCTGATGGATTTGTGGCTACAACTATGGCTTCGAGAAGCTGTTCCAGGATCTCCTTCAGGTAACCTGGAGAAGACTAGCAGGCAAAGAGGCGAAGAAAGAAAAACAAATCCATAAATAAGTGCCAAGTATTAAATAGTTTTTAAGATTACAGAGTTAATTCAAAAGAGCAACTACTTTGCAGTATTTATATAAGTTCAAGTTTCAGGAGTACCTTGCTTGTTAACTGAGAACTACATGAAATTAGTGAAGCTCCTGTAATATTTCTATAATTAAGCCTCTTAGAAAAGGTCCTAAATGAATCTAAATTTTGTAATAAATATTATAAAAGTACCATATTGTAAATGTAGAAGTCTATATCCTTTTGGGATCTGAGCTACTGAGCCATATATAAATACCTATGTATATAAATGTGTACAAACACACACAAACACTTCGCTATTTCAGTTCTTCACAGCTCTTCATAGCTCTTCAAGTAAAAACTAAATGGAGATTAAGTACATTCATATACAACACTTCTGTGCTTCACTCCTAGCAACTTGAGTTTAGTCTCAGCTAGTTAAATCACTGTTCCAATACATGAAATTATGTGCCCCAAACAGTACTTGATCAGAGAAGGTCCAAGACTGCAGCAAATTTCTACAGTGAGCAACAGGATTGTCTCAACCCAAAACTTATAGTAAACAGTACTGTTCAAATTCAACTCATAATTTTATGCAAAGAGATTAAGATGAATGGTTATTTAGGACTTAAATTATACACGCACTGGTATTTTTAATATAGTCTCAAGCTTTAAAGTCCATGCTTCTTTCTTTCCAACCCAGCCCCACTACTCCAGAAACATTTTGCAGGTGACATTAAGAATTAGGATGCATGGGGTTGGGGATTTAGCTCAGTGGTAGAGCGCTTGCCTAGCAAAGCAAGGCCCTGGGTTCGGGTCCCCAGCTCCAAAAAAGAACAAAAAAAAAAAAAAAAAAAAAAAAAAAGAATTAGGATGCATGAATACATTTATTCCAGGAATTGAGAAACTAATGGGAAAATCATTCTTGATTTAAAAGTTTCAAGATTAGATATTTAGCTCAGTTTGTAGCGTGTCTGCCTAAAATATAAGAAGCCCTGAGTTGGATCCCATGAACCCCATACGCTGGACTTGCCATAGTTTGGAGGTAGTGGAAGCAGGGCAAGATATGATAATAGGAGGCTGAGATGATCAAATATATAAATCAATGCTAATACAAGTCAGGCTGTGATGGTTTGTATATGTTTGGCCCAAGGTGGGACACTATTAAGAAGTGTAACCTTTTTGGAATAGGTGTGTCACTGTGGGCATGGGCTTTAATACCCTAGTCAGTATTCTTCTAGCAGCCTTCAAATGAAGATGTAGAACTCTCAGCTCCTCCTGCACCATGCCTGCCTGGACGCTGCATGATCCTGCCTTGATGATACTGGACTGAACCTCTGAACCTATAAGCCAGCCCCAATTAAATGTTGTCCTTATAAGAGTTGTGTTGGTCATGGTGTCTGTTCACGGCAGTAAAACCCTAAGACACAGGCTAAGAAGAATATAATTTAAAACATATGATAATGTATCCTAGAGGGTTTTTACAAACTATCTTTGAAAAATCATACATACATAGACGTAAAATAAAGTCAAATAATCTATACTTTTTTAAATTCATTTTTTAAAATTTATTTTTATTTTACATTGGTGTTTTCTGCCTGCAAATATGTTTATGTGACAGTATCAGATCTTGGCGTTACTGACAGGCGTAGCCCACCATGTGGGTGCAGGGAACGGATTCTGGGACTTCTGGCAGCAGTCAGTGCTCTTAACCTCTTAGTCATCTCTCTAGTCCCCAAATAATCTATATTCTAACTAAAATTTTGTAGCAAAGCAAAATAAAATATAAAATTTTATCTTAAATAAAAACTAGGAGCTTGAAAATGCCTTCCACTTTAAAAAAAAAAAGACTTACAGCTATAAAAGACATAAAATGAATATGTAAGATTTCTCTATTTTTCATCAATTATGTAAATGAAATAAATGAATAAAGACAGGCAAGCCCTTTGTTGGGAAGAGTTTCAGCAGAAAAGGCTGAGAAATGGGAGAAGGTAATGGGGAGCCATAATAAAACAAACCCAAAATTCATTAACTACATGTATGAAAGTATCAGAAATAAAAAGTTTCAAAGCCACGTCCTAAACTTTCCTTTTTGGCTGGAGGTGTAGAAAGGCTGGGCTTAGCAAGCGATATCCTGCTAGTTCTCTTTTATGTGCCTCTTTACGTACCAGGCACAAGTAACACACATGGAGGCACAACATCCACACCCACTGTTCACACTTACTTCTAGGGGGCTGGAAAGAGGGCTGAGTAGTTAGGAGCACTGGCTACTTTTCCAGAGGACCCAGGTTCAATTCCCAGGATCCACATGACAGCTCACAACTGTCTGTAGTTCCAGTTCCAGGACATCTAACATCCTCACACAGACATACATACATATGCACGCAAAATTTAAAAAAATCATTTTAAGGGGTTGGGGATTTAGCTCAGTGGTAGAGCGCTTGCCTAGCAAGCGCAAGGCCCTGGGTTTGGTCCCCAGCTCCGAAAAATAGAAAAGAAAAAAATCATTTTAAAATCAATTTCTTCCTAAGCACAGTAAGAGCAAATGCGCAATCGCAGAGTTCAGAACGCAGCTGGCATGCCATAGGACCAACAGCAGCTGCTCAGTGCAGTCCAATAAACCTGACAGCTGCTTACAGAGCGTGCGTCCTGGTCACACTGTTAAGCCCATCTAATTCCTTTAAGTACTGAGAAAGCACCCAGAGTATAATTTTTCTTCCCTTTTACCTTCTTTCCCCACCATCTTTCCAGATACTGGCCAAAAGACTAAAGCACGCTTTCCTGGATACTTTGAGTTTTCTTTCTTTGAAGTCCCTCTCCCCTTATGCCATGCGGCTGCCTTTCAACCTCTACTGCAAAATGAGTGCCTTTCTTTCTTTTCCACCTCCTTACTCCCAACACCTGCCAAGCTTCAGCCTGCTTGCCTCTCTGCTTTTCTTCTCTAGTGCTAACTGTCCTCTACCTTAAGGAAACCAGGTATTCCCAACTAAGGCGACCACTCTGCTGCTGTGTGCTCACACTTACGCCGTCAGCCATCGTTCCTTGATTGTCTTGCCCATCTTCGTCATCATCTTCATCATCTGCTTCTCCTTTCTGAACAAACTCATTTCTTGTTCGAAGGTACAAATCCCAGAGTTTACAAGCAGCTTTATACTCAGGGGAATCTGGCTATACATTAGCAAAGAGAAGAGAAAGAAACATTTACTTTTACTGATAATTCAATTTCTAGTTTTAAATCATCCTGTTTAACAGAGAACTGCTATTTTAAGAGACAAATCGGAAAATACAATTATAATTATTTCCAAGTGCTTATGATTAGAAGATGCAGACCTTAATCCATTTTCTAAAAGACAAAAACCTGACTACTCATCCTTAAGTAAATTTACAGAAACACTTGAGGCAGAAGATAAATTATTTACTAACTTAAAATTAATTATTTATATAAAAATTCCAATATAAAGACTTGTTGCTATAAAAGATAGAAATAACTGGTGAAATTACTTCCATTTTATATTAGACTACCAGCAAACTTCAGAAAACTGAAAAAATTAAACTAAAAACCAATACCTAAATACACAAAAGCAGAGACATGTTTCAAAGAAGCAAAGACGTGACGAAAGTCTAATAAAATAGCTGTGGTAGTGTGAATGAAAATGGCCCCATAGGCTCATAGGGAGTGGAACTATTGGGAGGTGTGGCCTTGTGGGAGGAAGTTGTCACTGAGGAAGGGCTTTGAGGTTTCAGGCCCAACGTCTCATTCTCTTCCTGCTGCCTGATGATACAGATATAGATCAGCTGTGTCTCCAGCACCATGTCTGTCTGCTGCTGCTGTGCTTCCTGCTACTACGATGACCAAACCTCTGAACTGTAAGCCAGCCCCAGTTAAATAGTTTCCTTTATAAGAGCTCCCATGGTCACAGTGTCTCTTTACAGCAAGAGAAACCCTAACTAAGGCACAAGTTCTAGAAGAAGACAGAATGGTATAAAGGCAATATATGAAAATATTAAGGCTGAAAAACACCCCCTGAGAAAAAAATATCAATGCAAGATTTACAGAGCAAAACTCACAGGTAAAAAGAAAGGGGAGGCTGGATGCATCACAATAAACCAAAGAGAGAGAATAAGAGGGGAAAGGCCAGAGAAACAGAGATCCCCTCTAAAGAAACTGCAGTTGTGGTAACAGATAACTTTATATCCAACTGTTATTTTTCTCTTGTGTGCTGAGGATCTACCCAAGGGTTTGTGCTTGCTAAGCAAGTTTTCAGCTTTTAAAACAATGAAGAAAATAAAGAGGTAAAAAGTCGGATGTTGTAGCATGAGCCTGAAATTCTAATACTTGTAATAAAATACTGTCATGAGCATGAAGTCAGCTCAGGTTACACAGTGAGCACCGGCAAAGTCAGGGCTGTATAAAAAGACTCTGTCTCAAAACAATAAAGTTATAAATGTGAGTAAAAAATTATGTAAAATATTTATTTCTACATTTCAAATTCTGTCACATAAGAAGTACTAGGCAGCGTGAATAGGTAGAGGTGCTCAGCATTATTAGCGGATGGTCTTGCAGGCCGTAGTGATGTGATAGCTTCTCGTTCTGACAAGTGAACTACTGACCTCAGAGGTCTGGAGGCTGGAGACAGACCTGAGGTAACCATTTGCTTGGCACAGTGAGACCCTGAGGTGTTTTTTTTTTTTTTTAAATTTCAAGAGAGGGTTTCTCTATGTAGCCCTGGCTGTTCTAGAACTTGCTCTGTAAACCAGGCTGTCCTCGAATTCATAGATAACCACCTGCCTCAGCCTCCAGAGTACTGAGATAAAAGGCAAGTGCCACCACCACCTAGCTTTTTTGTTTTTGTTTTTGTTTTTCTTTAATAGAAAAGAAAAAGGTCCTTGACTAAGATATTAAGATGTTACAAATACTAAAATTTAGGGGGGAAATATGTCAAAACTAAAACCAAAAAGGAAGTAGATTTTTAAAAAATTAACAAAATGTATTAAAAAGCAAGAAAATTAACAGTCAAAATTTGATGGTAGGAATACATTCAAACATAATGTTAATTACTGAACCTAAATGGATGGAAATATGAAAAGTATGGATACTGAAGTTTACTACCATTCTGAGCATAGTAAAACTAACATAATCCGAGAGTTGAAATACTCTAGTTAAAACCCAGGTTATGGGGGTTGGGGATTTAGCTCAGTGGTAGAGCGCTTGCCTAGCAAGCGCAAGGCCCTGGGTTCGGTCCCCAGCTCCGAAAAAAAGATTTAAAAACCCAGGTTATGGGGGTGGGAAATTAAAAAAAAACCAACCCAGGTTATGGAGCCTGAATAGAAGGCTCGATGTTAAAAACATCTACTGCTCTCACAGGTGACCTGAGTTCAAGTCCCAGCACCCACATCATATACCAACATGGCAGCTCTCAACTGTCTATAATTTTAGCTCCAGAAAAAAAAATCAAATTCATCTTTTGTCCTCCATAGGCAACACATTCTGCACAGACTTAAATGGAGATAAACACTCATACACAAAAATAAAAGCAATTTTAAAAATTGAAAAAGTAAAGGTGTGTGCCACCATACTGTCTCTATAAAATTTTTAAGAGAAAATGCAAAAGTAGTTTTAAACATTCAGGCAAAAGGAATTTCTAAACCAAGACACATAAAGGTATAAACAAAAAAAAAAATCAGATTCTTTTTAATACAAGGTCTCACTTTTTATCCCTGGCTGGTCTGGAACTCTATATATAGATTGGGTTGACCGTATTCTACCAGATTTCTACCTGCCACTTGAGCACTGAGATTAAAGGTGTGTGCCACTACACCTTGCAAGAACAATATATTTTATTACATGAAAATAAAAACTTATTTCATCAAAGAGACTACAAAAACTGGAGGCTGAGGTTACTGTTCAATAGTACCTGTTTTAGTAGGATCAAAAAGAAAGCTTAAAACATAATTTAAAAACATTTTAAAAGTTCAAATATTTAAGATATTTGAAACATACAATTTAAAAGGATTAATATTAAAAATATTTTTTAATTTCTAGAATATAAAAGTACCAAAACATTAAAATAAAAATGGGCAAAAATACCTGATCAGTTTATGAAAGAAACAAAGCAAAAAGGACTGAGAAAAACACCAAACCTGCACAATTGTCCCTTTACTGAAAGATACACAAGCCAGTAACGTTGGTAAGGCAGCCAGCTTTGTTATATATTGAGACTCTGTCTCAACAAGACAAACAAAAAATGCCCCCAACCAACTACAAAAATGGAAATTGGACATTAACAAAAATAAAAGAAACTATTACTTATCTGAGCACTGGCTGTTGTTATAAAGGACTAGGGTTTGGTTCTGAGCAATTACACAACAGCTCACAACCATCTGTAACTTGTTTTAGAGGACACGATGTTCTCTTCTGGCCTCTATGGGCACTGCACATATATAATCATGCACATGCACACACATGCACACGCACGCACACACACCCTTTAAAGATGCCAGGCATGGTGACGATCATGGCCCTCTAATCCTAGTGCTCTGAAGATGGAGGAGAGAGGAGCAGCAGCTCAACGTCAGTTTAAACCTATGCAGTATCCCAAATTAAATACACGAAGACTTAAAAGCAAAGATTTAAAAAAAAACAAAACAGATAATTATAAAATTAGATACATCCAAAACTGATGCTTTCTTACCTTATAATAGGCCTTTGCATTGTTAAAAAGCAGCTGGAAGTCAGCAGTCAGTAGATTAATATCATCATACTCCTCCATTTTAAGTTTCTGTTGAATTTTCATCAAGTCAATGGGCTGAGAAACCACTTCATAATAGTCTGGTTGATTTCTGTTATAATTTAAGTATGTTTTAATGACACTAATTCAAAGCACATAAAAGTTTTATTTTAAATCTATTTGCGTAATATCCAAAACACTAAGTAACCAATCTAATTACAAATTCCCCAAGAGACTCTCCCTCATTACTAGAGCAAAAGGAAATAACAAAAGCAAAATGCAGCTGTTCTCTCTTTTCACAATACATATTAATCATACAAAAAAAATCTAAGCTAACATTGATGATCAGGTTTATATGTTAAACATCTAAGGTTAAATATAAATATAAGTATTTAAGGGTACCAGAACTAAACCTATGTGCATGGTATCTTCTATAAAGATAACTTACATTTCCTCGTTTCCAAAATGGCTCACAACAAAATTCAAAGTTCTTTCTAAAAATTACACAGTGAGTGAAGCACAGTGCACACCTTTAACCCCAGCACTAAGGAGACAGAGGCAGGCAGATCACTGTGCGTTTGAGGTAAGCCTGGTCTACACACTGAGTTCCAAGACAATTGGAGCTACATGATGAGAGCCTGTCCTGAAAAACAGTTATAAAATGGATTATTTTTCCTCACTTAGTGATCGCAGAGCCTTTTCTGGCCATGTACTATTACTTATACTTCATAATTAACTAATAAACTTAGAAAGGAGACAGATGCTTAACAAATATGAAAGATGTAGACACAATCGTATAAGAATATTAACACAAAATTCAGACAGTGGGGCTAGGAATGTAACTCTGACAGGGTCCTTGCCTAGAACAAGCATGGCCCTGGTTCAACCTCAACACCACCAAAGAGGGGCAAGAAATGGGAAACCCAGGATAGTGACAAGAGTTACACCCTGAAAAGGAGACACTCAGGGGGGCACAAAGGAATTTCAGAGACAATTATGAGAATTAAGTCCCTAAGATAATTTCTTGGGGTTCATGACATTTCTTATTTTGTGTTTTTTCTAAAGGAGTTCCACAAAACAAGCAAACCTAACATGATCTGAGTGATTACTTTCTCAATAGGGTTATTTAGCTCCTTGGCTCCCTTTTAGATATGAAAAGAAAAATGAATACATTCAAAGAGTGTCATGGTCATTAATGGTTTACTACCTTTGGAGAGCTTATAGTTACTCTTCCACTATATATATTTGCTTTAAAAAAGTTTAACTCTGTCATAAAAGTTCTAAGAACACGAATCAGCAATATGCTACACAGGGAAGGAGGGCGCATGCTCCTAAGCCTGACAACCTGAGTTCAACCTCCAGAGCTAAACAGTGGACGGAGAACTGACTCCTCCAAGTTGTGTATACTTGAATGAGTGTGTGCACAAAATTAATAAATGTTAAAAAACATGTATTTTTAATGTTAAGAACATCCTGAAGAACGTATGTTCCAAAACAATTGAGTAAGCACTGACATATGTTAGAGTACTGATTTCATACAATCAAGGGACCACCATTCAAAACCGGGAAACAAAGTTGGCTGTGGTACCTTATCCACTCGCCTTATTTATATTCTCCCAGCTATTCCAATCTTGTCCTTCACAGTGAAAAAAATTGAGTATAGAATCCTGCTTTCATTTTATTTTCTTAGTTTCCTTCATTCTAAATAGCTATTCAGCTTTCCTTGCTTTTCACATGTTTTTGAAGATTATAGACTATTTTGTAAAGCATTACTCAACCGCAGTGTTTCTTCTGGTTTCCTGTTCTTTAAAGGACAGTTTGGAAGAGATGATGTGGCAATATCTCACTCTATCTTACCAGCTGGCACATGGTTTTGTCTTATTCTATTAACCTGATAAGGTTACCTCTGATCATTTGATCATGGCAGTGTCTGCCAGGTTTCTCTACTGCTTCATTTGAACTTCATAGGGAAATATATTCAGAAAGCCCATTCCTAGTCACACTTTCAATTTATTCATTTATTACTTTCCTATGGATTCCTGAGTTACTACTTCACCAATGGGCTAAAGGCTATGACAGCAACAGTCACTGTTGTTGAGGCAGGGCCACAACTATGTAGCCCTGGCTGTCCTGAGTCTCATTGTGTAGGCCAGGCTGGCCTTGAATTCACACATTTCTACCCACTTCTCAATGCCACCACACATGGCCCATGTTATTATCAAACTGCTTCAATGTGAGCTAAGTGGGTGTCCTTTTTAGGGTTGCTTCTATATTTTGTTCTAATTTTTCATGTTTTGAGACAGGGTCTCATTATCTATTCCAAGCTGACCTAGAATTTACTGTGTAGCTCAGGCAGGCCTCCCAACCATGATCCACCTGCCCCAGTCTCCTGAATGATAGGAATGTAAGCAAGAACCATCACACTCAGCTGACAATATCTATTTTCTATGGTCTCCTAAAATGTTCTCATCACTTTCCATACCCCACACAGTTCTCCAGGGTCATCCCCGACTCTGCTCATTTCATGCTGTGTCAGTAGAAAGAGCTAGGGAATATAGATATGCTCATAAATGAATATAGTTATAAAATCTCCACACCTACATACATTAAAAACCATGAAAATCAACTCCTGCAAGTTCTCCATATGCACAATTTAGCATGTGCATGCACACACACACACACACACACACACACACACACACACACACACACACAAATAAGTAAATAAATTATCTTGATGAATAAGGCTGAAATTAAGATTAAAAAAAAAGACTAAAATTGAATGCCAGATTCAACCCATTTCTTACAAAAAAAAAAACCAAAAAACAAAAACAAAAACAAAAAAAACCCGTAATTACTGAACACGTTACCTTTGGACCCTTTGTCAAATGTTCTCACTTACACCCGTGTTCCCAACTCACCTCCGCTTCGGTGCCCTAATGAACAGCTCACAGAGGAGTCTGCCCTGTTCATCCTTATAGTCCCGGATGGTGTTATAGAGTTCATGGCACACAGCAATCTACTCAAAGGAAGAAAAGAAACTCACCACACAACATCCAATGAAGGCCTATCAACAATTCTTTGATAAAAACATTTCCAGAAAGGAAAAACCTCCAAATTACCCAATGGGATCCCAAGTCTGATAACTGCTGAAAGGACAGTTTTTAAAATAATGTTTGGGAGACAGAAGCAGGAGGCAGCTCTAATTTAAGGCCAACCTGGTCTATAGAGTGAGTTGTAGGCCAGCCAGGACTATACAGTAAGACCCTGCCTCAAAACACCAAATAAATATATAAATAAACTAACAGAAAATACTCTCGGTTTTTATAACTTTTGTTAGATCTGTGTCCCCCACCTTCATTTCCTGGTACTAAGATCACAGGTATTCATTACCATGTCTGATTCTGACTTTCTTTTAGACTAAATCAGCTTATTGGCTTATATAATCCTCCTGTTTAAAAAATAATATAACTTAAAAAAATAGGGGTTGGGGATTTAGCTCAGTGGTAGAGCGCTTGCCTAGGGAGCGCAAGGCCCTGGGGTTCGGGTCCCCAGCTCCGAAAAAAAAAAAAAAAAAAGTTTGGGGCGCTGGGGAGATGACTTAGTGGTTAAGAGCACTGGCTGCTCTTCCAGAGGTCCAAAGTTCAATTCCCAGCAGCCACATGGTGGCTCACAACCATCTGTAATGGGTTCCAATGCCCTCTTCTGGTGTGTTGTGTATTCATATACATGAAAGAAAAAAAAAAAAAAAAAAAAAGGGAGCTAGAGAGAGAGCTCAGTGGTTAAGAGTACTAGCTACTCTTTCAAAGGATCTGAATTTGATTTCCAGCACCTACACAGCAGCTAATAACTGCCTACAGCTTGAGGTATAGGGTGTCTGACACCCTTTCTTGGTCTCCAAGTACACAGTGCCTTTAACATACAGGCAAAAAAAAATTCATACTCATAAAAAATAAATTTTTTTTTAAAAAGTCACCTAAGTTGGGCATTAGGGACACACAACTTTAATTCTAGTACTGAGAGTCTAAGACGGAGGATTGTACACTCAAGCAAGCACATTAAACTACTAAGCTAACTCACTAGCTCCTCTTTCCCCACATCACAAACTCTTCATCTTAGAACGTCCTACTGGGTGCCAGTACTTTATTACAGTTTATTCATTTGTTTCTATTCCACGCTGGAATCTATGCGTCATGTGAAACTGGAGAGAGCCTCAAATATAACCATATTTCAGTAACTTGAACAGTGCTCACAACTTGCTGCCAGCCCTGACTTGAGTTTAATCTGCATGGGAAAAGAAGACTGGACTCCCTCAAGCTGTCTGCTCACCTCTGCACTCTGGCCACAACATATAGACGCAGTGCTCACCTCCTTTTTAAACATCTATTTATTCAATGTATGAGTGCTCTATCTGCATGTACACCTGCAGGCCAGAAGAGGGCATCAGATCTCATTACAGATGGTTGTGAGCCACCAAGTGGGTGCTGGGAATTGAACTCAGAACTTTTGGAGGAGCAGCCAATGCTCTTAACTGATGAGCCATCTCTCCAGGCCCTCACCACATATATAACACAATTCATTGATATTTTAACTTCAAAATATTAAATTACACCATTACTGTTAGACTTGTGGCTATAGACAGACTTCTACAAACCTATCAAACCAGAGGGGGAAAAGGCCATGTAGCTGCTCAACTGCTGCAAAGAGGGAAGGGTAGGCAAACCACGGGCAAGCGGGCAGAAGCATGAAGCCTTGGCTACTTACAGGATCTACGGTAGGAAGATTGGACAGTCTTCTCCTTTTCCTGCTTGGGCCCGGTGTAGGCACAGAATGGTGCCCATCATCAAAGTCTCCACTGACACTGCTGGACGGGGAGGTGGCTCTTCTTCTCTTGGACCCCATGGACTCCAACTTCTTCTATAAGAAATAATTAGCCAAGTTCTTATATTTAATCGTCAACAATGTCAACTAACTCTCAGCTGGACACACATCACCAAACTGCTCGTCCATTTAAGACAGCTGATAGTTCTTTCCAGAGGAACTGAACTAGCTCTAAGTTCTTTTGTTAATTTAAGTCCTAGACTTCAATGATTTTTAGCCTTGTACTTATCAGAATGCTGTACTGTCAAACTCTAATGGGGCAAATTTGGCAGAAGTACACACATTTATATGTCAATCATTCTAAATTAGCCTACCATGTCTACTCCAGATTTATCCTGAAATGTGGTTTCCTATGCGTGCTAGACGTTTAAGAAAGTTACTTTTGCTGTGTACAGCGTCTTGCCTGCCTAAGCATCTGTGCATCACATGTGCGCCTGATGCTGGAGACCATGTCTCCTTTTAGCACCTTCCCCCTATTTTGGACAAAGGGTTGTTTATTAACCCTGGAGAATATCTAGTCAGTCAGTGCCTGAGACCTACCTGTCTCTGCCCCTCCACTGAGAGGGCTACAGACACTCCTACCTACACATGGCTTCTAAGTGGGTGCTGGGGATCCGAAGTCAGATCCTCACCTTTGCACGAGTTCTTTACCCACTGAGATGCCTTCCTCATCTCTAAGACACTATTCTTTGATAGACACTTTAACCCCATCACTTGACAAGAAAGCCAGGGGAGCTCTCTGTGCATTCAAGGCCAGCATGGTCTACATATTGAGCTCTAGGTCGGCCTGGGCTACATAGTGTCTCAAATAAAAAAAGGAAAAGAAACCATTTTTAACATAACTTTACAATATACACATTTGGCTATAATGTAAGAAATGCAACCACAGAGATAAATTACTATAGGTAAAGGGCATAGACCCCAGGACGTCCTACAGTGCTTACATAATTTAACAGTCCTATCAAATAGTGAGTGCATTATAATCTCAAAGGGCTTTCCTAAAGGTAAAAGTAACAAAGACTTAAGTCTCGCTCAACTAAATAAACAACAGAAGACCAGTGGCTGCCTGAACTACAGAAAGAAAAATTGGGGATCTCCAGGAAATAGAAAGCAAGAACAAAAACAAGCAAAAAAATCTGTTGAGCAAGTAAGAAACAAGAGGGGCCCACTATCTCTTGCTTTGAACTAAAGTCCACACTCTGTTTAAAACAGAACCCACAGTGATCATGTTCCTTCTTACAGGCTTTGGTTTAATTACCAAGTATATTAGTCTGAAATTGACTAAAAGTAGTTAAAAGTTTCTACATCCTTAGGTTAAGAACACCCAGGTTCTGTTGTTGTTTATAAAAGACTGCGAACTGGCCATAATTCCACAATTTAATGAAATTAAGGATTAATCCTTGGAAACGCTCTGATAAACACAGGAGGGACTCGTATGGGAAGAATTATTACAAACTTCCGAACGTTGAGGGAAAGGTAAAGAGCGACAGAGACAGGAAAGGGTGAAGATGATCAGTAATTTACCAGCTTTACCAGAGCACAACCAGCGCCTCGAAAAGCCAATCTCCTCATTATGTCTGCAGGCCAACTGAAGCCAGTGAGAGAAGGGAGGGCTTTATAAGGGCTTATTCAGTTAGTCTATTCAGAACTGAAAGAGAAGAACAAGGCAGAGAAAGGGGAAATAGGGATAAAAATGAGTTACGAACAGACAGAAAACATACATTCAAGTAGAACTGCTAAAGAGAGAGACACAGGCACATCAGTCAGTTCTCAGGTGCACCTGACATTTCTTTCATTTAAAAACCCAATGCTTCCACATGCTTAGAAATGTCTCACTGAGTTTCACCTTTACTCACATGAAATGACTGTCAATTCCAGGAATGAAGCATGCCTGCCCAAGTGCCCCCTAGTCAATAAGAGCAGAGTTCAATCACAGAGCTGGAATGGAGAGTGAACACATGTGGGAGGCTCACATGTGACACCAAGTGTTGGCAAGCTGGAACAAACCAAGAAGGCTCATGAGAGCAAACTCTACAAAATTCTTCCTCCCTCCACCCAAGAATCAGAGAAAAACATTTCTTTCTCAAAGTTCTATCTGCACTGAAAAGACACGGCATTTAAGTTTAGCAGAGCTTTAAAAGTCTTCAATTATTTTGGCAATTTAAAATGACTTTTTATAATGCACTAGAAAGCAAATGACAAAAAATGTAAATTATTAGTATTGCGTATATTGCAGTTTTAGATGATGCGACAGCCCAGATCCTTTAATCATTAACACACTTTCAAAAGACAAAAGATACAAGAGACGGGTTTTTTCATTTTTCTTATCCAAAGTATATATTTTAACATGTAATGTGAAAGAAACAAAGGACCCACACTCAGGAGTCAGACCTTCCGCCTCTAATTATCTGTAGGATGCTGGACAAATCGCAACTCAGATCTGTTTCTTCATCTTTAAATGGAAACAAGGGCTGAGCAAACAGCTAAGTTGGAAGAGTGGTTGCCTAGCAGATTGAAAGGCCCCAGGTTCAATCCCAGCACCACATGGAACTGGGCATGGTGGTGCACACATGTAATGTTACCATTAAGAAAGTAGAGACAGAAGTACTATTCAATGTCATCTCAAAACACACAAACAAACAAACAAACAAACAAAAACCCAAAATGAAAACAGCAAAGTGTACTCCTAGCCTTTTGGCACTGAAGAAATAACGCACATGAAATTACTTTGAAATTGCAAAGCAAACCTCTTAAGCTCCCTAGGCACAAAAACTGGGTCCTCTTTATTTTTGTATCCCATTCTATAAAATAGTGCCAGATATAAACTAAATGTTCTGAAAATGCATATAAGATGTTTATTTTTTTTTCTTTTCTTTTTTTCGGAGCTGGGGACTGAACCCAGGGCCTTGTGCTTGCTAGGCAAGCGCTCTACCACTGAGCCAAATCCCCAACCCCATATAAGATGTTTAAAACAAAATGGCATCATTTAAAAATGGTCTCTAAATACTACTTCATTATTTCTTTATCCATAAGCAGCAAACAAATGATTCTGGGGTTTAATTTCAGATGTTAGAATGGTCTTATTTAAAGAAGATCCAGGAGTCTGACAATGACTCTGGACACTCCCAGTGGATAACAGATACCTCAGGAGTCTGGGGAGAGAGCAAAGTCAAAGTACTTGCCATGGGAGCACAAGAGCCTGAGCTCAGATCCCCAGCACCCACACCAAAAGCTCGCATAACTTATGGCTCTGACTCCATCACTGAAGGTATGGAGGAGGTAAAGATCACTGAGCTTTGCTAGCAGCCAGCCTAGTCAAACCCTCGCCAACTCCAGCTACAATGAGAGACCTTGTCTTCAAAGATAAGGTAGCCCTGGAGAGGTGGCTCAGAGGTCAAGAGCGGTGGCTACTCTTCTATAGGGCTTGAATTAGATTTCTAACACCCACGTGGCAGCCATAAATCATCTGTAATTCCAGTTCCAGGGGACCCTCTTCTGGTTTCTTGAGGCACCAGGCACATACATAGTGCAGCCATACACAAAGACAAAACATGCATACACGTAAGAAAAAAATGAGAACTTAATATAAATTTTAAAAAAAAGCAATAAGAAGACAATTCCATGAATCTCTAGACTCTACATACACAGGCATACATATACAAAGTTGTATTTTTTTAAGAGTACTTAAGAATATGGAACTGTGCAAGTATCAAGTATAACCAAACACCTGACAACATACTAACCTTTAGTAGTCTGTGGGTTTTAGTAATATTTAGCATTGTAACAAACACTTAAAACAAAAATTTTGGTAAAAAGATGTCTCAAAGACCAAAAACAGTAGGCATTATAATCCTACTTTTCACAGCAAAACCTTTATGCCTGCCACTCGGACAGAGCCTTTAATATTCATCTACTCCTTCGTTGATGCCTGCTTGTTTTTAGATCTGCAACAGGGTCTATATACACCAAACTAGTCTTGAACTCAAGATTTGAATTTCTCAGCCTTCTGCCTCCACGTGCTAAATGCTGGGATAACATGTACCACCATGTCCATTTTTTGGTAGTGCTGAGGAACTGAACCTAGTGCTTCATGCATATACCAAACACTCTACCAACTGAACTACATTTCAACCCACCTATCTTTTCCATAAATGGAGTGGGGAAAAAAACATATATTTCCAAGTCAGCATGCTCCTTCATGATGTTTGATGTCTTCCTAATAGTCTATTAGATGGGTATATAATTTATCTTGAGGACTTGGGAAATGCACTATTATTTGAGCTACGTTTCACACGCTAAAGGAAAGTTATCAACATTCTTCCACTCCCATTAATGCATCGGCACATACACATGTGTTACTGTTTTGATCACAAACACTCCTTCAAAAGATACTATCCTCACTTCCCCCACCCTCCAGCAGTGGCACATGCCTGTAAATCCAGCATTCAGGAAAACTAGGCAGAGGATCCATAAGCCCAACAAAGTAAGGCCACATCAAAGATAAACAGGGACACTTTCCAATCTTTCATCTTGGATCTTAAAAACTACTAAAGCAAAAGTTACGTTCCTCAATATCTATTTCGAATCCAATGTGCTTCTGAAGTACATTTAGGGAAAAGCCTACTACTAAATGGGTTAAGAAAGACACTTTTTTGTTTTCCTGGCAGGAAGGTCTCACTGTGTAACCCAAGTAGCCTGGAACTTGCAATGCTTCCAACTGGACCACTCTAGAGCTAGAACAGGTGTTTTCTACTGTGCCTGGCTCCTAAAGTAATTTTTGAAAAGTTTGCGTTAGGATAGCATTTTCCAATACATCCTTCTATAGTTATTCTTAGAATTTCTACATCCATTCTATTGTGTATTTGTCATTTGTTTTCCAGGAATTTAATATTTTTGTCCCCTCTTTCAAATCAAAATTTCTTAAAATATTAAGGCACGTTTCTTCGGAAAACAAAACTTTGAAGCATAAAATACTTTTAAAACCAGAAAACACAGTTTAAAAACACTCGATTCGTCGTGACGTTACAAATGAGAAGCTTAAGTACCTAGCCTGTAAATAAGTCTCTCTAACAAAAAAAATATTCCGTTTGGGCAATCATTGGGAAAGAGGAAAACAAAACAAAAAACAAAAAAACTCAATAGGGAGTTTTGCCGAACGCATAAGAAACCAAAAAAAAAAAAAAAAAACAACAACAACAAAAAAGAGGCCTTGAGAGTCTGAAGAAAGAAGAGTTTGCCCGACCTGTCACTGGTTCTGGGGCTAAAGGAAACGTTGACAGCTTTGAAGCCGCCCCGCGACGGGCGGGAAAGCAGCGAGGGGAGTTTCCGGACCCCGGCTAGCCTTTGTCCCGGCGGCAGGTGCGGCCAGGCTGCTGGGCCTGTCCGGAGGCCCCGCCGCCGTGCCCCGCCCCGCGCACAGCCCGACCAGCGCGTCCGCACCGCGGGGCGGGGCCTCCGCCGCGGCTCCCGCCCGCCCGCCCGGGCCGACACAAAGGCCCGGCAGCCGGCCGAGGAGGGGCGGCCCCGCCCGCCCCGGGCCCGGCCTTACCCCGCCGCTCCGCCGCCTGCAGCCCCGGCCGCGGTCCCCGACCGCCGAGCCCCACCCCGTGGCCGCCACGGCTGCTATTGCTCCTCTGGCCGCGGCCCTCTCTCCGGCACCCGCCGCCCTTACCGCCCTCACCCCTCCCAGTGCTGCCGTAAATCCAACCCGTAGCCGCCAAGCGATCCCGACTCTGTGCGACAGTGTGTGTGCGCGCGCACGCTGCCGAGCCCCAGCACACTTTCCGGCAGCTTCTTGAGCGCGTGACGTTGGCCCGCAGTTCCAGTTCGCACGTGGCCCCCGAGACGGGAAGGTGTACCTGAGACCTCTTCTGCTCCAGACGCGTCCGCGGCCAGGATGAAGAGGCCGAGTGAGTGGGGTCGGGAGCGAAACGGGCAGGCGGCGCTTTCTGGCTGTAGGGAGAAGACTATCCGGAGGCCATTGCTCAGTTCCGCGTAGATCTGGCGCTTGGAAGGCCCAGGCCGGAATTGGGCCTGTTGTGTATGAGGAAAGCTAGGCCTTTAAGGGGTAGACTGGGCCAGACTTGTGTGGTTAGCTTGTTTGAGCCTATTTTCGGCCCTGGCGTTTTCCTAGAACTATTCAGAACTATTGTGTGTCGGCCGTGGCACGCGCCCTAATCCGGTACATAAAGGATAACGCAAGAGGCTCGAAAGTTTGCATCCAGCATGGGCTGTGTATTGAGACCATGGGTCAAAAATTCAAAAAGGAAACCTACTGCATCTTGAGATTTGTGGTGCTTTCTCTAGAAGCTGGTTCCACTGTGGATCTACCGAGTCAAATTGACTGGCACTTTGGTGTATATAGTTATATTAAATACCCAGCATAATTTTTCAGGGAAGGTTGAGGCAAGATCTCTGCTGCCCAGGCTAGCCTTATTTTTGTAGGCCTCAGGGCCTGATAAAACAGTCTCTTGAGAGCCAGGAATATGGCTAAGGTCATAAAGGCCCTTGCCACTAAGCCTTACTGTCGAGTTCAAACTCACATGATGAATAGAACTGACTCCTGTAGATTGCTTTCTGACTGACCTACACACAAAATAAATAAATAAAGCATTTTGGGGGTGGAGTGAAGACCCAGGATTGAGTCCCAGCACCCACATGGCAGCTCAGTGCTGTCTATGGAGGGACTAGTAATGAAGCCCTCCTTTGGCTTCTTGTGCAGGAACACTGCACTTACATCATTGGTGTGCTTGCTGGCAAGAGAGGGCAAAACATCCATTTAGGTGATTTAAGAAACTTAAAGGAGTGCTACTTGTGTGTACAGTTTTTCTCTGTTTGTTTTGGCAGAGTTAAAGAAAGCAAGTAAACGTATGACCTGTCATAAGCGGTATAAAATCCAAAAAAAGGTAAGTGTTCCTGGGAGACCCGTGCCAGTGGATTGCTAAAGTGGCCTTTTCCATCCTCTTCCTCCGTGGCTAAGGCTCTATTAATGATTTATGGTTGGACAGGCTGCAGCTGTGGGAACATGCAGAGTAAGAGAAAGCCTAAAGTTTGCACAGTGACATTGTTACAAAAAGCTTCTGAGGGACATTTTTCTGTTTTATGTATGCGTATTAATTCTCTGTATAGTTTCAATTGGAGTTCTGCTTTTTTAGAGTGCTCCGCATGCATTATGAACTGTCCCTAGACTGACTTATCCCTAAATTTTAAGTGGTTAAGCATTTTTATAGGGTGAGTTTCTTTTGTACAACACTGAGGATTGAATAGTGCTGTTTACAATAGGTTCGAGAACATCATCGAAAATTAAGGAAGGAAGCTAAAAAGCGGGGTCACAAGAAGCCTAAGAAGGACCCAGGAGTTCCAAATAGTGCTCCCTTTAAAGAGGCTCTTCTTCGTGAAGCTGAGCTAAGGAAACAGCAGGTAATTTTTGCTGGCCGAAAGTTCTAGTGGAATAGTTTATGTCATAAGCGGTATAAAATCCAAAAAAAGGTAAGTGTTCCTGGGAGACCCGTGCCAGTGGATTGCTAAAGTGGCCTTTTCCATCCTTACTTTCCAAAGTAACATACTGCCACTAGTCACCTGTTCATTTCTGTCATGGTTCTGACACAGCTTGAAGAACTAAAACAGCAGCAGAAACTTGACAGGCAAAAAGAGCAAGAACGAAAAAGAAAACTTGAAATTAGCCCTGATGATGAGCAATCTAATGTGGAAACTCAGGAGGTGAGGCTACCTTTCCTTAAAAGTTAGTGGGCTTATGGCAGTAACAAAATGTAGGTTATCTCAACTATTTAAATCTGTTGCCTGTAGACACCTGTGGAGAGTGGTAACAGCTGCTCTTTCTAATTTTTTCTTCCTTTTAGGAATCTGATGAGCCCAAAATAAAGAAAGCTAAATCAGGCAAACAGAATCCAAAGAAGTTACATTGTCAGGAACTTAAAAAGGTACCTTAGTATAGGTTAGTGTCAAAAATGGTAATGAAATTTTGAAAACGTAAGAGTCCTTCCTTGACAGCAGCTTTGCAAAGTGGACTTGGCTTCCACTGCTGCCGTTAAAGTCTGAAGGGTGGGAATGGATTTTCATTGCACTTGCTTCCTGCAGCTCCCCAGCCCTGGCATGCATTTCCCAGTCTAAGCTACCGCCTTCTAAAGAGGCTTGTTAGACTGCACAGCTCCGCTGGGGTAGACCATGTGTTCTGACCTAACGGGTTGGAGGCCGGTGTCCAGTCGGAAGCTGCTAGGTGAGGTTCTTTGTTCAACTTTGATGTATAGTAACTTATGAACACGTCAGCATTTGTCATAGGAAAGTGAAAACATGGGATCTGCCTTCTACGCTCACTGTCAAAGGTGAGTGCTACTCAACGAGGGATGCTGTTCTGATGGTTCTTGTTTGACAGGTGATTGAAGCCTCAGACATTGTGTTAGAAGTTTTGGATGCCAGAGATCCTCTTGGTTGCAGGTGTCCTCAAGTAGAAGAAGCTGTTATCCAAAGTGGATGTAAAAAACTAGTACTTGTATTAAATAAGTCAGGTGAGTACAGAGTCCCCTTTATCTTTGTGCGTGTGTGTGCGTGTGTGAGCGCTCTGAGGTATGAGGAAAATATCGGAACAGTCTGATTATCACTGGAGACTGATAAGATCCAACTCTGACCTCAGCAAAGCCAATGAATGTGCGCTGTGGTGGCCAAGACCTGGGGGAGGTAGTCTCTGCAAGTGATTATTCGCCTGGATTTTTCTGTTCTGCTTTTCGGTATTTAGCCTCCTTTGGTTTTAAGAGTTTCCGTAACCACTGCATTTCATATAGAAACTGGTGTGAGCATTAGCCACATATACTCCCACACAGAAACGCAACTAAACTAGGGTACAAGATAAGTTACTATGTGAGATAAAATATTTAAATGAAATGATTAGGCATCTGGGTGGGTTTGAGCACCAGGGAGAGAACCCAGAAGAAAAATTTGGATAACTGGCTAAATTGCCAGCAGTGGTGTTCAAGCCTCTAGATATGAGGGGCAGAGGAAATAGATTTTGTAGAGAATGAATATAAGAATGTGCCTTACAGTCACTGTTAAGCGTAGAAAGTTGGTGCCGCTCAGGTAGCAGTAAATTCTGAAAACTGGCATGAGCTGACTTAGTACCTGGACTGAGCGAGCGAGCAGTACTGGGGGTGCTGAGACTCACACGTGGGGTAGTGCCTGCCCGGTACTCAGAAAAGGTGGTTGTTCCCTGTCACTACATAAAGCCAAGCATGGTGGTACCCCTCTGTGATCCCATCCATGGGGCGGATATAAGGAGGTTCCAAAGGTGAAGGTTGGGTTGGGGATTTAGCTTAGTGGTAGAGCGCTTGCCTAGGAAGCGCAAGGCCCTGGGTTCGGTCCCCAGCTCCAAAAAAAAGAACCAAAACAAAGGTGAAGGTCATTCTCGGTTCCAGCCTGGAATACATGGGACTGGGGATTGAGAGTAGAGATGTGGCATCTCAAGACACAAGCAGCAGGGGAGCAAGTTTACTTTGTTTCCGTTTAATTCCTTTCAAAACATTAGGGAAATGCAGATCAATACAATCAACAGCTAACCCTAGTCTTAAATCACTGAATTGAAGTGTCTTTTCCCAATTCAGATCTAGTACCAAAAGAGAATTTAGAGAACTGGCTAACTTACTTGAATAAGGAATTGCCAACAGTGGTGTTCAAAGCCTCAACAAACTTAAAGAACAGAAAGAAGACATTCAAGGTATGCTGTATTAGTGGGAGGAATTAGTGGGTTTCTTCATATTTGTGATGATTGAAATATGATGAGCATACAAAATGTTGATTACAGTGAAAAACAATAAGATCCAACTCTGATTTCATTAAAGATCATCTCAAAGGTAGTAGAGGCCAGCGGTTTTTCTGGGAGCTGGACTCTGGTACCATACTTTCTGAATCCCACCTGGTGATATTTACCAGAATTAAAATTGCCTTTTTTTTTTTTTTTTTTATGTTTAAAGATAAAAAAGAAAGTTGTTCCATTCCAAAGTAAAATCTGCTGTGGCAAGGAAGCCCTCTGGAAGCTTCTTGGAGGTTTTCAGCAGTCCTGTGGAAAAGATGTTCAGGTTGGAGTGATTGGTGCGTCTCATTCAGCCTCTTCCACTTCAGTGCTGGGTGGGGATTTCACATTGTGAAATGTGAATGGGTTTGTTAAATCAGAAAGGGTTTGTTCTCAAATGTTAAAACTCTGGCTCACCTCACCAAAACATGGGCATCTAAGAACTCAGTGCTAAAACACTTGCTGATATGGGCAAGGCAACTACTAGAAAGTAAGTTTATAAACATAATCTGAGTTTATGTTTACTTGTAGGTTTCCCAAATGTGGGGAAAAGCAGCATCATTAATAGTTTAAAACAAGAAAGGATTTGCAATGTTGGAGTTTCCATGGGACTTACAAGGTAAATGGAACTGTCCATGATCAGAAAGAAATGAGTAGTTGGTGCTGGGCTACGAGAATTCATTGGAAAGGCCCAGGTACCTTACAGCTGAGTTTGAAAAGTTAAAGAAAGCTCCCTCAGAGAAAGAGTAGTGTTGGACCTCGTCTTGGAAAAATGAGGAAGTGGCATTATTATGTATCTTGCAGCGTTCATTCTAAGGTTTCGAGGAAACATGAAGCAATGATGACAGATTGGATCTGACTTTACTGCTATGCTGAGTTTGTTCAATCCAACCCTGAGCTTCATGTTGTCTTGCCCTCAGATGTACAATGTCCCTGCTAACTCCGTGGCTTTTTTCCCCCAGGAGTATGCAGATTGTCCCTTTAGACAAGCAGATCACAATCATAGATAGTCCGTGCTTCATTATCTCACCTTGTAACTCCCCTGCCGCACTTGCCCTCCGAAGTCCAGCAAGTATTGAAGTTCTAAGACCATTGGAGGCTGCCAGTGCCATCCTGTCTCAGGCTGATAGTCAACAGGTAAAAGAATTCCCTTGAGCTCTTTACCACTGTTCTTTATACAGATTAAGGACTGACGGTTCATGTTTTGCTTTTAAGGTGGTGTTAAAATATACTGTCCCGGGGTATAAGGATTCTCTGGATTTTTTTACTAAACTTGCTCAGAGAAGAGGTCTGCACCAAAAAGGTGGAAGCCCAAATGTGGAAAGTGCTGCTAAGCTGCTATGGTCTGAGTGGACAGGGTAAGGTGTCTCTGTATTGGTATCTTGGAAGACAGCTTAGAGTATAGGGATTGGCCTATGTTTGACAGATCTTGTCTTTAATGCCAGTGCCTCATTAGGTTACTACTGCCATCCCCCTGCATCCTGGAATCATTCTCCTCATTTTAATGAGAATATTACAGTAATCATGAAGAGGGGCTTTAATCTAGAAGAACTAGAAAAGAATAATGCACACAGCATACAAGGTAAAATTGTTTGTTACATGAATGAATGTATCATGATAGTTAATAAGAATGACAATGCTGGAGGGCTTCTCTATTAACATGAGTTCTATTCCTTTCCACTAGTCCTCAAGGGCCCTCATTTAACTAATAAAATCCTTTTCCGGTCTTCGGGCCTGACAAATGGAATACTAGAAGAAAAGGACATCCCCGAAGAGTCACCAAAACAGACAGAAGACCAACAGGATGGTGATGATCAAGAACATGTTACTGGTGAAAAAAATGTAAGTTTTGTTTCTTGAGTTAATGCTGAAGTTTTTTAGCATTGCGGTATGGAAAGAATAAGGGGTCAAAGGTAGAACAAAACATTTTGACAAGAAGGAAAGCCCCTGTACGTTTAGGTATCTAAAACAGAACTGTTAACAAATCCCTAGTTAGACACCCCTATCGCTATAGGGTTAATGAAAAGCTACCTGTTATTTCATACTAATTTCTCTGCCCACAGGCAGAGATCTCAGATGTGACTCCTGTAGAAGAGACCAGGGAGATGTCACCTGGGCAATCAACAGCAAGTGAGTTGGGGAATAGCACTCCTAACAAAGCAGTTTGAGAACAATTGCTTTATTCTCTTGTAAAAAATTTCACTTTTCTTTTTCTCTGATACAGGTAAACCATCTGACAGATCCTTTATCTTGGATAAAATGAGTGAAGACGATGCCTATGACTTTACCACAGATTATATATAGCCTTCTAAATGTTCAAGTGTGCTCTGTACAGTGTTTCTAGATTGCTTTAGTATGATATAAAGTGTAAATCTTGTGAATATGTATCATGTTCTAAATTAAAAACAAAATAAAAAGTGTTTGTATATATGTGTTTAAGATTTATTCATGGCCAGGTGTGGTGGTGCCCAGAACTCAGGAGGAAGTTCTCTTTGGAAATAGGTTTCCCTGGAATGATAAAATTTTCACCTGACGTGAGGGAAATTGAACTCTGGAAAAGCAGCAGTGTTTACATTCTTAAAATATGGGCAAGCAAAGGTCTATTGGAAAGTTTTATTTTATTTACAAACCAGGCCACAGGTTACAAAACTAAAACCAAACAGCAGTTCCTACCTACAGCAGCTTAATGAACTTAGGCTGGTGTCCTCATTCTGTCCTTCAGGTCAGTCAGCAGTATAGTAAGTAAGCAAACATTTGGTAAGGCAGATGGAGACATTGGTAGTCATCTGGAGATCTGTGATCTCTACCCAGCTGACATGTTTTCTGTGGTTGGTACAGAGAAGACTCTCAAGCCCTACAACTGTTATCGTCCCACATAGTGTGTCTTCCAGGATTTCCTGAGTGTCATGTTTAGCTTAGATTGTAGTTCACTTTATGTTTGAGGTATCCATATGTCTTCGGATTAAACTAAATTTGCCTGTTGGGTCTGGAATATACCATTTCTCCCAAACGTCAGCATATGAAGCAGCTCTTCCCCAAGGCTTGAAGTGACCATTCCAGTGAAGTAACTTGGCAGCCTTTACAAACTGGGGTGAATACCGTTTTCCAGCACTGGAACCTTAAATAAGAAAGTGCCAAGTAAGACAGAATGCCACGCTAGGCTGAAGAAACATAAAGGGAGACGCTGGTTATCGTCCAGGATAGGTCAGTGAAGCCAGTGGGTATTTATTTTGATGTAGGGTCTGCTAGGTGGCTCTGGCTAAGATCAGAACTCACAGTACTCCGCCTTTGTCTCCCAAGTGCTAGGATTACTAGCATCAACCATTATTCCCAGCTTGACTTGATACTTACCAAGGTGGCGGACATTCCACATAGGGTCAATGGTGGAATGCTGCTGATAAAATACGATAAGCAGAGGAGGTGTGGTGATGCTGCCAGCCAGGGTTCTGCTGTACAGTCCCTCTCTGTGAAACAGCACGTTAGTGAAGAGTAAGACCAACTGTTCAATGTTTTAATAGCTAAGCCAGTTACATACTTACTCTACATTGAGCTTCATCCATTTTTCCAGCTGGTTAGTTACATTCTGTCTTTTCCACTCAGTCAAGTTGGCAACAAAAACTCCAGGATTAAAGGAGCAGGTGCTGGCTTTCATGGAAAGCTTACGAATTCTTTCCTTTTTATAGTCAAGATAACCAATGTAATTGTACTAAAAAACAAAATATTTACTGCTTCAAACAAGATGAGTTTGGGTTTTTTGTTTTGTTTTTTTTTTTAAGTCAGTAGTTGAATCCTCCCCCCTCCCTGCCAAGATGGTTTCTCTGTCGTCCTGGCTGTTCAGGAACTCACTCAGTGACCAGGCTGGCCTCCAACTCAGATCTACCTGCCTCTCAAGAGTTTAGGATTAAAGGCGTGTCATCAGGCAGTATTTGAGCTTCTTGACTTCCTAACTTATTAGCAAAAGGGACAGATCCTATAGAAATACAGTTGGGATCTAGAGTTTGTCTTACCAGAACATTCAAGGACAGTTGGGTTGTAAACTTCATAAATGTACAGAGTCTAGAAAAGTAGGTGTGAGGTTTGGAGAGCAGTGACTGGTTAACGTAAGATGCAGCCCTGAATTGAAAACCTCATTAAGCTTTCATAGGGAGCAAGACTTGCAGTACCTTACCTGGTTCCCTGCTCCTCGGATCATGACTTTAGTAGACGCTGAGTCACAGTCCTCTGAAAAGGCAGCAGCATGTCCTGGCTTCAGTGGGGTATTGTATAAGGCAAGTATATCACCTGAAATGGATGAAGTGAGACGGACACCTGCACTGGCCTGAGAGTCTGTCCCTCTCACGTCTATCAAATGGTGGACGTTTATAGTAGACCACAGACAGCCCATTACAGCCCCGAACCCAGACCAACAACTCATTCTTTGGCACCTTGTACAATTACATCGTCATCCATGTAAATGGCCTTCTTTGCACTGGGAACCAGAATTGGCAAGTAGAACCTTGCAAAAGTTAACTGGAGGGGGAAAAAAAAAAGGAAAGAATTATCAGCTTAGGATACAATAGCTGGGCTTTTATTTGTACAAGAACCCAGGTTAAACAGACAATGGACTTCTAGAGTCCCCAGGTTCGGTCCCTAGGGGACTCCTTGCACTGTAGTCAGAGTTATCAGGTGTTCTAGTCAAATACACCCCCATAGAAACAACATGGAACTCACTGGTTTCATGGACTCCCCCTGGTCAGGATCCTCCTTTACTTTCCCTTCCAAAAGTTTAGTGTCAAAATTTACAATTTTGTACCTGATGCTTTTCAGGGAACCACTGTTAAGCCAGGACCTGATGAAGAAAAAACACGTTTGGTCATGTTTCTAATGTATATAGCCGTATCTTTCTATGCTTTTCTAACAGTGGCGGAATATTGTGGGATGATGTCACAGGTGAGGCAGGTACAAGATAGAAGGAGGCCTGTCATTGGGTGAGAAGGAAGGATGGGCAGGAGAGAAGTTTGAAGGAAAAGGAGGAGACTGGAATGGAAAGAGGAAGAGGCAGGAGGGAGAGAGAGGAGAGAGAGAGAGGAGAGAGAGGAGAGAGAGAAAAGCAGTGGCAGGACAATATGGCAGGTGACGTTAAGATTCCACGCTGTTCTTTTACAGGATGTTACGAATGTTTTTAAGGGATTGATGTGTATTGGGCTTTGTATGTTTAGTTAGGCAATTATATCTTATCAATTGGGCCAAAGGTTATTGTATTGTGTGTTCTTTCATGTAGTGATGTAAGTGTAATGGAGTGTGGGGCGGCTGGTCTGGGCTGCCACAGAGTTGGGATGTGTGTTTCTGGCATGGAAACCTGCCTTGGGAACTGGATAGGTAGAGAGATTGCTGCCAGGCTCAGAGAGGTGTGATATGGGATGGAGCAGAGCGGGTGAGACACTTTGCTGACTGAGAATTAAGATATCCAGCAGATAACTTGGGGGCACTGCAGTGCTGGACCTAAGCGGGATAAAAGACAACCATATTTTTTTTTATATATTTTTTTTTTTTCTTGTTTTTTTCGGAGCTGGGGACTGAACCCAGGGCCTTGCGCTTGCTAGGCAAGCGCTCTACCACTGAGCTAAATCCCCAACCTTTTTTTTTTTTTTTTAATATTTTTACAACAACAGAATATAATGTAAGAGAGATCCTAGGAACTAAATAGATGTTTCAAGTCCTTTATGTCTCTAGGACTAGGGGTTCCTCACTTAAGATGAATGAAGGTATTCCCACCAAAGTTCCTTTTTAACCAAGACTCTATGAGACAATCTCTTCTCCCATAACCAAACTACTATAGAAACTAGACTTGAGGACACCCAGGCAAACATGGACTACTCATTTTGGACCAAACATGGACTTTTACTTATTTTCTTGAAGCGCTCTCTCACTATTCTCCTCAGCCACCCACATGCTGACATTACAAGGGTGCACACCATGGCCAGCTGGACCACAGAATTCTTTGCCTTCCAAAGGCAAATCAATGAATTCACTATGAATCAAATCACAGTGGTAGTAAAAGCTAGTTATCAATAAAACTAGTATTCGATCTGTCAGCTGTAAAATGATTATTATTTTACTGTGATGAACCTAAGAAATTCACCCACCTGACTCTGTCTGAGGCAGTGTTTGTGAGAAGAACCCGTTACCTGCAAAGACACTACATATTTTTTCTAGTCTATTACAAGCCTGCAGTATGTTTCTGTATCTTGAATGGGTTCTTAGTTTTTCAAGAATGAGAACATATTTTCATGAGTGTGAAACCATGGAGAAAGCCTTAAGGAGGGCATAACTATCTAAAACTCTGAAAACCTGCTTTTCAGAATAAATTGTTAGATTTTTGTTTTTAATTTTTTTTAAAGACAGTCTAATATAGCCCAGGCTGTCCTTAAACTCACTTTGTATTAAGGGTTCCTTTGTAACGTCTAATCCTCCTACTTCTACCTCTTGAATGCTGGGATGGCAGGCATGACCCACCATGCCCACTTTCTGTGATGGTGGGAATTGAACCCAGTGCTTGGTGCATGCATATCTGTAAGAAGCTCTGACCAGCAAATCACATACTGCTTCCTTTATTCAGAAAGTCAGGGTGCTAAACATGAGACCTATTCCTAAAAGAACCGTGGAGTTAACAGTATGACTATGACAGCTAGGTTACTTCCTGAAAAACACAATCATAAGGAAAACTATTTGTAGTGTGTGTGTGTGTGTGTGTGTGTGTGTGTGTGTGTGTGTGTGTGTGTGTGTTAAAACAGGAAGATATGATGTGTTGTAAAATGGTCCCTATGAAGACCATCAAGTAGAAGCAGAATAGAATCAATTAGGAACACAGTGCTCACCTGAGATGGTCCGCTGTTCTATTGAATGTAACAATGTAAAAAATTACATTAGAGCGAGTGTTTTGATGAATGCTATTTATGGCTGCAATGGTCCCACCCAGCCTATCTTCAGAGGCAGCAATAACCACAGGAATCTCTTCTTGTCTCTCATTTACTGGATGTTGATGAAAATTTGCGGTAAAGTCTATGGGCTGAAGCCCCACAATTCCTGAATCTGAAAAGGACAAACAAGGAAAGCACTGGGACACAATCTCATGAATTTTTGTTCTTGTTTTGGATTGTTTTTTGTTCCTTTGTTTTATGCTTTGAAACAGGGTTTTGCTAGGTAGTCCTGGCTGGCCTAAAACATACTATGAGGACCAGGTCAGCTTCAAACTCAGAGATCTCTGTCTCTGATTCCAGAGTGCTGGAAGTAAGCAAGTTTTTTTGTTTTTTTTACAGAGTCCAAGACATGGAAGGAGACAGCATGAGAATCACAGCAACTGGGGTTGGGGATTTGGCTCAGTGGTAGAGCGCTTGCCTAGGAAGCGCAAGGCCCTGGGTTCGGTCCCCAGAGAATCACAGCAACTCCGAACTCATTCTTGCCCAGTAAGGGGGACGCACACAACAGGAAAATGTAGTTCCCTTATGTAACCACTTTCAGACAAGTGGAAGAATTTTAAAAACTAATCTGGCAACACTCTTGGTACACCATTAGTAGGGAAGTTACAGAACTTTCTAGAATGTATTAAGACAGTATATAAACAGCCTTAAAGGTGTACATTTACCTTAATCATTCTTTCTTAAACACAAAATTTAAAGCTGAGATCCAGCTCATCAGGAATGGATGCGTTCTGCATGTATAAGGCCTGGGCTCAACCCAATGCACCAAAACAAGGCACTGGTCTATACTTACCAATTGTCCTTCAAACTGCAAGTCACGAAGGGACAGAAGTCAGTGGAACGGGTCATGGTGAGAACCTGCTCACACGTGGTGCTGGGACGAGCACAGCGTACGCTGCGCAGGCTCTCTACTTCTAAGCCAAGGCCGAGGATTAAAGTTTAAATAGGAATAGAAAATTACATTTAAAAAGGAAATTTAGGGCTGGAGAGATGGCTCAGAGGTTAAGAGCACTGACTGCTCTTCCAGAGGTCCTGAGTTCAATTCCCAGCACCCACATGGTGGCTCACAACCATCTGTAATGGGATCCCATGCCCTCTTCTGGTGTGTCTGAGGACAGCTACAGCGCACTCATATAAATAAAATTTTTTTAAAAAAAGGAAATTTAATACGTAACTGTGGTATTACTCTGTAAACCATCCTTCTTGGCTTTCATGATACAGAAGATCCTCCTTATTTATGATTTTCACATAGAAATAAACTATTGTACTAAATTTGTAGAACCATGATTTTTATCATTAGGACCTAAATAATACAGCAAGGATTTATGGTATATAAAATATTATATGCAATCAAGAAACACTTTATAGTACATAGTACTATATGTTACAAGTTATATGCAAGTTTTTTTCTATGAAATTTTATACAACAGACACAGTATTTGAAGACTTGGGTCCAGCCAGTCTTATGACGATAGAGGGACAGCCGCACACTCATTTAGTTGTCAATGAACACTGAGGACTTAGTATGTGCTACGTAATGTCTAGCACTGGAGTTATAACTATGAATAAAACATAAATGCTAACCAGACAAACAATTATGTCTAAGTATATGCTACATGAAATTCAGTTCTTACTGTGGGATTGTCATCAAAAATTAAAAGTTATTAAGAAAACATATCTTCTTGTGGATACAAATAAACTTATAATATTAAAGGTACATATACAAATAAATGTAAAAAAGTCTTAATTGTGTATATGAAATTTATATTATGCTTATGATAAAAATCACATGGAAATGTTTATCATATGAAATTTAGTATAATCTTAAATATATAGAAAAATATATAGTAAGAAAAGGACAAAAAAAAAGGACTAGAAGTTACCAGTCAAAAATTTTAAAGTAGTTTTTTAGGTCAATGAAATAACTTATTCAACTAATACTGACTGACTCCATCTCCGCCTCCAGAGGTAAATCTGGCTCTCCCTCCTGGGAGAATCTTATGTCTCTCTGACTGAGCTTGACTTGGTATATAACTTGAATTTTTAAACAAAGTCTTGCTATAGTCTGTACTGGCCTCAGATTCATGATTCTCTTGCCCTGCCTCAGTTTCCCAATTGCTAGGATTTTGTGGTGTATTGTCACATCTATCCTCAAAAATTATTTTTTAAAACAAGGATATTGTGGTTCACACCTGTAATACCATCACTATGGAGGCTGAAGCCTGAGGGTCAGGAGTTCAAGGACAGCCTAAATTAATTTTATAGTGAGTTTGAAGCCAGCCTGAGCCATAAGATCTGGTCTCAAGATATTTAACAAACAACCGGAAGCCTCAAATGTCCCTCACTTCGAGTAGAAACACATGAACTAAATAGCTGCAATGTAATACACAGTAAGACGGTATGATTTCTGACGTGATTACCATGAGAAGGTCCCCACACTGACTGACACCTGTAGTGACAAAGGCAGGCATCAAATGCCCCGGACACTTGCCCACAGCCATCCCTTAAAGGTCTGGCCTGAGGAAGACAAGAGGACGGCAGTGCACAGACATTCTTCAAGGCCTCTGACTTGACAGAAAGGAATACTCTCTCAGATCAAGTCCTTAGCAAAGACTTCAGTACACAAAAGCGTGGGCGGCACCACATGAAGCCCCTCTGTTGAAGCTCAGCTCCTTCCCGGTCACTGCCGTTGCCTACCTCAGTGATCCACTATCCACCTTCTCCAGACAGCCTGAGCAAGGCAGTTTGTAAAGATGAACAACCACGTCTGGACAATCAACTCTGAATTTGTATTAATTCCCATCCCAGACCTCCTATATAAACTCCAATGTTCCCTTCCTCCCTTTTGCAGACACCCCTTTCCACTACATCTCATCTGCTGAAGTCAAACCGTTCTCTTTCCTTTGGTCTCTCTACTTTACCTGAGCCTTTGTAAGAGCAAGAAGGAAGTTTTCTTCAACATAGCGATAAACCTTAGGATGTGAGGCCGGGGGACCTCCAGGTCCTTAACAACAGACAGTAGTACAGGGCTAGTAAAGTAAAGGCTCCCATACCTGAAACGTCATTCCTTAACAAACTGCTCAAGCTGAGGAAGTTATGGTGCAAAGCCAGTAGGAAGAGAATGACGGCCAGGGCCCAGATGATGATGGTTACTGAAACAGGAAGCCCTGTGTTACAGCTTTGGCCTTGGTAAATATAAAAACAACAGAACTCAGAGGGAGGGAGGGGAAAGGAAGGGGGTGCATACCTTTACGGAATGACATCCTTTTCTTCTGTCTTACATAAACATTAAAAATTAATCCTATAAAAAAAAAGCCCCAAAGTCAGTGAGTACACAAGAATAGTCATCAAAATGCTTCTGCACTATTCAGATAGAAACAAAAGGAACATGTGATACTTTGCCAGACTTTTATTTTTTTAATTAATAACTTCCAGGCACACAATAGGGGAACTGAAACTTTATGATGATCACATACAAATACTTCCATAGTATAAGGAGAAACACATAGCTTTAGCCTTGTTACACTGCATACAAGAAAAAAACCTATCAAGAGAGGTATCTGAAGTCTAGCGACTGGAGAAACATTTCAGGATTGATTCTGTTTAGAACACCTAGCTAGGCTGCATGTGGTGGTGCTCACCCTTAGTCACAGTGCTCGGGAGACAGAGGCAGGCAGATCACTGAGCTCGACAACCTGGCCTACAGAGTAAGTTCCAGGACAGGCAGGGCTACACAGAGAAAGCGTGTCTCAAAAAAACCAGCCAACCAACAACCAACCCCAAAAGTAACTTTATTCTCCTGTAATAATTGTCATCTTCGAGGTTCACTGCCTCTGTCTGCTAACTGAGGTGTGTCCCGGGAGCGGCCAGCCTTCCTACATCTAATCAGCGCCTAGAATGTGCTCAGCCTCTGAGACCTGCTGCTGAATGAGCTCACCCTTCTTGTTCTGTCGGAACTCTGGTTGGCTGATTAAACTCAGCTGTTCTGGCTAACACTCCTCTCCACTCAGACATCTGGCTTCTCTCTCAGCCTCTGACTTTTTCTCTATCAAACTAACTCCGACTCTGTCCTAGTCCTCTGGCTTCACCTGTGCGTGGCTTGTTCCCTCTGCAGCCTGCCCTGTACACCTGTCCAGGAAAACTGCCTCCTCCCTCGTCTTCTCTGTGCTGCCACTCAATTAGACATCACTTTCAGACATGGCTGCTTCCTATAAAAACGAACCTTCCCTTCACTGTTAGGGATTCCAGGTGCGTACCATGGGCATGTCTGTATTCCAGCCATGGGGATTAAAGGTGTGTTGTACTAAGGCTGAGCCATGCCACAGCTAGAAAGAAACAGGTTTTTCCAGGAAACAACACAATCTTGGAGTTCACAATGTGAACAAATATTCTACAACAATGGACTGTGGTGTCTCTGACAAAGCAATCTGATGAGTTAGTGTTATTCTCAAAAATTCTATTTAAGAGGGATGTAGAAAATGGCCTAGGAGTTTAAGAGAGCATGCCACTTCCCCAGAGGACCCAAGTTTCCCGCATTGATCAGGTGACTCATAATTTAACTCCAGGTCAAGGGGAGGGGATGCCCTCTCTGGCCTCCACAGGCACCTGCACACACTTGGCAAACCAAGATACAGATATACAAACACATATTAAAAAAAAATCAGGGTTGGGGATTTAGCTCAGTGGTAGAGCTTGCCTGTAAGCGCAAGGCCCTGGGTTCAGTCCCCAGCTCAAAAAAAAAAAAAAAAAAAAAAAAAAAAAGAAAAAAAGAAAAAACAAGCTAGGCTGAGGCTCAGTGGGTGAGAGTGCTGGCTGGGTACCATAAAGATCTCCGTCTGTATCCCCAGCACCCACATCAAAAGCTGGGCGTGGTCGACTGCACCTGTTACCTCAGAACTGCAGAAGGCAAAGACAGGAGGATGGCTGAGGTTTGCTGACCACCGGCCTAGCTCCAGGTTTAGTAAGAGACTTTTTCTCAAGGGATTAAAGCAGAGAGATAGAGCAGGACACTGAAGGCCCCCCACCCCGCTCTGCACACCTGCAGGCACAACACACAAACACAAGGCTTCCCCAGATCCATCTGTGTTGATAAAAAGACCGAGCACTAAGAAAGTGGTGTCACATACCGGTGCTCTCTAGGCTGCCTCTGCTCGTGTGACACCTTTACTTTCACAAAAACAAACAATTCAATGGAAACAAGATTGTGAAATATGTTTTTATGGAACTATATAAATTAAATAAAATTTTACAACAATCTCTTGAAAATATTTTCTTGAAGACACACTTTATGCTTTCAAGGCGCTGGGATGCAAATGTAAGACCTTTAATCCTTTGTAAGCGCCACCCATGGCAGTGTGTAACATACAGATAGTGATATTTATTTTACTAAGCACTGTCGACAAAACCACACTGCTAAGTAAGCTAATCTGAACTGTGTGCACGTTGGACACTTAATTTCCCAAGGTCATTTAAAAAGCAGGGATATGTTTTAAAATGGGCCATGGGTCATATTACAAATCTGAGACCATGTAACTCGGACTTATAATGAACAATCTAAAATGTGTAAACATACTTCTTTTTAGAACAGAATATACAAAACACATTATACCAGTAAACTTACTCTGAAAAAATACATATTATAGACTGGAAAGATGGCTCAGTGAGCAAGATGGCTTGCAGGACAAGCCTAATGACAGTTCGATCCCCAGAAACTATAGAAAGAATGGACTTCTGAAAACTGTCCTGACTTCCACGTGCACACCATGGCGTGCAGGCTTTCACTCGCTCTCCCGCTCTCTCTCTCATTCTCTCTTCTCTCTCTCTCTCTGTCTCTCTCTGTCTCTCTCTCTCTCATTCTCTCTCTCTCTCTCTCTCTCTCTCTCTCTCTCATCACACACACACACACACACACACACACACACACACACACACACACACACACACACACACACTAAACTTTTCATTGTGGGCTGGGAAGAGAAGTCAGTCCATAAAATGCTGGCTGTTCAAGTCAAACATAGGACAAGCAGATTCCCAGAGCCTACATAAACCGTGGGCGTGGTGTGGCGGCAGACTGATACTCCATCACTGAAGATAGGAGGATCGCTGGTGGATGGCCATTTGAGGAACACCACGTAAGGTTGACCTATGGTCTCTTCACTTGTGTACTTACACATACAGAGGAATGTACACAGAGAGAATAAAAGAATACACATAATATACCCTATGGTATTTCTTTTCTTTTCTTTTTAAAGATTTATTTATTTATTCCATGTATGTGAGTACACTGTCACTGTCTTTGACACACCAGAAGAGGGCATCGGATCCCATTACAGATGGTTGTGAGCCACCATGTGGTTGCTGGGAATTGAACTCAGGTCCTTAGGAAGAGCAGTCAGTGCTCTTAACCACTGAGCCATCTCTCCAGCTCCCCCCTTTTTTCCCCCTATGGTATTTTTTTATCATGCCATAGGCTGAATCTTACCTACAGAAGTTGGCAGACTGGGAGTTACTCAATAAAGCCTTAACATCTCCCTGCTTTGTGTTAAATTCTACCAAGACTGAATAAAACGATCCTATTCCAATAAACCCCAGCTAGTTGCAGGTGCAAAAAGCAATGTTTTATCCAGTCAACCTCCAGTGACAGTTACACACTGCACTGTACATAGACTAGGTCAACCTCCAGTGACAGTTACACACTGCACTGTACATAGACTGGAGGTCACCCTCCAGTGACAGTTACACACTGCACTGTACATAGACTGGAGGTCACCCTCCAGTGACAGTTACACACTGCACTGTATATAGACTGGAGGTCAACCTCCAGTGACAGTTACACACTGCACTGTACATAGACTGGAGGTCACCCTCCAGTGACAGTTACACACTGCACTGTACATAGACTGGAGGTCAACCTCCAGTGACAGTTACACACTGCACTGTACATAGACTGGAGGTCAACCTCCAGTGACAGTTACACACTGCACTGTACATAGACTGGAAGTCAACCTCCAGTGAGTTACACACTGCACTGTACATAGACTGGAAGTCAACCTCCAGTGACAGTTACACACTACACTGTACATAGACTGGAGGTCACCCTCCAGTGACAGTTACACACTGCACTGTACATAGACTGGAAGTCAACACACATGCACACACACACACACACACACACGCACACGCACATGCACACACACACAAAGGAGCTTCAAGCAAGCACCCATTTTCTATAAGTAGATAAGTGACACAAAGCACTTGCTGATAAAAATCTTCTAGCTACTTACATGAAAAACACCAGCTTTCAGAGTCTCATCATGGGTTGGGGATTTAGCTCAGTGGTAGCGCTTGCCTAGGGCGCAAAGGCCCTGGGTTGGTCCCCAGCTCAAAAAAAAAAAAAAAAAAAAAGAACCAGAGTCTCATCATATTGTCTTTCCTCGTAATGAGGGTTCCTTGGTCTGTTAAGAAGAAACTCTCAGGGCTGGAGAGATAGATAGCTCAGCAGTTAAGAGCGAGGGTTGTTCTTCCAGAGGTCCTGAGTTCAATTCCCAGCAACCACATGGTGACTCACAACCATCTGTAATGGGATCTGATGCCCCCTTCTGGTGTGCATGAAGACTGCTACACTGTACTCATATACAAAGGAGGAGGAAGAGGAAAAGGAGAAAGAGAAGAAAAAAAGAGAAGCTCTCAAAATTTCATATACACTGTGTGTATGGAGAAGAGGGAAGGAGGAGGAAGGAGGAAGAAGGAAGGAGAGAGAGAGAGAGAGCTTAGAGAGAGAGAGAGAGAGAGAGAGAGAGAGAGAGAGAGAGAGAGAGAGAGAGAGAAAGAAACACGCAGTAGCAGCAGCATAAAATTCATGGTTCTTCTGCTCAGAAATTACAAAACCTTTATATTCCCAAACCATCCTTATAGAAACTCCTCATAAACACACACACAGGAAGCCCAGGACAGAGATTATCCATTAATATAAAAGAATCCAAAGTTTATTGTTTTTGAGACAAGATCTCTATACAGCCCAGGCTGACCCTAAACTTTTGATCCTGCTGCTCCGGTGCTGGAATTTCACCTTTCCTTTCTTTCTGTTTTGCTTGTGTGTGTGCACATGGTATGCATGCATGCATGCATGTTGCTAGCAGGTGTGAGTGTGTGGAGAAGTCAGAAGTTGATGTCAGGTGTTTTCCGTCCAAGTTTCAATGAAACCCACAACTTGCCAGTCTCTTCAGTCAACTTATTCTCAGGATCTCATCTCCACCTCCTGAGTGCTGGCATTATAGGTGTGGGCTGCCACACTCATCCTGCATTTACATAGGTCCTGGGAATTTGAACTCGGGTCCTCACACTTGTGAGGTAAGTACTTCACCCACCATCTTTCTAGCATACCTCCACTTAAAAAAACAAGCTAGAGCTAAACACCTCTGCTTATTGTCTCAATAACTTTTTAAAGCAACTTTTCTCTATTACATTATGGACCATATATATCCATGAAAGGATTCCCACTGGTGCTCTGCACCCTATCCTGCAATTGTTCTCACATAGCATCAACCTTCCATTCCTGGTAGACCACACCCATCCACACGCAAACATGTTCTAGTGTCTTCCAGTTAAAGGGAGTAGAGGTAGGAGTGGGGGGTGGAGAGGAAGATGGAGCACTTCTAGTGGACTGACACACAGGTCCATGTCTCTGCCTCCCTCATACTAAATGACTCAAACGATCTGAGATACTCTTCTCTCTCTGCGTTTGCTTCCTACGTTCTTAGATGTTTGGTCTTATTTTCAAACTGCTCTTGTGGAGGTCACCAGTAGCATCTTTCTGCGCTCTCCTATACCAACCATCTCGCTCTTCCCTCTCAGTTATGAATGTGTGTATCTGTAACCTGTGAAGTAAGTTCTACAGAAACAGGGGGTTAAATGAAAATGTAATCCTACTGCTGTATCCCTGACACCTAAGACCATCAGGCATGTGACATCTGTGGAATACTCTTGCTAAACCAGGAGTCCAGTTCTCCAATGAAGAAAAGATCTTACTGCAATCTTAATAATCACAGACACTAAATTCCAGAATAAGAAAAAGAATGAGATTCCAATGGAGCTTTGGGTCAAAAGGAATATGGCAAAACCCTTCTGTTTTTCCATCTTTTGTAGTTCAAATACTATCTGGTCTCTAAAACTACTCCCATCCTATGAAGCACACTGGTAGGGATACAACCCTGAGGAATTCGTCTATTTATTCTTGTAACAGAGCCAGTCTATTCATACAACTAAAAAAATGTAGGGAAGGGGAAAGGAAAAAAGACCCATGAAAATTGTTGTCGTTCATTGTCCTAGGTCAAAGGGATTTGTCTTTTTTTTTTTTTTTTTTTTTGAATGGTGTCAAAGTGGAAGAATACTTGGGGCATTTTCACACACTTTACTGGCTAGGTCCTACTTGTCTTTCATGGTCAGGAAACTTCCCCAAATCACATGTTACACCTCCCTGAGCTCCATCTCCTAATTCCCCCACAGCTAATTCAATTCAATAGTGGACATCTTCCTTGACACCAAGTTTCCAAGTTCTAAGTCACCACTGTGCCCTGGTCTGCTGGCTAATCAAAATAATTAAGTAAGTAAGTAAATAAATAAAAGTATTGGCGGCTCCACGATGTGTAGATGCCGGCAGCAGGCACTCACCTCCCAGCCTGGAGTGCCTAGCATCTTGCCATATGTGCCTGACTCTGCATGCACAGCAGAGTCCAGGGAGGCAGATGGCCACAGAGGACGGGATCCCCAGAATGGTCTGTCTGAATACGGCACCTCATCCAGCTCTCTAATGAGGGAAGGGCTCACCCTTTTAAAATATACACAACCCTTGAAAGACAGGGGGAAGGGAAACCCTTGGTTGGTCTTTTCCGGGAAGGACTGGTCTGGGAATGTGAGAGCCATGGAAACCGGCAAGCAAAGTGTTGGGCAGCATTTGGGATCCCCTACATAAACGAGACCAGGGCCTCGCCGCTCTTCTCCGAGGCAATCGCCTTTCCCTGGAGAATGCGCCTCCGTTATCTTCCCTAATTCTAAGGGTCATTAGAAGCCTCCTTACGCTTAGGAGTGATGGGGACCTGCTGAGGCGCTCCCGGGATCCCGCCACGCACTGACACGACAGGTTAGAGCGGCGTCCGACGAATCGTCGCCTTCAGAGGTTCAGCGCAGCCGCCTTTACCTGCGCTGGGAGGAGGGACCGTCCACGCCCACGCCCCGGCCCGCCCCGCCAGCTCAGCGCTCGCTCCGCAGGCCCCAGGCCCGGGTCCACCGCCGGGCCGCCGGCGTCCGCCGCTCTCTGGCCGTGGCCCACTGGCCGGCCAGCTCTGCAGCAGCCACGTAGTGCCACAAACCCTAGTCTAACCGTGCCTCCCTCCGCCAGAGAGCCAGGCACTGCAGGCGCCACGGGGCAACCCCACCGCCGGGGTCCTCCCTGAGTAAAGGCCGTCGCTATGGAGACGCGGAGCGCGCCGGCGACGGTTAAGCAAGGGAGGCGCAGCCTGCAAGTGATTCCCGCTGCAATTGCGGCTCCGAGCGGCCAGGAGCATTGACCGGTGCACTATGCTCTGGCCAGGTCGCTGCCCCACCCCCCCGTGAGCAGCGTACAGGGTTCTAGGAAAGCTAAGAGACCTACCTCCTTGGCGATGGCGCGGGGCGGGGCCAGGGGTTGTCCGAGCCCGACGGAGACATCCGCTTCCGGGGCCACAGCCGAAGAGAGGCGCTTGGCTGGTCGGCCTGGCTGCTTTCGGTATCGCACTTCGCAAGCCACACTCCTTAATAATCAGCTACCTTCGTTTCACTGTCGGTATCAGTCTTCGGCAACCATGCTGGAACACCTGAGCTCGCTGCCCACCCAGATGGTGAGGGCGCGCGTCCCAGATTTCCCCGCACGCCTTTTTGGAGCCTAGCGACTTCTAAGACCCCCGCTGGAGCACCGACCGGTGCAGCGTGGTTCGCAATTCCTAAGATTGTCTTCACTTTCCCCTTCTTTTCTTCCCCAGAATGAATCCCCTTTCCCGTGATCTGTTAAGATGCCCAAGTTTCCCTGGAAAATCAATTTTTGCTTCTTTACTCTCGGGCCCTTCTGGGAAACTCCTGGCGTTGAGTGCTACCTTATGCCCAAACAGTTCCCTACAAGAATTGCAGTCCTTTGGTAGTAGGACCAACTCTTCCTATTCTTTTTCGTCCCTAGGATTACAAGGGGCAGAAGCTAGCTGAACAGATGTTTCAGGGAATTATTCTTTTTTCTGCAGTAAGTATTATTCCCTTTAACTCTTAATCACGCTTCCCTTGGCTTGACTGCATTTTATATACTTTGTTTATTTTTCAGATAGTTGGATTTATCTACGGGTACGTGGCTGAACAGTTTGGGTGGACCGTCTACATAGTTATGGCTGGGTTTGCTTTCTCGTGTTTGGTAAGACATTTGTGAGCGTTTGAGTATTAGCAACATAAGTTTTCTGAGTCAGGAAACTTGATTGGACCTAGTAATGAGAAGCAGAATCAGCTCTTTGTTCTTTTCCGTTGATGTTTCTGCTTTCCATTCTATGAAAAGTAGAATGTTAAATGTGTCAGATGCATGAGCTCCGTAAGGCTGGAGAGCTTTCTCACTTTCTTCCTCACCTTTTCTAGGCAGTAAGACCAAATATGGCAGAGGCGTCCTACTTTGCTCATGCTGCCTCCATATTTCATTTAGTTCTTAAAACTCGCATGTGTAAACACTTAAGGCTTGTTCTCACGCCCTCACATATTTTGTCTGGTCAACTTGTTAATCTTTAGCTTAGTGGTTATTTGGGGATCAGACGTACTTAATGATCTCTTAACCCTTGAATGGAAATGAATGCTGCCTTTTCTCTGTTCTGATCTAGCTGACACTTCCTCCGTGGCCCATCTACCGCCGCCATCCCCTGAAGTGGTTACCTGTTCAAGACTCAGGCACAGAAGACAAGAAATCAGGGGACAGAAAAATTAAGAGGCATGCTAAAAATAACTGATTGGGACTTTCACGATTCAGCACCTGCTTTTTGTTTCCTGTAAGATGGCTGGATTGCTTTCATAACCAAAACAGCTTAAACCACCTATGTTCTTACAGCACAGCTGTGTGGAGATGTAGTTGTCCTGGCTTCCTTTCTAACCGGCATTATTTTAAGTCATAACTACTTTATACTGTTCTTCATAAGCTTGTTTTGGAGAATAGGACATACAGGTATATGTCGCTTCTTTCATGTGTGCAGTGAATAAACACCTCATAACTCCTAGTACGTTTGTTTTCTTTTAAAAACTACTTTTGCAAGGGTTCTTACTATGTAGACTAGGCTGTCTCCAAGTTCAACATCCTTTCTTACCTTCTCAAAGTGCTGGGAATTCAGGCATATGCTGCCATAGCTGGCTTGAACGTCCTGTTTATAACTATCCAAGTCATGTTCCATTCTGAGACTTCAAACTGTTTTGAGGATGAGTTGTTGCTTGGTTTGCTGTTTTGAGACAGGGTCTTTCAATGTAGCCCTGGCTGTCCTGGAGCTTACTTTGTAGACCAGGCTGACCTTGGAACTCACAGTTCCACCTGCCTTTGCCTTCTGAGTACTGGAATTAAAGGCTTGCCCTCACCATGCCTAGCCCAAATGGTTTCAATTAAAATTCATGAAGCAGTTCTCTATCTGATGGATCTTGTGTCGGTTAAATGTTCTTGTTTTGAAAATGTAAGCAGCACCATTTCTGTCACTGCGTCTTCCTAGTGGGTTGTTTTTAATGTCCGTCGTGTGTAAGAGAGTGCCCACTGAGGTAAGAACAGCTTGCAGGGGCTGCTTCTCTCTTCACACCACGTTCCTGGAGATGGAGCCCAGATACTTTTACTGGCTAAGCTGTATCAACAGCCCGTTGGTCTATTTTTCCATTGTTTTGTTAACTTACTTGTATGTACTGTACATGGGCCCACAAGTAGAGGTCAAAGAAGACAGTTATAGCAGTCACTTCGGTGTGCATTCCAGGGATTGAACTTGGGATGTTAGGCTTGGTAGCAAAAGCTTTTGCCTATAGAGCTGTTTCACAAGTCCCCCAAAAGGTGCTTTTTAGATTTTTGATCAATTTTTAAATAATTCTAGTGGACTAGAGATGAGGAAGTCTCAGACTCAGAGTCCCCAGGAAGCCATTAGAGTCCAGTCAGATGCCTGGCAGGAAGCTGTGGGTGAGGTGATCCTGAGAACCTAGCCCTACCCAGACTTCTCTCAGGGCACCTCCCTCCAACTCTGAATGAGCAAGACCCTCAGTGGCCAACCTAGACCAGGAGGGGAGTGGGCCTAAGAAGGGAAAGGAAATCTAGGATCTGGGAGTGAAGGCGAGGGAAGGGGATAGACAGTAAGTTCTTATTAATAGCAAACACTTCCGAGAAACTTACCAATGTCAATCTGTGGTAAAACAGTGCTTGGCACCTCTGGAACAAGAGCATGTACTTGAACATGTGCTTGAAGGGAGCCACTAAATCTTGACATTCCTTTTAATATTTCCAAATGACTGAAAAGAAAATATGCTTAAAGGCCTCATGTTACAAGTGGGTGTGGGAGAATTATTAATAACAACCATATGCATCACGGGACTTCCTGAGTGTAATTCAACAAACCCAGAAGAGAGTCTTTTATAAGAAAAGGCAGAAGATGTGGCATAGTATTAAATATAATGAATGTGATTCAGTAGTTAGAAACATCCAGGTAGAATTAAAAACCAAGGGACTGGTAAGGCCTGAATATCCTTGCCCTATGTAAAGTGGCACTATTAGGGGTGTAACCTTGTTGGAGGAAGTGTGTCAACATGGAGGTGGGCTTTGCGGGCTCCCAGTGCTCAAAAGCTCTGTCCAGTGTGGAAGAGACAGTCTCTCCTGCTGCCTTCAGACCAAGATGTAGACCTCTCAGCTCCTTCTCCAGCCCCATGTCTACCTGGGTGCCGCCATGCTTCCCACCGTGATGGTAATGGACTGAACCTCTGCAACTGTAAGCCAGCCCCAGTGAGATGTCCTTGTAAGAGCTGCCTTGGTCACGGTGGGTTCTGTCTGTTCACAGCAGTGAGACCCAAACTAAGTCAGCTGGCTGCACGGCTCAGCACTTAAGACCACTGGCTTGTTCCTCCAGAGGACCCGGGTTCAATTCGTTTTAAAATGAAGATGGAAACGTGTGAATGTTTAAATAAATCTACTGAAACATGAAAAGATAGAACTATTTTTTTGAGACAGTCTTCCTATGCAGCCCTGCAGAGACCAGGCTGGTCTCCAAGTCACAGAATTCCTGAATTTGGCTTACCGAGCACTGGGATTAAAAGTACCACTAGTGGTTTGGTTTTGTTGAATGGGAGAACTTTTTTTTTAAAGCTAGTAAAATAATTTTTAATAGTAAAATATTTGTAATATACCAATAAATTAGAAACTAAAGGAAAGCCTTCTGGTCTACTTCTCTACCCAAGCCAGATTAGTGGGCCTCATACCCTCTCACACCCCACAGGCTGGCACAGGAGGGAGGCAGTAACCAGAACACAGCTGGGTGCCTCCCAGGAGGGCCACAGTAACCAGGGATACAGGAGGTCTGCCTCTCAGGAGACTGGCTGTAACCCAGGTCACAGAGCTCCGCCTACCTCCAAGGGGGCCTGCTTCAGTCAGAGACACCCAGGCCAGTTAACAGGAGAGATAACAAGATGGCAAGAGGCAAGTGCAAGATCATAAGTGACAGCACCATCGGAACCCAGTTCCCCCACTACAGCAAGCCCTGGTTCCCCTAACATGCCTGAAAAGCAAGATAATGACCTAAAAATCCCATCTCATGAAGATAAAAGAGGCTTCTAAAGAAGATATAAAGAACTTCCTCGGGCTGGAGAGATGGCTCAGTGGTTAGGAGCACTGACTGCTCTTCCAGAGGTCATGAGTTCAATTCCCAGCAACCACATGGTGGCTCACAACCATCTGTAAAGAGATCTGATGCCCTCTTCTGGTGTGTCTGAAGACCGTGACAGTGTACTTATATATAATAAATGAATAAATCTTGAAAAAAAAAAAAAAAAAAAAAAAGAACTTCCTCAAAGAGATACAGGAGGACACAGGAAAACAGGTAGAAGCCTTAAAGAAAAAACAAATAAGTCCTTGAAAGAGGAAAATACAATCAAGCAGGTGAAGGAATTGAACAAAACGGTTCAAGACCAAAAAATGGAAATAGAAACAATATAGAAAACACAAAGGCAGACAACCCTGGAGGTGGGCAACTTAGGAAAGAGATCAGGAGCTACAGGTGCAAATATCACCAACAGAATTTAAGATCTAAAGATAAAGTCACTAGTATGGAAGGTAACCATATAAGATATTGACATCTGTCAAAGAAAACACAAAGTGTTAAAAGCTCCTGACCCAAAACATCCAGGAAATTCAGGACACAATGAAAAGATCCAACCTAACAAAGAAAGAATATTAAAAGCTGTAAGGGGAAAAGGTCAAGTATCATATAAAGGCAGAACTATGGGAATTACACCAGACTGCTCAACAGAAACTCTAAAAGCTGGAAGATCCTGGACAGATGTCATCCAGACCCTAAGAGAACACAAATGCCAGCCCAGGCTACTGTATCCAGCAAAACTCTCAATCACCATAGATGGAAAAGCCAAGATATTCTGTGACAAAACCAAATTTAAACAACATCTTTCTACTAATCCAGCCCTACAGAGGGTACTGGAACAAAATCTCCAACACAAGGAAGGTAACTATACTAAAGAAAACACAAGAAATTAAACATTTCACAACAAACTCGAAAGAAGAGAAACACACACACACACACACACAGAGAGAGAGAGAGAGAGAGAGAGAGAGAGAGAGAGAGAAAGAAAGAGAGAGACGCACACATAAGATTAATTTTAAGTGAAATTTTACTAAAGACTTGTGTCTTAATTAGGGTTTTACTGCTATGAACAGACGACACCATGACCAAGGCAATTCTTGTAAGGACAACATTTAATTGGGGCTGGCTTACAGGTTCAGAGGTTCAGTCCAGTATCATCAAGGCAGGAACATGGCAGCATCCAGGCAGGCATGGTGCAGGAGGAGCTGAGAGTTCTACATCTTCATCTGAAGGCTGCTAGTGGAAGACTGGCTTCCAGGAAGCTAGTAAGTGGGTCTTATAGCCCACACCCACAGTGACCACCTACTCCAACAAGGCCACACCTCCAAACAGTAACACTCCCTGGGCCAAGCATATTCAAACCACTACAACGTGTATTTTATTTATAAAAATCTTTTTAGATGGACATTACTTATTAAAATAACTAACACAACATGTGATATGCAATTATGACTTTTTTGAGACGAGGGCCTCCCTCTGTAGTCTGAGCTGCCCTTGACTTCACTTTGCCATCCAGGCTAGCACTGAACTCATAACCCACCTGCCTCTGTTTCTCAGGTGCTAGGACTTCAAGTGTGCACTACTGCACCCAGCCTTACCTTACACGTTTGAAATGTGGGGACTCAGCTGACACTTGGCTGTGCATAAAGACAAGCATTGCATATATCCTACAGGACCTGGACTTAGTGTTTAACTGAAAGAGGAATTCATGTTTAAGACAATGTTTCTGCTGATGGGAAAAAGAAATCAAACATGTCAGTCATAGTGACTTACAAAGTTATACTTTAGATTGAACAAGAGTTCTGGGGCCGGGGAGATGGCTCAGTGGTTAAGAGCACTGACTGCTCTTCCAGAGGTCCTGAGTTCAATTCCCAGCATCCACATGGTGGCTCACAACCATCTGTAATGGGATCTGATGCCCTCTTCTGG